>NC_087217.1:39438886-39542878 GCF_015104395.2 Macrobrachium nipponense | reverse complement strand
TGCATACATACAATATAGTTCTCTATCTTTTTTCTTCTATTTCTTCAAGATACTATCACAAATTTTGTAATTACAATTATATCATCATTTTTTTTTTTTTTTTTTTTTGCTCTATCACAGTCCTCCAATTCGACTGGGTGGTATTTATAGTGTGGGGTTCCGGGTTTGCATCCTGCCTCCTTAGGAGTCCATCACTTTTCTTACTATGTGTGCTGTTTCTATGATCACACTCTTCTGCATGAGACCTGGAGCTACTTCAGCCTCTAGTTTTTTTCTAGATTCCTTTTCAGGGATCTTGGGATCGTGCCTAGTGCTCCTATGATTATGGGTACGATTTCCACTGGCATATCCCATATCCTTCTTATTTCTATTTTCAGATCTTGATACTTATCAATTTTTTCCCTCTCTTTCTCTTCAACTCTGGTGTCCCATGGTATTGTGACATCAATGAGTGATACTTTCTTCTTGACTTTGTCAGTCAACGTCACGTCTGGTCTATTTGCACGTATCACCCTATCCGTTCTGATACCATAGTCCCAGAGGATCTTTGCCTGATCGTTTTCTATCACTCCCTCAGGTGGTGCTCGTACCACTTATTACTGCAAGGTAGCTGATGTTTCTTGCACAGGCTCCAGTGGAGGGCTTTTGCCACTGAATCATGCCTCTTTTTGTACTGGTTCTGTGCAAGTGCCGGGCATTCACTTGCTATGTGGTTTATGGTTTCATTTTTCGTATTGCACTTCCTACATATGGGAGAGATGTTATTTCCGTCTATCGTACTTTGAACATATCTGGTTCTTAGGGCCTGATCTTGTGCCGCTGTTATCATTCCTTCAGTTTCCTTCTTTAGCTCTCCCCTCTGTAGCCATTGCCAATTGTCATCGCTGGCTAGTTCTTTAGTCTGTCTCATGTATTGTCCGTGCATTGGTTTGTTGTGCCAGTCCTGTGTTCTTTCTGTCTTTCTCCTGTCTCTGTATATTTCTGGGTCTTCGTCTACTTTTATTAGTACTTCTCCCATGCACATCTTAGCCACTCGTCTTCACTGGTTTTTCAGATATTGCCCCAGTGCTCTGTTTTCAATGTTGACGCAGTCCTCTATACTTAGTAGTCCTCTCCCTCCATCCTTTCGTGTTATGTATAGTCTGTCCGTATTTGCTCTTGGGTGTAGTGCTTTGTGTATTGTCATTTGTTTCCTGTTTTCTGATCTATGCTGCGGAGTTCTGCCTTCGTCCATCCACATATTCCTGCGCTGTATCTGATTACTGGCACTGACCCATGTGTTTATGGCTTTTATCATATTTCCGGCGTTGAGTTTTGACTTGAGTATCGCCTTGAGTCTCTGCATATATTCTTTCCTGATCGTGTCCTTCATCTCTTGGTGTTTTATATCTCCTCCTTCCATTATTCCCAGGTATTTGTATCCTGTCTCATCTATGTGTTTGATGTTGCTCCCATCTGGTAGCTTTATCCCTTCAGTTCTCGTTACTTTGCCTTTTTGTATGTTGACTAAGGCGCATTTTTCTATTCCAAACTCCATTCTGATGTCCCCAGATACAATCCTTACAGTCTGGATTAGGGTATCTATTTCCTTGGTGCTCTTACCATACAGCTTGATGTCGTCCATGAACATCAGATGGTTGATTTTGTTGCCTCTTTTCTTGAGTTGGTACCCGGCATCCATCTTCTGTAGTACTTTTGTCATGGGAATCATGGGAATTATTATTATTATTATTATTATTATTATTTATTATTATTAGTAGTAGTAGTAGTAGTCCTAGTAGTAGTAGTAGTAGTAGTAGTAGTAGTAAAATTTTTTTTTTTTTTTTTTTTTTTTGTCTATCACAGTCCTCCAATTCAACTGGGTGGTATTTATAGTGTGGGGTTCCGGGTTGGCATCCTGCCTCCTTAGGAGTCCATCACTTTTCTTACTATGTGCACTGTTTCTAGGAGCACACACTTCTGCATGAGTCCTGTTATGCTGACTTCAGCTCTATTTTTTCCAGATTCCTTTTCAGGGATCTCAGGATTGTGGAATTTCCTATCAGGGAAGCCTGGCATCATAGAAAGTACATAGTAAAGCAAACTGGTGTCATGCAATGGGATCTTCCAAGTTCAAGTAAAGATGCAGTGCGTTCCTACCCTAATGCCTTTCTCCTGGCAATTGAATACATTTTTATCTGTTCATTAATTAATTTTTTTTTATAATAAAGCTGGTATCACACTAGTCATTTCTGGCTCGCGGTTTTGGCCAGCATCCAGCTGATGCTCACGAGCAAAAGTTTTGTATCATTGCACTAGGACCTCGTGGTTTTGAGGACCAGTAGGAAAAAGTAAACAAAACTGATCAGCTGATATCATCATGGCGCCCAGAAATTGTCGGACTGTTGCAAGATGTGCTGCAGTGATGTGTTTTCTCAGAATCTTGTGTGAATGCAAGAGTAACATAAACAAAACGTGTGTGGGTTCGAGAGTGGCTCAGGAGAAGAGCCAAAGGTCCTGAGAGTACGTCCTAATCAGCAGCAGCCATCTTGTTGTTTACACTACGCTGTCGCTCGCGGTTTGTGCTCGCTGCTTCCCGTCCAGTCGGGAAGCCAAAATCTCGAGCTAAAAGCTCCCAAGGTTTTCCATTTTCGGCAGCAAACGGCTCGCGGCTGGAGATAAAAGGCGTTGTGTGAGGCCACCTTAAGTGGACATCTCTTCTTTCTGTATTTCCCTTTACCTTCTCTTACTTCCAAATGAGCACCATATTCTTTGGAAACTTGAATATCAAGTCAATGGCCTGTGTGGGCTTGTTCCATGTGAATAGGATTCCTTTTTTAAATAATAATTTTGTGATTAGTTGTATTGTATTTTACATGTTCATTTACAGTATCAGATTGTTTTTGATGATTTTAATATAATTTACATTACTTTGCAGTGTCTGCTGACCAATTATGGAAAGGTGTCACCAGTGTCAGCAATGCTGGAAAGAAGAGGGGTCGAGGGAAAGGTGTTGGTAAAAGAATGGCAAAGAATCTAAATAGGGGCCAGATTATTGGCCTAGGTAAGTAAGGTTCAAGTTATAAACTATATTTTATTATTATAGATGGTGTCACACAGCATGCAATTTTTTTCAATTCTTATAAGTTGTTTGACTTGACAGAGAAAAGAATTCATGTGTTTTTCTCTCTCTTTGCTTTTGTGGTTATCCTACTATATGGAGTGATCTGTCTTGCTATTTCTCCATTATAATTATGTACCTTAGTTACAAGTGCCATGATTCATTATTATCATTGTTGTCATAATCATTTTTATGTCAGCTTTTCACTTAAAGGGGTGAAATTATTACTCACCACTCTCTTCAGCTCCTTTTCTATATTTTCAACTCTTCTTTCACATATTTTTCATTGATTCCTGAGCTTTCCTACAAGTATATGTCCTGTTACTTCCATATCTACTACTTTTCCTATCAACTTTTGTGATAAACTTTTTCCAAATCCACTATCATTAGATATAGGAACCCTCTCCATTTTATATTCCAGTTTCTGGACTCCTCATCTGTCTGTGACATCCTTGTTTGTAATATGATCTTCCTACTAACCTGGAGTCAATTTGGACTTTTGAAAGATTGACTGCATATTATACTTGAAAGGATAACTACATGTTATACTTGATAGATTGACTACATATTATACTTAACCTTTGTGTCAACTTCAGACTAATTATCTTGTTCTAGGAATCCTTTCCAAAGACAGAGTTCTCACATTCTGTAGGTACAAAAATTTCTTAACTGTGTTAAGAAGACTTGTGAATATGGGAGGAGTGGTGATCATTCAGAAACAGAGCTCCAAACTGGCAGTAGGTATTTTCAAGGTCTATTCATATCATCCAATTGTTCTTCTGAATGGCCTTGAGAATAATTTCAGATGAATTCATGGAGAATCTCTTCAGCTTCAAAAATTTCTTTATCTCCTAGACATCAAGTACTTGCCTCCATCTGTTTGTTTCCTTTAACACTAGATGAGGCTGTGTATTGTGAAACCCAAGACTTACTTTCAGTGTATGTTCTATGGCTTTTTGTTTTCTTTTGTAGTAGTGACTGAACTTCCTCTCACAAGACAATGAATTTCTTATGAGTTATGTAGATAAGCCAGAAATTATACCAGAACTATTGAAAGAGGTGAACTTCTCATGAATGGAATCCATAACCCTCCTTCAAGCAACTGCACAACCACAGATCTGCATCAGTTTGTTTCAGAAAAATCAGAAATTGGCTAATCTGGCACTTTCTTTCTTGTATCTGAAGGTTGAGTTTGCTTTTTACCATACTCTTTTTTTTTTAATTAGTATGGAAATTATGTTATGCTGAAAAGTTCTTCTCCTTTGGGTTGGAGGTCTTAACCCTTTAACGCCGATTGGACGTATTAAACATCGATATAAATTGTCTGTTGGGTGCCGATTGGAAGTATGGTACGTCGATATAAAAAAGTTTTTTTAAAAATTCGTGGAAAAAGACTTATAGGCCTAAGGCCTACCAGGCAAAAACTTTTGAATCATGCGCCTTGGGGGATGCTGGGAGCTCACGGATCAAGGCGTTGTTTTGTTTACAATCGTTACCCAGGCGCGCAAGCACGAATTTCTTTCTTCTCGCAACTAAAAAAGGGATTTTGACGTAGGAAAAATCTATTTCTGGGTGATTGGCTCTTGTCGCCCTATGAAAGTATCCTTAATATCATTCTTTCTAGGCAAAAATTAACTCTAAAATTACCAGAGAAAAAACAAAATTAAGAAAATGTCAGTAAAACTGACTCGCTCACTCTATAAAAAGAAGTGTCGGTATGAGAATAGGGGCGAGTGGGATCACTACCACGAGTCATTCACCATTTAGACCTTCCAATCTAAAATCCCCACCAGAGAGAGCTGATACTAACGGGTGATGCGGCCGCTACTACTACTACTACTGACGCCACGGACAGCAGCGCCCCTAGCGGTCATCCTTAATCTATGAACATCTTGTCCTGCAGGGTGGGTAAACAAAGACAGGGTGGGTTTCATAGGGCGACACGAGCCAATCACCCAGAAATAGATTTTTCCTACGTCAAAATCCCTTTTCTGGGCTCAGCTCGTGTCGGCCTATGAAAGAGTACCAGAGAAACAGACAAGATGGGAATAAGGACAAATGAAAATCAGTTGTAAAAAAGAGGTATATAATATAAGTGAATCAGGTATATTACAGAATACAAACTAAGTACTTAAAGCTAACTTATCCTAAACAATGACATGATAAAGAAAGCAAACAATATAAAGTACTTAAAATTAACTTATATTAAACATAGTAATATCCAGTAATGCAATGCAAATTAACAAAATAGATTCACTTAAGTAAGGTATTTACATAATATACAAACACATTGTGTCCTACCCTAGCATAAAATAAGGTAGGGACACTGAAGTACATTATAAGTACATAGTGTGGATGTCCCTAGCAAAAAAAATAAGGGACAATCCACCAATATGATCTCAGCGGCTAGGCTAGAGTATCCGAGTAGCATGGCAATAGGGTGAGGCATGTTGGACGAGGTAGGTAGAAAGGAGACCTGGATCTATACTATGACTACTATACAGTATCAGGAGAAACAATGTTTCCCGCTGCTACTGCAGAAAAATTTTAAAGATTCCAAGGACTTTAGGTAGTGACGTTTAAAGACTGTCGGAGATTTCCATCCAGTATACTTTTAAGATCCTCAAAGTTCATATGTTGAAAGTAGTTAATTGAGGTGGCTACTCCTCTGATGTCATGTGCTTTTGGAAATGAATCAAGATTGGCTTGTTTAATGAAGTAAAGGATCTGTTGTCTAATTCCTTTTACTGATAAAGTACCACCTTTTTCTCTCATAAAGAGAGAACCTGAGGATCTTGAGGATGTGCGAGATAGAAAGGCTCTTAAAGTTGATACTGGGCAGAGAGAAGGATCTTGCGGAAGTGGGATGACTTTCCAAGGAGCCACCTTGCAAGAGGATCCTCATTTTTAGCCAAAAAACTACGATCCGGAGCAAGCAGAACTTCTCCTGAGGGGAGGAATTCCACATGACCCGCATCTCTGGATAGAGCCGACAGTTCTGAAATTCTAGCTCCTGAAGCTAGGCTTAATAAGAATAACGTCTTTCTAAGAAGCATTATGAATGTACAAGACGAGTTGTCAGTATCTGAGGCTAGTTTGAGGACATCATTTAAGAACCATGAGACTGCAGTAGGCCTTTGAGAAGGTCTAAGTCTAGCACAGGCTTTAGGAATAGACGTAAAGTAAGATTCTGTTAGGGTCTATCTGGAAACCAACTGAAAGATCTTCCTCAAAGCCGATTTATGAGTAGTAATAGTGCTAGCTGCTAAACCTTTTCAAACAATGGATCTGAAAAAGGATATAGCTAAGTTAACTGTCATGGTTGTAGTGTTTGATTCTTTCAGGAAGGAGTGCTAATTTTTTAACAGCTGAGTCATATTGTCAAATAGTTGACTCTCTCTTATCTGATTCTAGGAAGAGGATGTTTGTGGATCAATGTTAGCATCTTTGTTAGCCGCAAACTTCATGAAGTCCATAAAGTTAGGGTCTGAAGAATTCCTGAGGAAGCGAACACAGTCCTCATTTGTACTGATTGCGACAGCTTGGGATTGGGAATCCGTTGAGGTCGGAGACCCAATTCCAGAAGCAGAGGATACCAGTTGCTCTTGGGCCAGTCTGGAGCAATCAGAGCTACTAGTCCCTTGAAAGTCTCAGCTTGCTCAAGACTTTCAAAAGAAGATTTACTGGAGGAAAGACATAAATTTTTCTCCACTGATTCCAAATCTAAAAACGACAGGGCGTCCGTGGCATAAGCCAGAGGGTCCAGGTTGGGGGCCACATAGCAAGGGAGCTTGTGGTTCGCTTGTGAGGCGAAGAGATCCACTTGGAGACCTGGGACTCTCCGGCATATCCCACTGGAATGACCCGTCGTCCAGGGACCATTCTGATTCCAGAGGGACCGACCGGGACAAAGCGTCTGCTATCACATTTCTTACCCCCGCAAGGTGAGTGGCGGACAGATGCCATTTGTGTTTGTCTGCTAGTGCAAAGATGGCTATCATGACATGGTTCACATGTTTGGATTTGGACCCTCCTCTGTTGATGCAATGAACTACCACTGCACTGTCCAAAACCAGTCTTAGATGAGACTTTTTCGGGGGAAGAAGTCTCTTCAGGGTAAGAAATACTGCCATTGCTTCCAAGACGTTTATGTGAAGCTGGCGGAACTGAACTGACCAAGTCCCCTGAACTTGCTTGAATTGAGAATATCCCCCCCACCCGGACAGGGAGGCATCCGTGTGAATGGTTAACACTGGAAGGGGATATTGAAGGGGTACTAGTTTGGCCAGGTTCTTCACTTTTGTCATGGACGGAGCTGATTGCGAAGGATCTGTGGAATTACTGACAACTTGTCTCGAGATTTGGCGTTTGCTCTCGATCGCCAAACTCGGTTTATATCTTTCAGCCTTGCTTTCAGGAGAATGTCTGTCACTGAGGCAAACTGAAGAGAACCTAGGATTCTTTCCTGGTTTCTCCTTGATGTTTGTTTGCATTTGAGAAATTGTTTCACAGACTTGGCTATTTCTTTCCTTTTGACCACCGGAACTGACAGATTGTGGGAAGACAAATCCCATTGGATTCCTAGCCACTGAAAACGAGACTCTGGAGTAAGTCTGGATTTCGTCTTGTTTATCTGGAACCCCAGATGTTCCAGAAATTGAACTACCTTTTTTGTGGCTTTGAGACATTCCTCGACCGTTGGTGCCCAGATCAACCAATCGTCGAGGTATGCTGCTACCATTATCCCTTGAGTTCTCAATTGTTGAACTACCACTTCTGCTATTTTCGTGAATACCCTGGGGGCTACATTCAGACCGAAGGGCATCACTTTGAATGAGAACGTTTGAAGCCTAGGACTAATGGGCGGAAGTGCCTGGCTATAGGGATATGATAGTATGCGTCTGTAAGATTGATGGAGCATGTGACGGCCCCACGGGAAGTAAGGTCCTTACTTGCGAGATGGTAAGCATTTTGAACTTGTCGCAACGAATGAAAGAGTTTAGCTTTGACAATCTAAGATTACCCTTCTTTTTGTTGAGCCTTTCTTTGGCACGCTGAATAAGCGACCTTGAAATTTTAGATGCTTGACTCTCGCAATAGCTCCTTTCTGAAGGAGTTCCTCCGCGTAATCTGTCAATTCCTTTGATGGTTCCTGATAAAATGATTTGATTGGAGGAGGATCTTTGATCCAACTCCAACCCAATCCCTTGGACATGATGCTCTGTGCCCATTTGCTGAACCCCCACCTGTGACGGAAGAGGAACAGCCTCCCTCCTACCTGGGAGCCTCACTGTTGTTGGGCGGGTTGACCTCCGCGCCCTCCTCTGAAGCCTTCCCCTTGCCGCTCTCCCTCCCGTGCCACGCTGGTGAAAGTGGCCTCTCGCCCTGCTACCTCTCGAAAGCCTTTTTATTTGGGGGAAAAAGGCTGGTAAGCTTGACCTTCATACATAGAGTTGAAGGCCGGCGAGACTGCGTAGGAGGTTGAGGGTTGCGATTGAGGGGACAACAGGAGGATGGGTTGGGCCTGTTTCGAAGTCGATGGTTGTCCCTGTTGGGTAACTGGGACGCTGAACGAACTGCCTCGGTTTTGCGCTGATGTTTCTGGTAAGGCTGGAACCTTCTAACCAGACTTCTTGAGTTTCTTACCAGCAGCAGGGCGGATTCTTGCTTCCTCTTAGAAGAGATGCCCCACCTAGACTAAGGCTCTGGTTGAGCCTAGCAGCCTCGTGGTGCACCTCATTCACAGCGGACTTCGGGAAGAGGTCCGCCCCCCACATGCTGGAAGCCAGGAGTCTATTAGGTTCGTGCCTAATAGTGCACTCCTGCAGAACATGCTTTCGGCAGTTCCTCCTAGCTTGGAAGAAGTCGAAAGCATCCGTCTGAACTGTTTGAAGCTGAGACTTGGCCAGAATCTTGAATAGCGGTTCTGTGCCATACGATAGTGCCGCCATTTCAGTGATAATCAGTGAGTTGAGGGACCTCCCAAACCTAGTTCGAGCATCGAACTCTGCATGAATCAAAGTATCAGGCAGCCTTGGAAGCTTTTCGCCAAACTGGTCCATTGCGCAGTCTGGTTTAAGCTTACCAATCGTGAATGTGGCAGGCAAGTTCTCCCACAATTCCCCAAAGGCTGGAAAGAGCGGAGAAATAGAATCAGCTTCCCTCAGCTGTGGCAGGGCTCATCCTTGAGGACTGCCTGAAGAGTCGCTTCCACTATTTTGGTAGCGACGGAAGAGAAGCCTCCTCCTCCGTAGCAAAAATAGTGAAAGGACTCTTGAAAGCCTGGAGCTTAGTGTTGGTACACTCCCAGTCCTCCAGGCAGTGAACCCATTCCCGCTGTGCGTGCTCTCTACTATATAGTGCACGTTTTCTCGGGAAATCTTGTCCGCCCTAGTGAGGGCCGCCACTGTCAGCCTAGCATATCCAATGAAAGGCTGAGTTAATCCCGGAGGATAAAACTCGAAGTCCTCAATCCTTCGAGTTCCACACTCCGGGACAGATATCATACCTGTCCTTGAATGGAGGCGTAGCGTAAGCGGCCACTCTCCATGGATTATCCATGGAGAAGGCTGGTAGCGACTCATATGGAGGTAGCTGGAGAATGCCAGTACCTGCTACTGGGGAGATTGGTTGAGGAGCCTGAGACAGACCCAGCTACTCGGTCCTCATTCTCTCTAACTCTGTTAGAGAGATCTTGAATGGGGACCGGACTGGCCGACTGACTGAGGGTGTTTGACAGTTGTGCAAACATCTGTTCAAACCTGGTTTCAAGGGCGGAGACCTGCGAGCCGACCATCTTCTCCCACCCTGTTGCATCACCACTGCTGAAAAGGGCAGTGGGATCAAAGGAGCTCGGTCCCGCTACTCCAACCAGGCGTTGCCGGAGTGGATGCGGTGGAGGCCGGAGAAGGCATTGGCTCGACTGGAGCGCGAGGCCTTCTCCTTAGAAGCCTTGCATCTAGAGCTCTTGGAGTACGAAGAGCTCGGCTTAGCCTTCACCGCGTCAGCATAGGAAGTCGAAGACTTCTTTGCTGAAGAAGACGACGACGACTTCTTAGAAGTCGTCTTGTGGAGTCTTCTGTTCTCTCTGTCCCTTCACCTTTGGGGGTACAGAGAGAGCGGGAGAGCGGGCAGGGATCTCAGATCCCGTAAAGCCTTGAAAAGAAGCAGTAGAAGGGACAGGAGAAGATCCAGGAGCGCCCAAGGAAAGACCTTGGGCGCCCGACACACCTACCTCAACCAACAAATCCTCCGCCCCTACCGCCATAGGTTCGATGTTCAGGTCCAAAGTTGCGACGTCTGGGACCGGCTCCTGCGTGGCCGCGGACCCGACCGACTGCTGCACCTCTTTGCTGTAGGAAGCGATGAGAGGGGCTGCCGAGATAGGATCAACGTAGCCTGTTGATTTGCCGCCGGGGAAGATCTGAACGGCCAGCTTCTTATCTAAGATGTACGGCTGGCCCTTGGCGGCGTTCGAAGCCGCCCACCAAGCCTTCAGGGTTGCTAGGGCGACTTCCTTCACGGCGGCAGCCTGAAAGAGAAGGCGAGATGAAGCTTCTAGTGGCGGGGACGGGTTTAACAAGCTTATGACTAAGTGTTATTAGTAATACGATAAAGAAGTCTAAAATCGACTTACCCCCCCCCACCAGCTGACTGACAAGGTCATAGCAAATGGTGCAGGCTTCGGGTGGGTGCCAGACGATCATAGAGTTGTGGGTCGTGGCACACGGGGCGTGAGTCCTGCACTCATCGTGGGCGCAGGGGTCGTACAGCGTCGCGTTTACACCCCAGGACCTGACAGTTGGTAGCCTGTAAGTGGAAAGATACATAAGTATCAGGAGAACACTTACAGCCTAACAATTGCTCCGCTGCATGCCGGAGCGTGAAGTTAGATTAAACCAGAGCCCCGCCATAATACGTGTGGTAACTAGGCGGTTGGAGTTGTCTAAGGCTACGCCGGAGACAAGAGAGAATATCCAACCAGGTGGTGGTGAGCCATGCCACAAACCACGACGGAGAACGACGGAGATGGTATACACACAGTTAGTTAATACTAAAATTCACCGTAAAATTAGGGTATATCCTTATATTTATAACGAAATATATATAAATCTTTCCCCGTCTACTAGAAGAGTGCCCGGGGAAGAAGCAAGCTCTCCTCCGGTGCAGGGAGGGCGGGAAAAAGGCAGGGATATAGTAGGCAAGCAACAGACCACTAGTAGTGACCACCCCGGCCCTGCTGGCGGAGCCAGGCGAACTATAACCAAAGGGGCCCGCCCCGGCTGCAGCGGAGGCTCCGTTCGTTACAGTAGGGGGAAAGGTGGGACTGAGGCATGGGGGGGGGGGGGGTTCCCCTCGGGGGCGTAACGCGGCGTACGCCTTTTGGCGGGAGAGAGAGAGGGGGGGGGTGGCCTACTCCTCCCCGTCTCAACAACTACCCGCTCGGTGACCCGGTACCCGAGACAAGTGGTCGCCCTATACCCCAGCTGGGAGGGAGCTCCTGGCCTCCTCAGAGAAAGAGGGAGGAAGGCTACTGTGGTGTCATGGTAACCAAGGAGTCCCCCAGACCCCTCCCTATACCTGGTAGGGAGGGAAGGGGAAGGGTAAGGTGCTATGGAACACGTGACCGCAAGTGGCCTAAGCCGCGATAGCAACACAACCGTGGAAGGGCCACATGAACCAGACTGTACCAACACATGGGACATGCACCTAGGCTAGCCTAACACCCTAAATAAAAACTAAAAATACATCGTAAAAAGAGGGAAAAGACACTTTTAGCAAAAGAAAAAGAAGCCCAGGAGGAGGCAAACTGTTCCGAGGAACAGTTGACTACTCGGAGCCAGCGATAGCCGATGAAGAGCAAGAGCCGGGATGCTGGGCCAGAAACACAGAATAGCCCTAAATACCAAACTAAGAGAAATGGTAAAAGGGCTGTCCTAGCTATAAAAACGATGTAATAAACGATGAACGTGATTTAGAAAGCCCATAAGTATAAGAAGTCCCAGTATGGAAGACCGGGAAATTCTTAACATGAGGCGGCTGGCGCCGCCACGAGTCAACCGGGAGACCGTATATGACCTATTAGAAGGAAAATACTGGTCCCTGGAAGACTAAAATACGGTAAAATACTACTTATGAGGCACTTAACTTAGCCGATGCGATGGCAGCAGCGTTCCATGGTGAATAAGGAAGAGTAAATCCAAAGATAACACGGCACGAAAGAAAAAGCGTACAAACGTGTACCGTCTAATAATTAAGGATGTACGCTAGGGGCGCTGCTGTCCGTGGCGTCAGTAGTAGTTAGTAGTAGCGGCCGCATCACCCGTTAGTATCAGCTCTCTCTGGTGGGGATTTTTAGATTGGAAGGTCTAAATGGTGAATGACTCGTGGTAGTGATCCCACTCGCCCCTATTCTCATACCGACACTTCTTTATAGAGTGAGCGAGTCAGGTTTTTGTTTTACTGACATTTTCTTAATTTTGTTTTTTCTCTGGTAATTTTAGATTAATTTTGCCTAGAAAGAATGATATTAAGGATACTTTCATAGGCCGACACGAGCTGAGCCCAGAAACATCAGCGACACATCTCAGAAATTATTTCGTCACTTTGACATAATTTTTGCACCATTTTATATTAGCCGTTACATGAAGTATTATATATGAAAATGTGCGCAATTTCATGTAGAATACAACTAAAAACACCTCATGGTTGTAGCTTTTATCAGTTTTGAAATATTTTTATATAATAGCGATAAGTGCCAAATTTCAACCTTCAGTCAACTTTGACTCTATCAAAATGGTCGAAAAATGCAATTGTAAGCTAAAAATCTGATATTCTAGTAATATTCAATCATTTACCTTCATTTTGCAACAAATTGGAAGTCTCTAACACAATATTTCGATTTATGGTGAATTTATGAATAAAACTTTTTCCTTACGTCCGCGCGGTAACTCTTCCGAAAAAATCATACATTTTTTTGTCCGATTGTCGTAATGTTTGCACCATTTAAAATTAGCCGTTATATAAAGTTTTATATATGGAAATGTGCAAATTTCATGTAAAATACAACAAAAAACAATCCATGGTTGTAGCTTTTTTCAGTTTTGAAATATTTTCATATAAATAACAATAAGGGCCAAAATATCAACCTTCGGTCAACTTTGACCCAACCGAAATGGTAAAAAAACGGAATTGTAAGCTAAAACTCTTACATTCTTACATTCTAGTAATATTCAATCATTTACCTTTATTTTGCAACAAATTAGAAGTCTCTAGCACAGTATTTCGATTTATGGTGAATTTATGAAAAAAAAAAACATTTTCCTTACGTCCGCACGGTAACTACCGAAAAAAATCAGACATTTTTTCGTCCGATTGTCGTAATATTTGCACCATTTTAAATTAGCTGTTACAGAAAGTTTTATATATGAAAATGTGCACAATTTCATGTAGAATGCAACAAAAAACAACCTATGGTTGTAGCTTTTATCAGTTTTGAAATATTTTCATATAAATAACGATAAGTGCCAAAATTTCAACATTCGGTCAACTTTGACTCGACCGAAATGGTAAAAAAACGCATTTGTAAGCTAAGACTATTACATTCTAGTAATATTCAATCATTTATCTTTATTTTGCAACAAATTGGAAGTCTCTAGCACAATATTTCGATTTATGGTGAATTTATGAATAAAACTTTTTCCTTACATCCGCACGGTAACTCTTCCGAAAAAATCATAAATTTTTTCATCCGATTGTCGTAATGTTTGCACCATTTTAAATTAGCCGTTACATAAAGTTATATATGTGAAAATGTGTGGAATTTTATGTAAAATACAACAAAAAACAACCCATGGTTGTAACTTTTATCTGTTTTGAAATATTTTCATATAAATAACGATAGATAGAAAAAATTCATCCTTCGGTCAACTTTTAACTCGACTGAAATGGTCAAAAACTGCAATTGTAAGCTACAACATTTACAGTCTAGTAATATTCAATCAATTACCTTCATTTTGCAAACAAACGGGAAGTCTCTAGCACAATATTTCGATTTATGGTGGAATTTTTTTGAATTTTTGAAAACTGCTTTTTTTTACGTCCGTGCGCTTACGAATTCATGTAGTCATTTTGTGATAATATTTTCTCTGTGTTGCCTTGATCATTTTACAATGTGTTATATACCAAAATGATCACAATTTAGTGTACAATACAACGAAAAAAAATTAACTCGTTAGCTTTAACCGTTTTGCTCACAACACGATTTGTATACAATTATATATGAAATTTTGCTTTTTACTGTCATATATCCCAATATTTTATATATGATAATGATATTTTTTTCACATTTCTGATAGTTGCATACTAAACTTCAGGCAATGACAAAAAAAGGAGCCAAAAACGAACTCATAATCTTGAAAACTAAGCATGCTGTGATTTTTTGAAAAAAAACATTTTTTCTCGCTTCGGCGCTCACTCGCAAAACGCCGCCAGCATGCGGGAGGGAGACGATTTTTAAAGTACTTGCTTCGGCGCGTTTAAGGGTTAACTTGTCATAAATTAAGGTTAAAGTTGAGCTTTACATGGAGAAACATTCTTGTAGAACAAATTACACGCTTAGAGTTGTTATGTTTGTGGTTCCTTTCAAGAGCAACAGATCTGAGTCGAGGTAAGGTCAAGAATGAATAAGGAACCATAGCACAAATGGAAAAAGTTAAAGATTACGGCTTAGGACCGGTTTCAGAGTGAAGGAAGGTAGGTAAACTTAGAGGTTTAACATGCTTACATATATTTCATTAGAGTCTAAGGAACTAAAGGCGGTGAGATCGGCTTGCTTCTGTAGACTGAAGTGGAGGACTGGATTATTCGCTTCCGGTGGAAATAAAACAGCAGAGATATGATGAATCCCTGGGTTACTTGTTCGCAAGACACCACTTCTAACAACAAGGCACATGGTAGGCATCTGCAAAGAGATATGACGACATCAATACACTGGCTACAAACACGTGGAGAGGGGATCGGACAAAAATTCTTTGAAGACTAAACACTATCCCTTTTGGGGAGTTACATTACTTATTAAATCAATCATAGGGGTGTAGGACAGTGGCTTACAAAGATGAATGTTACATCTCAGTGGTATAGCATAACTAATCACTATGGGGCGCTTAATGATTCAGAAACACCATGGAAGGACACTTACAGCATCAACATACTCAGAGGGGGCAGCAGGTTACATGGTACAATGGCTGGGAGTGTTGCTTGGGGAGTGACTAAGGACCATAAGTTACTTGTAGCAATGAAACATAAAAGAATCAGTAAATTTAAGGAGGAAAGACTGCTTCAAACCATTA
The DNA here is from genome assembly GCF_015104395.2 of Macrobrachium nipponense. Taxonomy (NCBI): domain Eukaryota; kingdom Metazoa; phylum Arthropoda; class Malacostraca; order Decapoda; family Palaemonidae; genus Macrobrachium; species Macrobrachium nipponense. The sequence continues at coordinate 39,527,428 of NC_087217.1, read as the reverse complement.
ACTTTGCACTTTACCTGATAGCCTGGGCTCATCTGTCTTCAATGGTGGCTCTGTTGAGGGAAAGCACAATGGAGAGAGCAATTGAAAATGTGGGGCAGTCCAAGAGGTAGGTGAAGGAGGAAGGAGGAGAAGCATTCTGCTCCCAGGAGGCTGTTGCTGCCAAGATGGTGAGTTAAGGTCTAAAGCTGTTTGTGCTGTGCCTTTTTATCATCTTCCGATCTATCCATTAGGGCAGCTGCTCCAGTGCAATTACCCGGCCTCTTGGCGTTCCAAAGTTCATGGGCCTCTCAGGTGGTTGGGGCAGCTGGGCTTAATTCTCGGACACTGGGCTTAATCAGCTTGTTAATCTGCTGGAAGGAAAAATGGACTGGCAGCAGTGTTTGTGGAAAAGACAGCTGTGAGTCAGAGATCTTTCAAAGAGGTAGTGGATGAATCATAGAGTGGCTACTGTTTTATGGATTTAAATTAATATTTTTCTATTTTGACTTGGCGATGTTCATAATTTAGAACACCTCCTCAATCTAGAGACCATTTCAACCATAGTTGAATTGAAATGGCAGGAACGAACATAACTTAAAATTAACTCTGGATGTATGAAACTGCTATTTCAACTTAGCAAATGTTTTTTACTTTCTTTGGAGAGTAATGAAGACAATAAAGTCTAACTTTACATGAAGCTAAATGTGAACTAACCAATGCTTAAGTCATAAAGCCAAAACAGAAATAGCTTGGAGACCATTAGCTCACTTTCCTTAGGATTAACATTAACTGAAAATATCTTCTTTTAAAGAATTAAGAAAACAAAAATGTGACAAACAAAGGTAAACTTAAACTTAGATACCTTTTAAGATTAAATTAGTTGTGAGACAAATATCTACCAGTAAGTTCTAGTAGTTATTGCTTATAAATTATAATACTTATAAATGATAATAGTTGATAGTGTTAATCTTAGTTCTATCATGCAGGGCACTGTATTTTAACATAAATTAAGGCATGCTATAAGTAGGCCCTGAGGGGGCAGTACAACACATTCTTGGGTGGTTATTTTAACCCAGAATTTTGTAATAAATGGCCCTTTGCCAGTAGGGCTACGCATTAAGATAAACAAGGCCTTTTAATAATCAGCAAGGTTCTAAGCAATTCATGAATTTCTCCATGAAGAATATGAGTGTAATTCAAGATGGCAGAATCAAGGAAAGGAGTAATCTTCCTCAGAGAATAGACAAAATTACATTAGTATAGTCTCATCAGTGAACATTGAGAATTACACAAAATGTAGAGGACTAGTGAAAATTACTTGATTAGAAAAATAAGTCTGACAATGTATAAATGAACCATGCTATAAACAATACTGCCTCAGTAGGCTAAGCTGAATGTACAGCATTCTTGCTGTCTATGAGTACTATTCCTATTCTCATGGAATGTTAGGTGCTTAGGGTATGGTACTGTGTTAGTTGTGACACTGTTATGACAAGCCTATAGACTTTAAGGGGCCATGTTGTTGAGGACTGCCTATGCCTTGGAATACTAGTTTATAAGGCCAGAATTCCTGGCAGATGGACCCTGCGTAAGCAGCGCATAAAATAGAAAGCGGTGCCTAAATGTGAGGATGAAGATATGGACAGTAAAAAAAATAGAAGCAGTTACAAAAGGATAAGAAAGAAGTGAAAGTAACAGAACTTGGCACATCCCCTTCTGGATTTTAGAGAGGCCAGAATCCTATAAGAATGTGGCGAACTGTGCGAGATCAGTAGTGCAAAGAGACCTATCTGTTCCTCCAGGTATTCTGGAATTCTTGACATCCTTTACCCTTCTTCCTTCAACCTCTCTGAGGCCGGTTTGACGATGCCAGGGGGTTGGGGGTGGGGGGAAACTGGAGAGACCCAAATTTGTAGCAGATGCTGGAGTGGCATCGACACCGACTGCTGCGACAGTCTAAACTATAGCATTCGCCCCTCTTCCCTAATGCTGGCTTGACTCAGTTTCTGGTGTTCTTTGGGCAACTGAGGGTCAGCAGAGTCCTTACGCTGGGACTGGTCAGCTGCTGATGAAGGGGAGGAGTAGGAGGTAATTACGGGCTCCAGATTTGGGTTGACTGACTCTATGTCGGTGGCGGAGTCAAGCTGGAGGCTGAGGAGAAAAGTCAACCTCGACGGTCGAGAGGGAAAGCTTGGTTTGCAGTATGCCCCCTACCAGCAAGATGCTTGCCAGGAGGAGGGCCACTTCCTGTGGGGTATGGATTGAAATTCCCAAACACCTGCTTGACATGATTGAGCCAATATTAGGCTTGCTATTGTCCTAAGCCCCAATGAGGGTTCCCATGTGTGGAGGTGAGAATGTGAGCGAGGGGGTGTCGCACTCGTGGGTGCCAGGTTGGCATTCGGTCTGCCATAAGCCAGTTGGTGAGGTCTTTCTATCTCCCTTTCAGCTGCCTGAAAAGCCCTTTCAGCAGCTTCTCTCTTCTCTTGGGTTCCCTTTCAGCAGCTTCAATTCTCTCTTGGGCAGCTTCCTTCATCTTTTTGCTCACCCAATTGATTAGTTTTGTCTTCTCCAACCCTAATTCCCTTCCACTTGCGGTGAAGGCCCTAATCTCGTCCAGTGCTGCATTGCTGGCCATTTTGACCAGAGTAAACGCTGGCAGCACTACAGTGTGTTCCTCCCATATTTCATAGGGGTATGGGTACCAGACCCCCTCACGAAAAGCTAGAACCCGTGAATAGTTGAAACCCTTATCCCCCCCAAAAAACATTTAAAACTGCCCATTTTGTTAGTTAAAACACAAGAAACCCCCACTAAAAAGGTTTATACCTAGTTTTTGTAATAGTTTTATCACAAAAAATGCATTTTATGATGAAATTGATAAAAATAACCAGGAATTTGTGGATATTTCTCATAGAAAAATACTGCGAATAGGTGAATTTCCCACAAATAATGGGGGTACATTTTCCAGGGAGAAATCTGTGAATACGTGCGTCTGCGAATATGGGGGCGGGGGTTCACTTTAGTCTTGAAAAGTTAGGCATGGCTTAGCCGTCCATGTAGGCTGAAAATATAGGTGGATTCCCAACCCAAAATGGGAATTCAGGCACCAACAAGATTTCACACCTTTTAACATTCCTACAGTGATTATTAAGCGCTCGTCTGCACGTTACCATATGAGAAAATTTGGCCACTGACAACCCTCATGTTTAGACACCTCAGGTACGTGAGAGAATTTCACATGCGGCTTGTAGATGAGGGGAAGGGGCGTTGCCTTTCTCTTTTACTCACCTGATTGTAGCTTAGTCTCTAGTAAAGGAGTTTTGAATTACTTATGATTTGTTTGAACAGGAATGGATGTTATCCTCCTATCTTTTTACCTTTGTGTTCATGAAAAGACTTTGTTATCCTACTATCTTTTTACCTTGCGCTCATGAAATTACCTTAATGCTATGTTTATTGAGTTTCATTGAAATGGGGAATATGAGAGAGAGAGAGAGAGAGAGAGAGATTAGAGAGAGAGAGAAAGACGAGAGAGAGAGAGAGACGAGATGAGAGAAAAGAGAGACGAGAGAGAGAGCCTTGGTCACAAAAATAAAACCAGCAAAGCTGTATTTGCAGCTCGCTAAATAACTAATGTGCAATCTCTTTTGACACAAGATTTTGGCAATGTCTTTTTTGCAAAGGAAACCTGACACTGTTTCCTGTAAAATTTTAACACTTCTAGCAAAAAAAAAATGAAAGTTAGTGATTGAAAAACTTCTTCTCTCTCTCGGCGTGCACACATCTATGGCAGTCAAATCTTTTACCTAGCAATAAATACCTAATACTATATACAATGAACTCTTGCCTTTTGAGGAAGTTGGATCTTGTTTCATGCTCTTTCACCATGCTTACAAATATTTAAAACTAAAGGCGTTGAGATCGGCTCTGTGCTGAAGACTGGAGTGGAGGACCGTAATATTCGCTTCTGGTGGAAATAAAACAGCAGAGATATGATGAATCCCTGGATCTGGTGGAAATAAAACAGCAGAGATATGATGAATCCCTGGATCACTTGTTCACAAGAATCCACTTCCCAAAACAAGGCACATGGTAGGCATCTGCGAAGAGATGTATGAGGACATCAATACACTGGTACAAATACGTGGAGGGATTGGAAAATGCCTTGAAGACTAAACACTATCCCTTTGCGGGAGTTACATTACTTTTTATAAACACTATCCCTTTTTTAATGCATTTTTAATGCATTGTTGGAGTCATTTTTTCTGTCAGATCGGCGTCATAAGCATTGTAACCCTGGAACATGTCGTAAACCTGGAAATAATTTCTGATGAATATAGTAATTGAAATGCGTTGTAACCTCGGAACGTTGTAAGCCAAACCTGTTGTAAGCCAGGGACTGCCTGTATAGTGGTACCATATATGATCTGTTTTTGGCAAAAGATTAATTTAACTTATTACACTTTTCCTTGCAGAGAACTGGAAGTGTAGGGGCAGTATGTAGTGGAGAGAAATTATTGTGCTCGGTACTTAATTGCTGTTTTGAGTTTTGTACAAGGTCAGAGAACAGTTTGTGATACATGTATAAGTACACACAAATGTATATTACATATCCATAGAAAAAATGTATATATTGTGAAAATTTCATTCATTATACTACTAGCTAGTTGTGGTTTTATTCCAGTGGAGATGATAATATGTCTGGTTGTATTAAGTTGTTTTCTTTGTGGTACTGTGCCCACAGCAATGCCACCTATAAAGTTTTTGCTAGCCATCGGTGTACTCCATTGCTACAAAGTTCCCACTTAATGTAGAGGCACTCCTGGCTTTACTGCCATGATGCTACAGGTCAAGTTAAGGCAGTTTCACTGCTGCAGGCTCTCTTTAATTAGTCAAGAACTACAAGTGACTCTATTTCAATCAATTATCACTTAATGTTTTGGGAGTATAATATGTTATATCCATGTATCCCAGCTAAGTAGTACTGGGTAAGTCACTTGTAAAGAAATTAAATTTTTATGATAAAATAAAATTTTATACTATAATATTTACACAATAATTACGGATGGAGCCCTGCCAGTTCCCCGCTGATGGACATATGGCATAAATAGTATGAAGTGGTCTGCTAGAAGTTCTTTGCATTCCCATTGGTGGGTGGGTCTTATCGTCTGTGCTAAACCTGTGAAGCATTACCCGAGAATTTTTTAATCTTGAAGCTCCCGAGGCAAGAAATTGTTAGCTAAATAATTAGTACTGGATAAGAATATATAAAATTTTATTTTATCATAAAAATGTCATTTTGCTCATTGTTGCTATATTTTATGCTACAATTAGAATGCTGTAATACAATAATGCAGCTTCCATTTGCAGTATTATGCAGACTATAAATATCAAATTTCAATTACAAATTTTTTTATTTTCCAGGTAGTGAAAATGTTCAGTGGCCTGGTCTCAGTGGTCCAGTTTTGCGTGGAAAGGAACTTGTTCAGCAGCAAAAACTACCAAAAGATGAAGAGAGAGAAGCAAAACTTTTGAAGTTACGTGACAACATGGGTGTTTTTCGCCCTTTGTTTGCGTATTGATCCCCTAGAAAGAGGTTGGAGTGGTACAAACAAAAATGCCTGGAAGAAGCATAGGGCCTCCAGATCCAATTGGTGAAGGTAAAATCTGTTGTTATGCCATGTATCAATATTTTGTCTTTGGTATGTGAATCATTGAAATTCTAGGATTTTGGTTAATAGAAATGCACTTGCCTCAGCCAACCACCTTCAAACCCTGTGAGTTTGAAACATCACTGTTCACTCCATTATTTACCAATGGAATTTGCCGATTGTGACTTGAACGTAAATGTCTGCAGTCACTACAACCTCAATAGGGCTTCATTACTTATGTGTACATACTCAAGCTTCATGATATAAAACACTACACAAGTCCTGTGCTTGTATGTACACATGAATTGCATTAAGGTAAACTGCACAGATACTGTAGTCTCATCTTCTCTTCTCTCCTCTTCTCTTCTCCTCTCTCTCTCTCTCTCTCTCTCTCTCTCTCGCTCTTCTCCTCTCTATCCTCTCTCTCATCTCTCTATCTCTCTTCTCTCTCCTCTCCTCTCTCTCTCTCTCTCTCTCTCTCTCTCTCTCTCTCTTGATTGCTGATTAATTGATTGAAGTCAAGGATTGGTTAACTCAACCATTGTAAATTGGAATCCAAATAAGAATAAGCACACAAAACTGAGATGACATGTTGGCTGATGAACTGGTGCCACAGATGGTAATTAGAGAAGCCCGAATTTGTCACACCTTTGTAACAAAGAACAAAATTGTCCTGCTGAAAGAAAAGATGTGTTATGCCTATTTAAGAGATATCCTGGGATCAAGAGAAGGTTTTCCCATTTATTGAACATCATCTTGGTCTTTTCTCATTAGTGAAAGTCCAATTTCATACAATCAACTTACCTGTCAGATATATACTTAGCTAAGACTCCGCGTCCCCGACAGAAATTCAAATTTCGCGCCACTCGCTACAGGTAGGTCAGGTGATCTACGGCTGCCCTGGGCTGCAGGACTAGGAACCATTCCGTTTTCTATCATATTTTCTCTCGTCGCCGGTGGTATCAACATTGTTGTTACTACCTCCTGACCTGAAATTCTTATTTCAAAGCATTTGTTCATCGTTTCATCGGACTTTTTGGTGACGTACCTGGATCGTGTTTTTGGCATTCGCTACTGTGGACTGAATTTGGATTTGCTTTTATTTTGGATTTTTCTCAGTATGTCTGATTCAAGTGTTAGTGTGAGAATGTGTGTGAATGTAGGCTGCAAGGTGAGGATACCGAAGGCTTCGGTTGATCCTCACACTGTATGTCGTAAATGTAGGGGGTTTGAATGTTCTTCATCTAATACCTGTCATGAATGTGAGGGGTTGAATGCTGAAGAATGGAAGACTCTAACTTCTTACTTGAGGAAGTTAGAAAGGGATAGAGTGAGACGTGCATCAAAGGGTGTGTGTTCAAGGCCTATTGAGCCTTTTATTGAGTCTATCTCTCCTAATCTTAATGTTTTTGATTCTCCCTCTATATCGGGACTTTCACAGGCTTTGCATTCAGAATCAGCTCTGAAATCGCGGACCTGAAGGCTACTATCCACTAGATGATGGTCCAAAATGGCGGACCTAAAAGGTAATAAGGATAGTGACAGTGACATGTACAGTGAAGTGAGTGCTCCCAGTGTTGTGGAGGGGACGTTTGATCGTCTCTGTGACGCTCCCAGGCCTAGACCTCTTCCAAGCTCCCATGCCCAGAGGAGAAGGAAAGTCGAAAGCCCTTAAGGATTGGTCGTGGAGAATCCCCAACGGTCAGACATCCCTTCAGCAGGTTCTGTTTCGCATCAGACTGCTCAGGACCGCGTTAGAAAAAGCGTCCTGCGAGAGTGCTTCTCTTCTTCTCCCTCTCCTTCACCTAAACGAGGTGGAAGGATTCGGATCTTTCCAGGCCCCTGAAAAGGCATTGGAAAGAATCTTTCTTGAACTCGAGCCCAGAGCGCTTTTCTGAGATAAGCTCCCTCCTCGATCAAGAAGGCGAAGTGTGCGCTATGTCTCCCTATATGGATGTATCGGATCGTTCTCCTTCGAGGTCTCCCTCTCCTCCCATTGAGGAGGGACGCCGGGGAAGCTTCTAAGAGGATCCTACTTGCTGTTCAGGAGCAACTAGCCTCCTTGGTGGAGGAGTTCTGACCAGAGATCCGACGCGCAAGAAGGACGTTGCGCTTCCTATCAAGTAGTCTCGTCCTCTTTCACCTGCCAGGCGCGAGGCTCCTTCCAGACATGAAGATTCCTCTTCCAAGCATGTAGAAGAGGACTTGCATTTCAGAACAAGTGCAAGAGCAACTCATGACAGACGCGAGGCTCTCCGGCCAGGACGCCAGCCGTACGCAAGACGTCTTCTAGGCGCGAAACGTCTTCCAGATACGTGCAGCCTATCAGGCACGAGATGCCAGCCATGACGTCAAACAGGGCGCGAAGCGTCATCCAAACGCGACGCTTCAGACAGGCGCTTGGCGCCAGCCAGGACGCCAGCCGAGCGTTGAGACGTCCTCAGACTGAGGAGTCAGCCAGGCGCGAAAGGCGCCAGCCAGGACGCCAGCCGAGCGCGAGGCGGTCCTCCAGATGGGAGGAGTCAGCCAGGCGCGAGGCGCCAGCCAGGACGCCATCCGAGCGCGAGGCGTCTATCCAGATACGAAGAGCCAGCTAGGCAAGAGGCGCCAACCAAACGCGAGGGCGTCTTACAAGCGTAATCTGTCTATCAGACTTGATGCACCAACCAGACGTGAGACGTCTACTGTTGTCAAGAGGGACTCTGTACACTCTCTTAGTCCCTCTCCAATAGGAGTTTGTCTCCCTCGGATAGAAGACTTCCTGGTTTTGCTGGGAATTCTCCTTTGGACCCCGAGATGGACGAGAATTCCTTTGAAGACGAGGCTCGCGGTTAGGGAAGGACTTTCCAGCTACAAAGTTCTTAACAGCCCTTCTTCTTGAGGAAATATGGGGACGTCGTTAACTCCTGCCGCTCCCTCCCTCTTCCGCGCTCTCTGTTTTCAAGTGCAAAGGTGCCTAAATCCTCGTCTTTCCTTAAAATGAGACCTACTATCTCTATGAAGAGGGCTCTTCAGTCACTAAACACTTGGTGGATACTAAGAAGGAACTAGTCAGGACGGTCCCCTTCTGCATGCCCCCAGCGAGAAGACTCGCTGGCAGAAGGGGCATTTGGTACCAAACGGGAGAGAATATGGGTCTTTGTCTCCCGTCCTCTTGCCGAAGCAGAATTTTCTAACTTAGTGGATGCGTCTAGAAGACACGGACTGAACTCAGCCCGTGTGACTTGGGGCATTTCGGAATTGGATCATCTCCTCAAGGGACTCTTCCATGTTTGGAAGTCTTTACAATTTCTTAGATTGGTCCCTTGGGGTGATGTCCAAGAAGGCTCATGACGCTGAGGGTCTCGACCCGGAAGTACTTCCTTTGTATTCTGTCGTGCATCGACAAGGCAGTACAAGATGGATCCCTTAGAAGTCTCCTCTTTATTTGGAGCGGGACTGGATCAAGAACGAGGACGGTCTTCAGTGCCTCTGACCAAAAGCGGTCTCACACTCTCAGAGAGCAGCTCTGTTGTACTCTCCTTTATCTGACTTTTTGTTTCCTTCTCAGTTGGTGAAGGACATTTCCAGATCCCTCCCAGAGCGCCCTCTAAAAGGAAGGCTCCTGAGAGGAGAGGTAGATCTGCCTTCCGTCCCTTAAGAAGGGAAAGTGATGCTTCTCTCCTCCAAACACCAGTAGGTGCAGGCTCCTGGGATTTGTGGAGTCCTGGGCATGTATCAACACGGACGCCTCGTCAATGTCGGTGATAAGGAAGGGATACCTTATCCCTTTCCTGGACAGTCCTCCCCTGACTTCAACTCCGCGGGAACTGTCAGCCAGATACAGGGATCCTGTGCTGAGGGATACTCTTCGACTGATGGTGGATCAGATGTGGGACAAGAGAGCGATAGAACTAGTACTGGATCAAAACTCCCCGGGGTTTTACAATCGCCTTTTTCTGGTTGCGAAGGCCTCGGGGGGCTGAGGCCAGTACTAGGACATCAGCGCTGAACAAATTGTTCAGAAGAAGTTCTCTATGGAGACTTCGGCCTCAGTCCTTGCGGCTATGCTCCAAGGAGATTGGATGGTGTCTCTGGATCTCCAGAACGCCTATTTTCACGTTCCCGATTCACCCTTCATCGAAGAAGTACCTCCGTTTCATGAGGAGGGGAAGGATCTTCAGTTCAGGGCCTTGTTTTTTGGCCTGTCCACAGCTCCTCAGGTCTTCACAAGCCTGATGAAGAATGTGGCGAGGTTTCTTCACCTCAAAGGAGTAAATATCTCTCTGTATCTGGACGACTGGCTCATCAGGGGCCAGATCAGAGAGACAGTGTTTGGAGGACCTTATGTTGACCCTAAACCTGATCAGATCGTTGGGATTACTCGTAAACCTCGAGAAGTCGCAGCTGATCCCCAGACAGAACTTAGTCTATCTGGGGATTCAGATGGATTCTCGGGGTTTTCGAGTATTTCCTTCGCAAGAGAGACTCGCAAAAGGCTTGGAGAAAGTCTCTCTCTTCTTAGGGAAGGAACAGACGTCGGCGAGGGAATGGTTGAGCCTTCTAGGGACCCTTTCCTCGCTCGAACAGTTCTTCCCTCTAGGAAGACTTCATTTACGTCCACTTCAATTCTTCCTCAAGAGGTCTTGGAGTTGGAAGACCGGACATCTTTCAGACGCCTTTCCCATTCCAGTGGAGATGAGACCTCACTTAGAATGGTGCGTTGCCCCTTTGAAGGAGAACAAGGGAATCTCCCTGAAGATCAGAACCCAAACCTAGTGTTGTACTCCGACGCGTCGGAGAAAAGGTTGGGGAGCAACATTAGGCTCGAAGGAGGTGTCAGGCACCTGGGAAACAGCGCAGGTGTACCTGGCACATTAAACTGCAAAGAACTCTTTGCCGTACACCTGGCTCTGAAGAGTCTAGAACCTCTTCCCCGTGTCGAACAAAGTAGTTCAAGTAAATGTGGACAACACCACAGCACTGCCTACATCGGAAACAAGGAGGGACTCACTCTTGTGCCTTTATGAACTGGCAAGAGACCTTCTGCTTTGGACGTCCCAAGAGGAACATCTCCCTTCTTACGAGATTCATTCAGGGAGAAAGGAAACGTAAGGGCGGACAGACTCAGCAGGAGGAACAGGTCCTTCACACAGAGTGGACCCTCCACTCAGAAGTGTGTCAAGGTCTCTGGTCTCTTTGGGGGGACCCCTCATGTGGATATCTTCGCCACGTTCCTCTCCAAAAGGCTGGAAGTCTTTTGCTCAGTGGTTAGAAGACCCCAGAGCTCTGATAGTCGATGCCTTCCTACTAGACTGGTCTCACGTAGACGTCTACGCTTTTCCTCCTTTCAAGATCCTGGGACTAGTTCTGGAAAAAATTTGTGGCTTCAAAGGGGACAAGGATGACCCTGATAGCCCCCTTTTGGCCAGCACAAGATTGGTTCACGGAGGTGGTGGAGTGGATGGTAGATGTTTTCCCAGATCCCTCCCAAGAAGGATGGATCTTCTCAAACAACCACACTTCAGAGGTATCATCAAAACCTCCCCGCTCTCGCTCTGACTGCCTTTCGACTATTGAAAAGACTCGTCAGAGCGAGAGGGTTTCTTGTAAAGTTGCAAGCGTGATCGCGAGAGCCCGCAGAGCCTCCACTAGACGAGTTATATCAGTCCAAGTGGGAAGGTTTTTAGAAAGTGGTGCAAAATAAGAAGTTGTCCTCCTCCACTACCTCTGTAAACAGAGATTGCTGATTTCCTGCTGTTCCTAAGGGAAGAATCTCATCTATCGTATCCACAATAAAGGGATACAGAAGCATGCTTTCGCAGTCTTCAGGAATAGAGGATTAGATTTGGCAGATAATAAGGATCTTCACAATCTCATAAGATCCTTTGAGACTACAAAGTCTAAGGAAAACGGTTAACTCCTAGCTGGAACCTAGATGTAGTGCTCAAAATTCCTGTCATCAGAAAGGTTCGAACCTCCTCATCTGGCGTCTTTTCGAGACATAACTAGAAAATGCTTATTCCTATTATCTTTAGCTACAGCAAAGAGTTAGTGAACTGCATGCACTGGAGGATAGAGTAGGATTCAAGGGGACTCAGCCATTTGCTCGTTTTAAAGCTATGTTTTTAGCTAAAAACGAGAATCCCACGAATCCCTGGCCTAAGACTTCGAGGTTAAAGGCTTATCGAGGTCTCGTAGGTAGAGAAGCAGAGATCTCTCTGTCCTGTAAGAGTTCTAAAGTTCTACCTTCAGAGAAAACACCAGAGGGGGGCTCTAGACAAGGTCTTTGGTGGCTGGTAAAAGGGACCCCCAAGACTGATGCCAAGAATGCTCTAGCATTCTAAAGCTCATGAAGTTAGAGCAGTAGCATGTCTCTCGTTTCAAAAGAATATGTCACTAAAAACATCTTGGATATGACATTTTGGAGATGCAACTCAGTATTTGCATCTCATTACTTGAGAGATGTTCGTGTGACCTACGAGAAATGTTTTTCTCTAGGTCCCTTCGTGTCTGCGGATACGATCCTGGGTATAGGAGCCAACACCCAATCCTTAAGTGTATACATACCTTCTTTCCTTCGTGTCTGCGGATACGATCCTGGGTATAGGAGCCAACACCAATCCTTAAGTGTATACATACCTTCTTTTTAGATATGTTCTAGACTTTCTTCTAACAAAAAGGCTAGGTGTCGCACTGGTGACCAGTCACTGTTGTTCATAAGGAAACTCTGTGATATCTTATTAGATGAGTACTTTTTTTTTTTTTTTTTTTTTTTTGTTTTTTTTTTTTTTTTTTTTTTTTTTGAAAATTTATGTATGTGTGTATTGTGTTTTTGAGTTATGGTTGTTGTGAAGAGTTTGGGGGATAACTCGGAACAATCTTTATTACTAACATGTGGGTAGGATCAGGTGGTCGGGATTGGTTGTATGCTCCTTCATAAGGTGTATTGTCATATAAGTGGATCAGCACCCATTGACAAAGTTCTTTCAGGCTCTGCCGAGTAAGCGGATAAGACCCCATCGGCAGACCCACAAGAAACTCTTGGCCATAGATCATATATCTCGCTAAAGTTTCTTGAGGTGATGCAGGACTACTGGGCAGCACACGAAGGTCTACCACCTATCAGGTAGGAACCAAGGTTTAGTTTATACCTACAACATATGTTGTTTACCTGTCTATTCCAGAAGTAGCTGTCTCTTACCCTCCACCAAAGAGTGCCAATCAGCTAAGTATATATGACAGGTAAGTTGATTGTATGAAAATGATATTGTTATGATACAATAAAGTTTCATACATACTTACCTGGCAGATATATACGATTATGGCCCACCCAGCCTCCCCGCAGGAGACAGTGGAAGAGAGAAAATATGATAGAAAACGGGAATGGTTTCCATAGTCCTGCTGCCCAGGGGCAGGCTGGTAGATCACCTGACCTACCTGTACGAGAGTGGCGCGAAATTTGAATTTCTGTCGGGGACGACGGAGTCTAGCTAAGTATATATCTGCCAGGTAAGTATGTATGAAACTTTATTGTATCATAACAATATCATTTTTATATAAGTAACTTACCAAGTAATTACATAGCTATATTCTACCCCTAACACAGCCTTTAGACAAATTCTCAGTAACATGCTATTGTTTAAGTGTATAGTTGATAAATCCTGGCCACTTACGGTACAGCGGTGCTGACAAGCTCAATTCACTTCTGCTGCTCAAAGAGTGAACATCCTTGTGTTCCGTGCAGCTTTGTTTTGGATTTTATCACTGGCTGGTTACTCTGTCTCATTCAGTAAGGTACTATTAATGTTGTTAGTGTGCACGTTATTTTCAGTAGCTAGGTTCTTTAACGAAAAAGTTGAAAAACTGTGGTTATCTAGCAGAGCTCTTTCCTGCACAGATAAAGCCATTAGAGATGGCTTACTAGAATTGGCTTCGTTGCTCTCCACAGGGTTGTTGAAGAAGAGAGAATTTTTTATGTTCTTTCACCTCTAAAGGCGTCACTCTTTTAGAAGTCTGCGCTCCTTTTTTTTACCTCCAGATTGCTCTCAACTGTTCCCACAATACACTATCTAGGAGAGAAACATCAGATCTTAAAAAGAGATCAACACAAGATCTGCTGGTTCAATCCTCGAAGCATCCCCAAGGATCCACTCTTCTGTCATTTCAAGACTGTCTCCCCTCTTCAGCAACATCCCTTTCGGGCTAGTAACACAAGGTTTCGGTCCAGACCTCACTTCTCCTTGGAGAAGATGTACTGTCTCTTCTCCAGAAGAGAGCTGTGGAGATGGTCGAGGACGTCAACTTTCCAAGGTTTTACATCCGTCTTTTTGTGGTCCCCAAGTCTTACAGGTGTTGGAGACCAGTCCTTGGAAACAGCGCTCTGAATTTCTACGTTCAGAAACTAAATTCTCCTTGGAAATGAACCAATCAGTCCTGTCCTCCATCTGCCAGGGTGACTAGATGGTCATGATTCCAGTACATCCAAGAAGTACCTCAGGTTCGTATTTCAGGGCAGAGTTTTTCAATTTTGAGCTTTGTGCTTCGGCCTCTCCACAGTTACACAAGTATTTACCTGTGTTCTCGCCCTTCTGGTGAAGTGGCTCCACCTTACAGGCATCAACATCTCCCTGTACCTAGACGATTGGCTTATCACTCCACATTGGAAACAACGTGCATGGAGGACCTTCGGAAGAACCTCTTTCTACCCCAGGAGCTGTGCCTACTCATCAATATTGAGAAATCTCAAATGTCGCTGTCTCAGTTGATTCTCTATTTGGGGATGGTAATAGACTCATGGACATATCAGGCTTTTCTGTCCCCCAGAAGAGTCTAATTGTGCCTCCAGACAATCCACCATTTCCTTGCTCCTCCCTTCCTGTTTGGCCAACAGTTGGATAAGCCTTTTGCAAACCACCTCATCCATCAAAAAGTTTGTCATCCGGGGGAGACTAGACATGAGGGTACTGCAATTCTTCCTGAAAGCAAGTTGGAACAGGAAGACGCATCCTGACTCATTTGTCTTCTGGATAACTCTGGAAATAAAGGAGGATCTTTGATGGTGGCTTACAGAAAAAAAAGACTTTTGGAAAGGAAGTCTCTCTCTCTCTGAACCCAACCTAGCATTTTACTCAGACACCTCAGATTTAGGTTGTGAAGTTTCTGGGACTTGACACCCCAGAGGAGAAGAATCTATATAACATGAAGGAACTGAAGGCGATTCATCTGGGCCTTCTGTTCTTTGCAAAAGAAACATTCAACAGGACTGTAGCGGTCCATTTGGACAACACCGCCACTCTGTTTTACATAAAGAACCAAGGAGGCACTCACTTCTCCCTATACAAGGCAAATGTAAAAGAACCAACTGACTAAAGGTTCATTCAGGGCAAGCTGAACGTTCAGGTGGACAAGCTCAGTTGTCGCAGACAGTTCTTACTCACAGTGGTGGTTTCTGCATCCACAGGTTGCACTGACCTGTGGAAACTGTGGGGAAAGCCTTAATAGATCTCTTCGTGATGTCGAAGAACCTTTGCCTTGTGCTGTTTTGCTCTCCAGTCCTGAACCCTCTGGCATGGGCAATGGATGCCATGCTCCAGGAGTGGACAAACCTAGACCTGCTACACTTTTCCACCATTCAAAAAGGTCAGGGAAGCCTTAAACAACTTCATGACACACCACAACTCTTTAGTGACCCTTGTGGCACTGTTCTGGCCTCGGAAAGAAATAGATTCCTGGACACCTAAAATAAAACAGTTAGACTTCGCAGACTCCTGAGAAGACAAGTCTTCTTAGGAAAGCCACACTTTCCAACTGTTTTTATCAAAGGCTTGTCCCGCTCTTTGACTCTGGACAGGATCTTTAAACTGTAAACAGACTCGTTAGAATGAAGTGATTTTCAAGGCCAGCTTTAGAAGCTATTGCAAGATGTAGATGCTAGTCTTCTGGAGTCTACGAAGCTAAATGGGCTGTATTCCACAGCTGGTGTAGAACACATAACATCTCTACCGAAACCTCTGTGATACAGATAACAGACTTTCTCCTTTTTTCAAGAACTCCAAGAGGCTTATCTTCATCAACCATCAAGGATATAGGGTAATGCTGGGCTTCTTTTTTCAACATAAAGGTCTAGATCTTGGATTCAATCAAGACATCAGAGACTTGCTTAGATCTGCGATTGAATCAAGACATCAGCGACCTGCTTAAATCCTTCAGTACGGCCAAGGAAGCCAAGTTGAATTCAGTCGCCCAGAACTTAGACAAAATCCTCAAGTGGCTGTAAGCCCTCTCCTTTTGAACTGCTTCATTCGATTTCCTAAGGTATTTGACAAGGAATACTGTTTTTGTTTCCTTAGCAACAGCCACGAGTCAGTGAGGTGCAGGCCATTGATAAGAGAGTTAGCTTCTCTCAGGGATATGCAGTCTGCTCATTCACCTTGGGGTCTCTGGCCGAGAACGAGGGAATCCATCTGAGCCCTGGCCCGTTCTTTTGTCATCAAGAATTTGATGGAAATCTCTGACCAGAAGAGGAGGAGAGAATTTTTTTGCCATGTAAGGGCGCTGAGGTACTACCTTGATAGAACCAGTAGGATCAGAGTTTCCTCTTGTAACTTCTAGTGTTCTGTGAAGAATCCGTCTAAGCCATTTTCTAGGAATGCATTGTTGTTCTTTTGAGACATCGTCTCGGAGTCACTCAAGAATTCAGGAGGACCTTTTACCCATTCTTGAAGTAAAAGCCCATGAAGTTAGAGCGGTTACCATTTCATTGGCTTTTAAACATAACATGTCTGTGTCTTCAATTCTCCAGTCAACGTTTTGGAAATGCAAATCTGTGTTTGTAATGCATTATCTACAAGAAGTGACACAGTATATGAGAACTGCAGTACATGGGTCATTGTCTGGGTCTGGGATGGTGTTTTGGGGAAGAGGCATAGGAGCATGCTTCTCCATCCTATTTTTATGCCTTGAAATATAGGTTGTCAAGTATTTTGGTGAGCCTGTAGGTACCATGTTACCTAGAGTACCCACCAGTCTTGGTTATCGATGGGAGGGTAGGGGTTTTTGTGATTTGGGTAGTTGAGTGTATCTGGTTGGTTTTGTCGTGGTACTGCTCCAGGGCAAGGGCACTTTTTCAAGTTATGCTAACCATCAGATGACTCCTTGAGTTGCCTACTTTAACTAATGCTTTGTAGTGGTTGGAATACTCCTTCGTCTACAGTGCTCCCACTGAAGTAGGAGTGTTCCATGGCTCTACTGCTGTGCCACTACAGGTTAAGATGAGCACCAACCAGAGGCAGTAATTACCTGCTGTATCTCTCTTACCAGGTAAGGTTATAACAAGCATTTTAACCAATGCTATCTTACTTCTATATTTTAGAAATTCCTTATTTTCTCTGAATTTATGAAGTAAATGTGTCCATGAAACCTACCCCCTGTCAATTTTGGATTCAGCTTTGCAATTACTTGGTAAGTTACTTATATAAAAAAAGACATTTTTATAGTAAAATAAAATTTATATATATTCTTACCAACAAGTAATTACAGAGAAAAAGAGCCGCCTTCCCTCCCCTCTCATGGACGTAGGGCAGAAATGAATTGAGCATGTCAGTGGTGTTATACCTATCCATACCTCGTAATTCAGTGGGACTCATCAACTACAACTTAATCAATAGTGCGTTACAAAAATTTAAAATTCTAAAAACTGCTGTTGGTGGTAGAATATAGCTATTTAATTACTTTGTAAGTATTATATAAAACTTAATTTTATTAGTATGAAAATGTCGTATTGAAGAAAGGAGAGGGCCATAATTCTGAACAATTGAGATATAGGCTATCCTCAGGTTACAATGGAGGTACATATGTTCCTAACGACACATCGTAACCTGATTTTTTATGTAAGTTGGAACACAACCTAAATAAGCACCTGCATCACCCACCATGCTGATGCTGTGGGGGCTTTTCAGGTTACACAATTGGAGCAGGATACTAATAAGAACAGATTTGAAGGATCAGTGAATTAATAAGATTTTCCTTAACCTAATTTATTCCTTAAAATTACAGTTCACAACTTGTAATCTAATCTTATCCTCTAATACCTAACTTAACTTTACCCAACCTTTACCCAACCACCTGCAAATCTGAACTTAATTCCTTATCCTAATTCTGCAAATTCCTTAATCCTAATATACTGCAATGATACTGCACAAACTTTCAATTTTCCTCTTGTCAGCAGCTCCATCTGCATAGAGACTCTGATGGTCCTTTTACAATTTCTGAATCATCGTTCCCCAATCAGCAGCAACGAACTCTGTAGGCTATTGATTTAGCCAGCACACTTCCATTTCACAGCTGGGCTCAGATAGAAAAGGGACCACATCCAGCTGGCAAAAGTGTCTCTCAGTGTCTACTGTGGAGCGTAGGTGAAGGGAAGTCTCAGCTCTCACTCATTCCCATTCAGTACAAGTACTGCAATAAAAAAAAAGAGAAGACCAGTATTAATCAACAATCCCTCACCCACAAGATTAACACAATACAGTAAAATTAGTTTAAAATTTTTCTAACTTAATCAAGGTAACATAATATTAATAATTAAACATTCATTCACATCCGCACATTATTATACTAACACACACACGTAGTAAAGTCATAATCTAGGATATAAAAACACATTTCTATCGACAATACGTATGGGCTAAGAAAACACATGAAGGACCATACAATATAAAATGCAGTACGTACAGTAATGTGAATAAATGAACGAGTAAATAATGAAATTAAACTAAAATAACAGCAAGATACATTTAATCATTTATGGGGCCCATGTCATAACCACGAAACATCATAGGTCAAGACTGTTGTCATAACCTAAGGGTCGCCTGTAATCATAAGGATAATCTAATTGTATCCCTGATACTGCTTCAAAAAGGGTTTTATGGGATGGAGTACCCACAACTGTACAAGACTCCATTGTTGATACACACATTTGAGTGGTCAGAGAAAGTATCATTGCTTCCTTCTTCAAAAGCAGATAGCTTAAGGAACAATAATGAATGAAAGGCTAAGATGTTAGTTGCAATATAAGAGCTGTAGACCACCCACTTTTTTTACTTTTAATGCTGTCTGTCACAGCTACTGGTTAGTTGTTGATTTTTTGAAAACTAATTTCTGTAGAGATTGTGACAGACATCCACATTTCATACACATATACGAGTATTAAGGGTATTAAGTTGAATTGGCTATTCTTTTTATTCTATTAATATTTCTGTATTCAGTGGTAAAACATGAGAATAATCTTGATTTTTAGAGTATCTCCAAAGTAAATCAAGCAAAATACAGCATATAAACAACTGATCACATTATAATCTGAAAAGGATTCCATGGAAAATCATGTCATGCAATGATAGTAGTAGTATTGAAGTTTTTGTGTCTCATTTGCAAATTATCATAGTTATATATTCCTGCAAATGAATGTTTTTATTTTTTTTTGAGTTTCAGAGTTGTCATTCTTTCACTGTTTCAGATACGTTTGAAGGGTTTGATACCAAAGTACTAGAGTTCAAAACTGTGACACACATGAGTGGCATCTTTGGGCGAAAAAAGCGAATGAGTTTGTTTGTTGTCACAGGAAATGGCAATGGCTTAGGTGGATTTGCTCTTGCTAGATCTACCACTGTTCCTGGAGTAATAAAAAAGGCAAAGAACAGGGCTTCTCAAAAGCTTATATACTTTGAAAGATACAATGGACATACACGTAAGTAGTTTATATTGATTTGACTTTAATTTTTTTACTTATTTGCAGTTTTGCATTATAGAAATTTGTGTGGGCACTTACTTTGGTTTATTTTAAAGTACTGGCTTGGGATAAAAAGGTTTGTCTCCGTTAAAAAAGTTTAATCCATCCTTGTGCTGTGATGAACAAAGTGGATAAGATTTTGAGAGTGTGTCACTTGTGACTAAAATTTTGCCTGTAAGAGTCTTTGCTGTTATTATTGTTTGGGAGATATAAAACTTGAAAAGAAATGCAACCTATTGCTTCTTTTCTGCTGTAGTAAAAATTTTAGGGACCAAGAGCCTCTCTGTGTTGGTAAGTGGATGTTGGACAAACCATCCCTTCAAGTGATTGGCAACCTGCTTCTTCATCTCAAAGTGGACCTTTTTTTTTTGAGAGAGACAAATCAGCTCTCTGTGTATGCCTCTCCAAACACTTTCTTACAGGAATGGAACAGGGAGGGCAATCTACTTCTCTCCATTGTCTTGGATTTTTTAAGGAGTTCAAGAGCCTGTTAACTGTCTGCGGAACTGCCTACTAGTGGCTCAAAATTGGCCCAATAGCCATAGGTTGGGTCTGTAAAAACAACATGCAAGGATATTGATTTCACCGCCATTTGTTATTCTATCCCACTCAACAGGGGAGTGGGAGTGTTATGCATCTCATGAACTGAGCCAAGACCTTCAAGTGAAAATTTTTAAAATCTAATGTACTGTGAAAGTTATGCATCTAACATTGCTAGTTACCTGTTGCAGAAACTATGAGCTTCACCTATCTGGCAATACTAGTGTGTTAAATTACCTCCACACACATGCACCTTGCTGTTACCAGTGGTAGAGTACAAGGCTGCACTGTTAGAGCCCTTATAGGATGAGTTTGATGTAGACTCCAATACGTACTATAGTTTATAGGTCCATTAAAGGGCTAAAACCTGCTCTTGTAATGGCTACTATTCCCTTGTCCTCAAATAAGGTTCTTTGGCTCCTGTTTTTTCTCCATTCAGTGGTCGGTCCCAACACAGCTACAACTCATATAGAGTAATACCTCAATCTTCCATGATTCAAGTTGTGCTAATTCACAATATCATGAACTTTTTATTGGAACCTTACTAATTATTATACGCTGGAATTTCAAGACGTGAAAATGCAAATGCAACATTTTCGAATCCTGAAAAAACGCTGCAAAAGTGTTTAATTTTTATATAATGTATAAGTTTTCAAGCTTGTATGTGTAAATTAGATAACATTAAATGATAAAAGTAATTCTCTTTCTCCCTCTCTCTCATCTGAGAATGAGAGATATAATTTTTTATGTACCATGTTTTTCAATTTGAAATATTAATATAATAATTTTTATTATTATAAAGGAATAGTTTATCGAAACCTCCAAGTCAAATAATAATAATAATAATAATATTACTGTACAGGTGGCCCGCGGTTAATGGCGAATCGATTTTACAACTGTCGTCATAAATATTCATAAAAAAAAAAAGGAAAAAAAAAAACATTTTAAGGTATTTTTACGGCACAATTTTTCGGTTAACAGCGCCGCTAGCGCCGTTATGTCCAATGAGTACATACATTTGTAGAAATACCATTCAGACCATAAAGGTTATGCAAATAATATTAAAAAATTTTATTGAGAGTTATTACATAGGTATTAGGGTAAACTATATGCCCCTGATTGCTGTTCTATGCTGAAAATATCGAGTTAACCTCTTATGCGAAGGGGTATAATAAAAATCGTCTCCCGTATGCCGAAGCGGAAAAAATATTTTTTTCAAAAAATCACAGCGCTTAGTTTTCAAGATTAAGTGTTCATTTTGGGCTCCTTTTTTTGTCATTGCCTGAAGTTTAGTATGCAACTATCAGAAATGAAAAAAATATCATTATCATTATAAATAATGCAATATATATACTCGAAAAAAAAAAATTTCATATATAATTGTATTTCAAATCACGCTGTGAGCAAAACTGTTAAAGCTAACGAGTTAATTATTTTTATTGTTGTATTGTACACTAAATTGCAATCATTTTGGTGTATAACACAGTGTAAAACGATCAAAGCAACACAGAGAAAATATTATCACAAAATGATGCCTGAATTCGTAACGCTCTGATGTAAAAAAATGTTTTTTTCAAAAATTCACCATAAATCTAAATATTGTTGTAGAGACTTCCAATTTGTTTCAAATTGAAGATAAATGATTGAATATTACTATACTGCAAGATTTTTAGCTTACAATTGCAGTTTTCGACCATTTCGGACAAGTTAAATTTGACCAAATGTCAATTTTTTTATATATTTTTTTATATGCAAATATTTCGAAAATTAGAAGAGCTACAACCTTCAATTATTTTTTGTTGTATTCTACATGAAATTGCACACATTTTCTTATATAAAACTATGAAACGCCTAATATGAAATGGAACAAATATAATGAGAATGCGACGTACGCATTTCGGAGATTTGCGGCGCTCGCGGAGGGAAGGAAAGTTTATTTTAAATCACCATAAATCTAAATATTGTGCTAGAGACTTCAAATTTGTTTCAAAATGAAGATAAATGACTGAATATTACTAGACTGTAAGAGTTTTAGCTTACAATTGCGTTTTTTGTTTTTTTTCTACTATTTTGGTAGAGTCAAAGTTGACCCGCCGAACGTGTTTTTTTTTTTCTATTTATCGTGATTTATATGCAAATATTTCAAAATGAGAAAAGCTACAACCTTCAATCATTTTTAGTTGTATTCTACATAAAATTATGCACATTTTCATATATAGAACTTTATGTAATGGCTAATTTAAAATGGTGCAAACATTACGACAATCGCACAAAAAAAATTTCAGATTTTTTTCGGAAGAGTTACTGCGCAGACGTAAGGAAAATAAAATGTTTTTTTTATTTCATAAATTCACCATAAATCGAAATATTGTGCTAGAGACTTCCAATTTATTGCATAATGAAGGTAAATGATTGAATATTACTGGAATTGAAGAGGTTTAGCTTACAATTGCGTTTTTCGACCATTTCAGTAGAGTCAAAGTTGACCGAAGGTTGAAATTTTGGCACTTATCTTTATTTATATGAAAATATGTCAAAACTGATAAAAGCTACAACCATGGGTTGTTTTTTAGTTGTATTGTGCATGAAATTGCGCACATTTCCATATATAAAACTTTATGTAACGGCAAATTTAAAATGTGCAAACATTACGACAATCGCACGAAAAAATTTATCGACAGTGTTACCACGCGCGGCCGTAAGGAAAAAGTTTTTTTTCATAAATTCACCATAAATCAAAATATGTGCTAGAGACATCCAAGTTTGTTGCAAAATGAAGGTAAATGATTGAATATTACTAGAATATAAGAGTTTTAGCTTACAATTGCGTTTTTTGACCATTTCGGTAGAGTTAAAGTTGACCGAATGTTGAAATTTTGGCACTTATCATTATTTATATGAAAAATATTTCAAAACTGATAAAAAGCTACAATCATGAGTATTTTTTTGTATTCTACATGAAATTTCGCACCATTTTCATATATAATACTCCATGTAACGGCTAATATTTAAAATGGTGCAAAAATTATGTCAAGTGACAAAATAATTTCTGAGATGTGTCACTGATACTTTTTTAGTGCGATAAGAAAAGAAATTTGCGCTTGCGTGCCTGCGTAACGATTGTAAACAAAACAACGCCTGATACATGAGCTCCCAGCATCCCCCAAGGCACGTGATTCAAAAGTTTTTTGGCTGGTAGGCCTATAAGTATTTTTTTTCCACGAATTTTTAAACAAACTTTTTTCTATGTCGACGTTTAATACGTCCAATCGGCACCCAGGAGACAATTTATCTCGACGTTTAATACGTCCAATCGGTGTAAGAGGGTTAAAATAGTGCAAAAAAAATTTTAGGCCATGGATGTGTCGATTTATAAATGAACATGCTTTTATGTTTTTTTTAAATGTGTATGAAATGTATTACGTATAGGTTATATTTTATTTTTTGCACAGAAGTATGATACAAAGGCAGCTTTTGAAACTGCCCTTCACGTTATCAAAGAGGATGTTTTTTTCATGTTCGTTCTTGTGAGCCGCCGCCTGCCGCTCTTGTTCTGAAATATAGTTAATAAAAGTGCAATTTAGCGATTGATATGTTTGATTTATGAATGTTCATGCTTTTATGTTTAAAATGTGTATGAAAATATATTACGTATAGGATATTTTTATTTTTGTACATAAATATGATACAAATTAATGCTGCTTTTGTAACTGCCCTCCACGTTATCAGAGGATGTTTTTCATGGCTATATTTTATTAATTTTGGAGCTAATTATAACTCATTTCGTTAATGAAACTTCAGTTTTTTTGTTATAGTGAAACTTCAGCTTTTTGTTTTAAGTTTTCATGTATTTATGTTTAAAATGTCTATGAAAAAATGTGTTACAGGGTTTTTTTTAATTTTGTACATAAATATGATACAGTGGCAGTACGCATGTCCATCTGAAGTCTTTGTAACAGCCCTTCACATGACGAAGACAATAGGGTGTTCAGTCGCGCCCGAATAATAAGATTTTAATTTTATCATTGAATCACATTTTTATAACATTATGTTTACAGTTGTTGCATAAATTGATTTTAAAAGACAAAACTCGAGTATACATTCGATTTTGCAACACTGCAATTTGTTTGTTTTTCAATGGGATAGAAGTTCAAAATATAACTGTGCAACTCAGTCGATTTTTTGCTTTGTCACTTGAGCAAAAAATTGCAGTGTTGCAAAATCAAATGTATAAGAGAGCAAATTTTCTTGCTTCTAGTTAGCAAAATCGAATATCTAGCTACTTGACTTATATGATACAAGGTTATTTTTCCTTGTGCGACATGTTTTTGTATGGAAATATGACTTGAATATGTCTCGTTGTGATTGTGAACTAATTTTTTTTTTTTTTTTTTTTAACAGATTACGTTGGCGGCATGTTTATTGAGTAAAAGAATTACGTGATTCTGTTCGCTATTTTCCTATATATCATTGTAATACGAACTTTACGTTATTTATCTTATATCGGCGTGAAACCAACAGTAAAATGTTTTCTTTCAAGCACAGTAGTTTTGATTAAAATAATTTTATCTCAGTTTTATTTATGGTTGTGTTTGATGGCATACGTTTACAGTGGACCCCCCATATTCGTTGTCCAGATTTGCGGACTCAAACATTCACGGGTTTCTCTCGGGGAACGTTTCCCTCCATTATTCGCGGAAAATTCGCATATTTGCGGTATTTTTCTGAGAAATATCTACAGGAATTTCTGGTTTTTTGTTATAAATTTCATCATAAAATGCACTTTTTGTGATAAAACTATTAAAAAAACCAAGTATAAACATTTTTTGTGGGTATTTCTTGAGTTTTAACCAACAAAATACTAGGCTGTTTTCAGCATTTTTATACGGGTTCCAACTATACGCGGGTTCTAACTATTCACGGGGGTGTCTGGTATGCATCCCCCGCGAATACGGGGGACCACTGTACTGGAGTTTTATCCTTGTTGCTGATGCACGATAATGGTCATTAGTAGCTTGAATGGTTTTCTCAGCTTCAGCTATAATCAGGTTTAAATTTAACAGTATATTTCCCGATTGAGCTTTGTTCTATATTGATCTTTGATCTATAGCGAATAAAGTTTTTACATTAACCCTTAAACGCCGAGCTGGTATTTCCGAAAGTGTCTTCAGTATGCCGACGGCGTTCGCGAATGAGCGCCGAAGCGGAAAAAATGTTTTATTCCAAAAATCTCAGCACGCTTAATTTTCAAGATTAAGAGTTCATTTTTGGCTCCTTTTTTTGTAATTGCCTGAAGTTTAGTATGCAACCATTAGAAATGAAAAAAATATTATCATATATTAATATTGTAATATAAGACAGTGCAATAAAAAAATTTCATATATAGCAATTGTATACAAATCGCGCTGTGAGCAAAGCCGTTAAAGCTAATGAGTTAATTATTTTTTCGTTGTATTGTACACTAAATTGCAATGATTTTGGTAAATAACAAATTGTAAAACGATCAAAGCAACACAGAGAAAATATTATCACAATATGATGCATGAATTCGTAATGAGCGGACGTAAAAAAAAAGTTTTAAAAATTTACCATAAATCGACATATTTTGCTAGAGACTTCTATAGCGAATAAAGTTATTACATTAACCCTTAAACGCCGAGCTGGTATTTCCGAAAGTGTCTTCAGTATGCCGGCGGCGTTCGCGAATGAGCGCTGAAGCGGAAAAAATGTTTTATTCCAAAAATCTCAGCATGCTTAATTTTCAAGATTAAGAGTTCATTTTTGGCTCCTTTTTTTGTAATTGCCTGAAGTTTAGTATGCAACCATTAGAAATGAAAAAAATATTATCATATATTAATATTGTAATATAAGACAGTGCAATAAAAAAATTTCATATATAGCAATTGTATACAAATCGCGCTGTGAGCAAAGCCGTTAAAGCTAATGAGTTAATTATTTTTTCGTTGTATTGTACACTAAATTGCAATGATTTTGGTAAATAACAAATTGTAAAACGATCAAGCAACACAGAGAAAATATTATCACATATAGCATGAATTCGTATGAGCGGAACGTAAAAAGAAAAAAAAGTTGTTTTAAAAAATTTACCATAAATCGACATATTTTGCTAGAGACTTCCCGTTTGTTGCAAAATGAAGATAATTTATTGAATATTACTAGACTGCAAGTGTTGTAGCTACAATTGCAGTTTTTGATCATTTCGGCCGAGTTAAAGTTGACCAAAGGCCAATTTTTTTTCTATTTATCGTTATTCATATTGAAAATATTTCAAAACTGATGAAAGCTACAACCATGGGTTGTTTTTTTTTTTTATTCTACATGAAACTGCACACATTTTCATATATAAAACTTTATGTAACGGCTAATTTAAAACGGTGCAAACATTACGACAATCAGACGAAAAATATCTGATTTTTTCGGAATAGTTACCGTGCGGATGTAAGGATAAAGTTCTTTCGTAAATTCACCATAAATCGAAGTATTGTACTAGAGACTTCCAATTTGTTGTAAAATGAAGGTAAATGATTGAATATTACTAGAATATAATATAAGAGTTTTAAGCTTACAATTGCGTTTTTCGACGCATTTCGGTTGAGTCAAAGTTGGCAGAAGGTTGAAATTTTGGCACTTATTGTTATTTATAAGAAAATATTTCAAAACTGATCAAAGTTAGCACCATGGGTTATTTTTTGTTGTATTCTAGATGAAATTGCAAACATTTTCATATATAAAACTCTATGTAACAGCTAATATAAAATGGTGCAAAAATTATGTCAAAGTGACAAAATTTCTGAGATGTGTCACTGATGCTTTTTAGTGCGAGAAGAAAGAAATTTGCGCTTGCGTGCCTGGGTAACGATTGTAAACAAAACAGCAGCTTGATCCGTGAACTTCCAACATCCCTCAAGGTGCGTGATTCAAACTTTTCGCCAAGTAGGATTACGTATAACTATTTTTCCGTGAATAAAAAAAAAAAAAACTTTTTTGCATCTACGTTTTGTACGGCAATTTGGCACCCAACAGACAATTTTCGTTGACGTTTCGTACGTCAATTCAGCACCCAACAGACAATTTTTGTTGACTTTTAATACGTCCAATCGGCATTTAAGGGTTAATATATCTCAGTCCTGTTCTACATAACGTCATTCATAACAACTACGGTAATAGTGTAGTATAATATGATGATTGAAATACAAGCCAAACGGATGTTGTTATTCATTCGGTTGTACATAAACTTAGAAAAAAAAAAAAGTTGTTTCTCATTCAGTTGTTCATGGTTGCACACGTTTACACATGAGTATAACGTTAAAACCATACTTTCATCATTCTCTTTTGCTGTTTTTGAATGTATGTAACTAGAAGATGGGATAAAGTAGGCTATTGTAATTTGGTCTCTCATAAAATTGGATTATTGTAAGACGAATTATCGTAACTTGAACACTACAGCTACCTGTACACTGTATAAATGTTGTTAGTATCTTTACATACCCTAGACACCCAAAGGATTAAAGCTAGGCTTTTTTTCACATTACAGTATTTATGATATTATAATGTACTGTACAGTACTACTGTACAGTAAATTCTATAATACTATACTGCATAAATATAATTTTACTTATTGTGGGATTACAGCGCCGTTTGACTGGTCTAGGATGCTGTTAATTGATCTAGTAGTATTCCGAAAGAAGGTGTGCGGCGGCCGTAGGCTTTAAAATCGCTTAGTGTCGAAAATTGCTTAGTGTCAGCAGCCAGGAACGAAACCCCTGCTGCTAACCGAGGGCCGCCTGTATATACAAAAAAAAAAATAATTTACGACAAATTTTACAAAAAATACAAAATAAGCTATATGCACACAAAAATTGAAGAGGGAATCCTTCCTAAAACTACTGAAAAGAGAAAAAACAAGGGTAAGTTTTTTGGCCCCAGAAATTGTCAAAATTTCACAAATGAAATAAGAAGTGGCTAATTTTTTTTATAGAATAAACTTATGTTATCCTAGAACGGAATTATGTAAAAAGATCTGCACTAAGATGTGATTTACTGATGTAACTATTATAAAATATGATATTTATGCATGAAAATATACCAATATATCACAAATTCTATAGAAAACAAGAATATATATATGGAGATATGCCAATTCACCTTTCAGTTAGGTAAACAAAATGGCCTGGCCACAATCCACGCCAACTTTGACTGCCAAATCTGCCACCTGAACTATCTGACTTGCACTAACAAAACTATAAATTGAATTTGCCATGGTGAACCTATTGTTTGTTTTTTTAATTAATAATATATGAGGGTGGATATATTATTAACTAGGAAGCTTTGTCTTAAGATAAAGCTCAGAAGTGTTAATATCTCTCTCTCTCTCTCTCTCTCTCTCTCTCTCTCTCTCTCTATCTCTCTCTCCTCTCTCTCTCTCTCTCTTCTCTCTCTCTCTCTCTCTCTCTCTCTCTCTCTCATCCTACAGTGTGTCAATGGTTTATTGACATGACATTTAAGCTGATGTGAATGTCACAGACAAAAGGCACAGACCTACTACTCTGTCTTGCCCTATCATCTCACAATTATTTCAAGGTCATCTGCTTTGCCTCCAACCCTTCGTCACACACTCGTGTTGTTTGCCATAGAGGTGTCAGCAACCTCTAATTGTTATCAACATCTCTTTCTAATTCCATTAGAAGTAAGTTGATGACATTCATGCCCAGAGAATACTGCCAGCTGGCCATTGTTGATGAGAACTGCAAAAAAAGGGCAAAAACTGAGAAATTGGCATTTGAAGGAAATTGGACCAAATGGCAATATA
The DNA here is from genome assembly GCF_015104395.2 of Macrobrachium nipponense. Taxonomy (NCBI): domain Eukaryota; kingdom Metazoa; phylum Arthropoda; class Malacostraca; order Decapoda; family Palaemonidae; genus Macrobrachium; species Macrobrachium nipponense. The sequence continues at coordinate 39,498,657 of NC_087217.1, read as the reverse complement.
AGGCATCTCAGCCTTAAACCAATGGCATGCATATTGTACACACCCTCCACCCACAGTTTTCCAACAGTACAAAACTACCAGTATCACAGTGTTAGACAGGAATCACTACGTACTTAATAACTTTGCCTTTCTATCCCCCACGCACGTTTCAACCCGAGCAATTCCTCAGAAAGGGGGAAGGGTAAAGGCAAAGGTGAACACAGGTTCTGACATGATTGTAATGTGTGGGACTGCTAGCCTCTTGCAGGTCGATCACACCAGATTCATGATAGACATGATTTATGGGGAAAAAAACATGTTTTTGAAACACTCCTCGGACCGTACGCTACCCGTCGCACCTGTCCAGGGTTAATAGTATTTACATTCAGCTAGTGAAACAAAAATAATATTAAATAAACTACTATTTTAAAATAATAATTATTTGAATTTTCTTTACAAATTGGTCTATAAACTCATTGCTGTTAATTTCAACCCATTTCTTACCCCCTTACTATACAAAAATAACCTACCACAAGGTCACTACCTAATCCAGGTTATTTTTTGTTCACCCCTAAGAATATATAATCCTAGGTAATAGGCTACACAAAAAGTCTATTACAGTCTAGCTATCTTGTTCACACTGAATCGATGTAGATTGTAGACTATTGCTGACATCATTATCCAAAAGAATTATCTGTATTAATAATAGCAATTATGGAATATTTCTTTATATAAAACTTCTAAATAGAAGCTAATTTTTGCAAAACAATTTGCACTTCTACAACAATGATCATAAATCGTGAGAGTACCGATGTGTAATGTCTTTTCACGCACAATAAAAATAATTGTTCCACGGTCTTAACTAAAAGATGTTTAACTGGAACTTAAAATTATGCTCTTAGCTTTCAACTTAGATGTTTCCATGAACCTAGATAATGAAGTCTATAAGCGAAGAACTAAATCCTTGGCGCTAAAGATCATAAATCGTATGAAGCGCTGACATTGCTGGCGATAAAGCCAGGTTACGGCTTTTTCACGCATAATAAAAATCAGTTGTACTAACTAAGAAAATTTTTAACTGGAACTTGAAATTATGCACTTACCTCTCAACTTAGATATTTCCATGAGCCTGGTAATCAATAAACGAAGAACGAAATTCCTTGAGCACTGTTTGTTTACCGACCAGAAAAGGAATGACTTCTTGGTCCTGATTTGGTCGTCTGTAAACAATATGATGGGTTCATATGCGCATAGCCACTTCCTCTTCTTACGGGTTTTTGACATAGGTAAACTGGGTTTAGCATTCGTTGAGGATAAGAGAAGGTGCCTTCTTATCCTGAGTCCATTTATTCTCTGTCATGTGTCATAATGTTTATCATTATGACACAAGGCCCAGCTAAAAGAGAATTCGTTGACATTAATCTGGTCACCATGGAGCTCTGGATAGACCATAGGTGTAATCCTGGAAGACAAGACAGGGACTATGCTACCAAAGAGAGTCAATTTATTTTGATCCATTCCAAAATGAACATTTACTTCAGGGATTTTTTTGCTAATTGATGCATTTTGTTAATTTTTAATAAGTATTTATGTTTAAGTTATTGTAAACAAATTTAAATATATTCATCAGAATTAAATAGCCAAAACCAGTATACTATTCATTAACTAGGAAGAATATAGTGTTATGAAACAAAAAGCATAAAATAGGATCAAAAGTCACCAAACAAGGACAAAATAATAAGGAAGTAAGAAGAAAAAATGAACAAATAAATAGTGACAACCCAAAAAATTAAATTTATGATTGTAAAATACAAAAATACTTTTTAAAAATCAGTGACTCATTTTTATACACTTTGGCATGAATGATAGTCCTTTATCTCTAAATATGATGCTATTATGTATTAATGATAATATTTCTTCTTCGTCAGTTATGCATGATTTCTTCAGTCACTTTGGTGCTACACAAAAATTTTTGCTAAGAAATGCAGAAAGGTTATGGGCTAGTATGTCTTCATCGAGCTATTCGGCACCATTTGTGAAGTCATAGGAATAAAGGATATTCATGTCAAAGTTGAGGGTTCCACCAAACACATACAAAATTTAACCAAGGCATTCTTCCTGGGTCTTTTGAATCAAGTAAGTAGTTCCAATGTTTTTACACTAGAGTAATAGACATAATTTAAGATGCCCATTTTTTTAGTTCATATGATATCAGGCAACCTGTAGACACTAGCAAGTTTTTGTATGCTTTCCTCTGTAAATTAAGTTTCACCATGAAAGTGAGTTTATTTTCATATCCATTACAATTCTACTACAAATTGTAAAATTATTGGTTAGCCAAAATGTGAGACATTTCCCTGTTTAGGAAGCCCACCTGGCCAGGTGATTGTTTTCTAGCTTTCCTTTGTTTGATGAAGGATATACTCTTTTATGTTGTTTTCAAAAACATTTCTTTGTCATCCATCAACAAAATTGGCAAGTTCATTAAGTGTGTGTTTGCTGGTTATGATTTGCAGATTGTATTTTGCTCAGGAATAATTATATGGTTCCCAATGGTTTGTTTAATTTGTGACTTAAACTGTTGTATGAGTACTAATTGCTGCAACTGTATTAAATATAATGGAAATGCCAATTGGGATTGGTTACTTATTATAAAAGTTATACTTATTTCAGCAGCACAGGCATGTAACATCACCCATTCCTTTGTGTGGAACTGGGGTTTCTCATCTAGAAAGACCTTACAATCTCTACAGTGGGTTGCCATATGATGTGGTACTGTCATTTTTCATCACTGCAAAAAAGTGTATTTTTACATGAACAAGCTTCATTTACTTAGGCAAGTTGCTTGTGTTGCAATGTTTAGCCAAGAGATGACATGGTTCTTGAAAATAAAACAAATTGTATTTCCAATCTCTCCATTAAGAGGGAAGCTGCCTTGACCAGTTGCTATAGTTAGGGCCTTAGAGTATGGCAGCTGAGAAGCAATGTCCAAATGCTCTGATGACATTAGTCATCCAATCCCAGGAAGCCTTGCAGACTCAGCTACTGACCTAACAACTGGTAGTAAGGCATTCTTTTCTCTTTGTTACCATTTCAGTAATGGTAATTACTTTAAGATGAGCAAAATTCTAAAAAAAAAATGTTGAAATGGTAAGATCTGGTGATACCTCCCATTTGGAGATTAAACAATAGAAACCGGGGTGGAGCAATGTTATATGTTCGCCATGATACTCCACTCAAGCATTTTCCTGTTAATTCTTCTTTGCAAGCTGTTGCAGTGCAAGTGTTTCTGGCTCGTAAATATACAATTTGTTCTGTATATCTTCCACCAAATGTAGCTTTCCCTAGTACTGATTTTTGTAATCTCATCAGACAGCTTCCTCTGCCTTTCATCATCCTAGGTGATATGAATGGAAGAAATCCTTTATGGGGGGATTTAATTACTAATGAGAGAGGAAACTGCCTGTCATCCATTATTGAAAGTGAAAATGTTGGTGTTCTAAACAACTGGAGAACCCCATCCCATTTCCATGTACAGACCGGTACTGTAACAGCCATAGACTTGTCAATATGTAGTGCCGATGCCATTATGGACTTTAATTGGCGAGTGATCGATGATAGGTATAGTAGTGATCACTTTCCAATTGTTTTAAGCACTGGATCAAGTCCTCCATGTTCAAGATTACCCTGTTGGAGTGTAAAAAGAGCTGACTGGGCAATTTTGAAGAGCATAGTTCAATCAAGCTACAGCAGTGAATTTGAATGCATTGAGGATGCTATGGAATTGTTAATTACTACTTATTTGCAGCTGGACTTCAGTCAATTCCAAGAACATCAGGTCTATTTATGCGCCGACCAGTTCCATGTGGTCAAAGAAATGCCATGAAACCCATAGAACTATATCTTGTTTTTACTAGGTATAAAAGGACGGAAAATGTAACTATTATCTGGTAGAATTTCGTAAGGCTAGGGCAAAGTTTAGGTTTGAATTAAAAATGCACGAAGAAAATCTTGGATAAACTTCATTTCTTCCATAAATTGCAAAACTCCCATCACATTAGTGTGGAAGAAGATAAGGAAAATAGCAGGAAAGTTTTGTACCTAGCCAACCACCTGTGTTAAAAATAAATGGCATAAATGTAGGAGATCCAAAAGTAGTGTCAAATGAGTTTGCCCTACATTTTGCTAAAATATCTAAAAAAGATAATGAAAGAAAACCGTATGCAAACAGCAGAAGCAAATGGAACAGTATTATCTTGATTTCACAACAATAAAGAGGAGTCTTTTTAATATTCCATTTCCTATGAGAGAATTTGAATTGGCTCTCTCAAAGTGTAAAGAATCTGCTCCTGGTCCTGATGAAATTTCATATCTCATGATCAAGCATGCTGCTCAGAATACTAAAGATTTATCCTCAGTATAATAAACAGAATTTATAAAGAACATTACTACCCTTTATGTTGGGAACTAGCAGAGTCCTTCCTTTTGTCAAGCCTGGAAAGGATAGTTCTTTCGTAGGAAATTATCGTCCAATTGCCCTAACATCTTGTTTGTGTAAACTACTGGAGAAAATGGTGAATGCTCGTTTAGTGTGGTATTTAGAGCGAGGAAACTTTTTCTCTCCGCCCAATGTGGTTTCCGCAGTATGCGATCCACTGTTGACATCTTGGTTAGAATGGAGTCTGCAATATGTGAAGCCTTTGCCTCTAAGCACCACTTTATCACAGTTTTCTTCGACTTGGAAAAAGCGTATGATACTACGTGGCGGTATGGAATTCTGAAAAGTAGTCCATGAATTATTGGTTAAAGCAGGAGAATTAGCTATTTTTATCAAGCATATTCTTAAAAAAATCGTTATGTTTTCCAAGTACAAGTAGGAGAAGTTCTGTCTGAAGTCTGTAAACAAGAAGAAGGTGTTCCTCAGGGCAGTGTTAAGTGTAACACTTTTTGCTCTAGCAATTAATGACATAGTAAAGCAAATACCTGCTGATGTTAGCACACACTCTTTGTGGATGACTTTTCTTTATCTTTTGCAGCTGCACGTATGTCAGTAGCAGAACGTCATCTACAAATAGTAATAAATAAGATAGTGAAATGGGCTGAAGTGCATGGTTTCAGATTTTCTTCATCAAAGACTGTAGCCATGCATTTCTGTAGAATTAGAGGGATACATGCAGACCCAGATTTATATGTAAATGGCCAGAGAATATCTTGTGTTAACGAAACAAGGGTTCTTAGGAATGATTTTTGATACTCGTTGACATGGCTTCCCCAATATCCTAAATCTCAGGGCTAAGTGCAGAAAATCCTTGGATATCTTGAAAGTTTTGTCAAATACATCTTGGGGAGCAGATAGACTCCAGTTATTGAGATTGTATAAAGCCTTGGTTTTATCAAAATTAACATATGGATGTGAAGTTTACACCTCGGCTACCCCAAAGTCGCCTTAAGATTTTAGACTCCATTCACCATACTGGAATTAGGATTGCTACTGGAGCTTTTAGGACTTCCCCTATAGAGAGTATGTTAGTAGATGCTGGGGAAACAAATGCCCCTAGCCTTACATTACCAGGCTCTTCTGGCTCGAAGCTGGTTCAGATTCCAAAGACTTCCTGAATCCCTAGTATGCCAGTCGCTAAGAAATGGAAGATTTGATAGCTTTTATGAAAGTCATCCAAAGATGCCACGTCCATATGGCCTTCAGACTGAAAATTCAACCCCTACCCAAGACCCTGAAACAAGTTCCCAGACAAATGTGTACTACCGGTCAAGGCTTTGAATTTTGGCCTAGCCTAACTCCTTCTTTCTCTATAAAAATGAATAATCTACCCACCTGTACGCTTTCTCCAACTCCAGTACACTCCAGAAATCACCTTAAAACACCAGCACCACACAGACTTACGACCCAAAAACAACTCCTACCAGACAGAGAGCTCTCCCCTACCAACCACACACCACCACCACCACGTGCTTTCTACTGCCCCGTGTTATTGTTTACATCCTGCCGACGCCGCCGCCATCTGTCTATGACGTCACAGCCTATGACGTCACAACACAACTTAAATACATCAACAGACACCTTCTAGAATCTACCACATGTGTCCTATATATAGGCACCCACCATATTTCAACAATGCATAAAATACCCATAACAATTATACAATACATAATCACACTTATCTATACCCATAACAATTATACAATATATAATCACACTTATCTCTTTCTCCCTCCCCTCCGACTGTTTCCTAACCTAGTATTCCCCTCTTAATTTCCTTCGTCCTCCAACTCTTTACCCTCTACATAATTTCTAATACATTCCCCTGCCAACTCCTGCTTTAGTTAATACATCAGCCACTTGCTCCTTTCCTTTTATCCATCTCACCTCCTTTATTTCCCCGGATTCAATGGTTTCCCTTATTGCAGCAATATCTATTTTTAATCTCTTGCTACTTACACCAGTGCTCGATTTGATGGCGGTCATTAGTGTTTTACTATCAGTGTTAACCAAGGCTTCTAAATTTCTCCCTCCTACTACCTCTTCCCACAAATGCTTGAAATATATCAATCCTTCTACAGCTTTCCCCAACAACTCAGGGTCTTCACCTCAATGGTGGATTTTGCCACTCTCCTGGATTTCCTAGACTTCCACCATATGGACTTCTCCTCTTCCCATCTGTCAAAGAAATATATACCCAGTTGAGTATGGCCATCTTCTATGTTTCCAAATGAAGCGTCTGCATAGGCTTCCCAATAAACCCTTTCTTCTTCCATCTCACTTATTGTAACTTCGCCCCATCATGCTCTTAGTTTTTCTCACAATTTTAATAAGTTTCTTCATATCCTGAGTTGTTCCTTCTTTAAATGCTCTTACTTAATTCGCTAATATCATATGATATTTCTGGCATCGTGTGTAGTTATACCCAATTCAGCTGTCCTACCACTGATCTGTACTCTGTTAACTCTTTTTGTTCTAGCACTCTATTACCCGTATATCTTCTAGCCTCTGGTTCTCTTATGGAATTTATATACTGCCACTGATTAAGGGAAAATCTATTCTCCTTCTGCTCTATTACTACTCCTATATACTTGAACCGTTTACTCTCTTGTTCTCCTACTTGCAATTTCCCTTTCAATCTCCCAATCGTTTCCTTTAAGAATCCTTCAGTTCCTCCGTAGCAAAAATCATCTACGTGTGTACACAAAAATGCCTTCCAATTTATTGTTCTTTTTCCAAAAGAATATATTAGGTTCTAGTCTACTTCTCTCACCTTGAAGCTCCTTCACTACTTTCACCACTTTACAATACCATGCTTTTGCTGCATCCTTGAGCCCATAGACTGTTTTCCTTCAACTTCCATAATCCCCTCCAACCATCTTCCCTTGGTGGCTTCAAGTACACTTCTCTTTGTATCTCGTCACCTTGTAAATATGCAGTTTTGACATCCAATGTATAAACAATTCCAATTTTTTCACCCTTTTATTTTATGGTGGTTAGACAGAATTTTAAAATTTCAGCATTGCATGTGGGAGCATCCTTTTCCACTCAGCCATTTCTTCTTCAAACCCTCTAGCTACCAATCTTGCTTTACATATCCTTTTTTTTTTCCCCCCCTTTATCTTTCAGTTACTATCCATCTTGTAGATATAGCTTTTGTCCAACATCATTTACCTCCTCATATACCTGGTTATCTCTCCAACTTAGAAGTTCTTTTTCTTTAGCTTCCATTATGCTTCTATTTTTCAAATCCCAGCAACACCTCCTCTTCATCTTCAATTTTTTCTACCTGACTATAATCCCTCAAGTTAACCCACCCTTTGTCACCTGACTGTGAGTCTCGTATATTGTACGAATCAGCCCATGCTTAAGGCTTGATCTTTTTCCTGCAAGACCTAAACTAAAATAGTCCCATTTCTTCTACTTGTCCTGTATCATTGTTTATAGCCCTAACTCTATTTCCCTTTTTGAATTTTGGTATCTCTTCCATTAACTCGCTTTCTATTGACCCACTTTGCCCGTTATCTTCCACTGTTTCCTCTATCACCTCTCTTTCTATAGTCTCTTCTGTGTCTGCATTCCTTCTCTCACCCATTATCTCCTCTCCTTCCAGCCAATCTACTTTCCCTTCATTTGGGCCATCTGACCTACCTTTCACCCCATGGGATTTATCTATTCTAGCCGATATCTCTTCTGTATCTGGTGATCGTCGTTGAATCCTTGTCACATGTATCCTAGCTACTTCTCTTAAAGAATCCCCATGTTTGACTATTATTGTTTTCCCCGATACTCCCACTACCTGAGCAGGTCCTCTCCATTCATTTTCATTTTCCCTCTTATAGAATACCTCATCTCCTACCTACACTTGCTTCTTCAAATTTATGTTCTCTGATGTTTTTGTTTAGCGCTATTCTTATTTTATTACAGGACTGCATTTTTATAAATGCTTCTCTGGCCTTGTGCATTGCATTCAGTGTGTCCCTTACCATACCCTCTTCCATCCCTTTCTCTGCTTGCAGGACTAGAACTTTCTTCTCCTATTAGGTTAGGCAGTGAAGGGTTTTTTCCAAATACTAATTGGGTTGGGAGAGAAACCTCCATTATTCATTAAACAGTTCCTAGCACTCACTACCCATTTCAAAGCTAGGGACCAATCTACTTCCTCTTCCTCCATCATCTTCCTTACACTTCCCTTGATCATGCCTACGGTCTTTTCACATAATCCGTTGCTCCACGGAGATTCTGATGCTGTGGCTAATACTTTAATATTCCATTTTTTCTGCCATCCTCCTTACTTTTTCATTTTGAAATTCTCCCCCATTATCTGACAATATTTTGGAGGGTGCTCCAAATATAGCAAACCAGCACTCAAAAAGTATCTTTATTATAGTTTCTGGTTTCTTATCTTTTATCCAACAGGCCTGACAATATCTCGTTGCCATATCCACTATTACCAAGAACTTTCTCTCTTCTATCTCTCCCACATCCATCGCTACGACTCATTGAACGTTTTACTCCAAGAAAAGCCTACTACCGGTTTGGCGGGGTTTCTTTTGTATTTTTTACAAACCTCACAATTTTTAATCAGTTCCGTTAGTAACTTTCTTATTTCCTCTTTTTCTTTTTCGATTAACCCATTACTCCATTGTGCTTCCTCTGTTAGCTTCCATATTTTATCTCCACTTCCATGACCAAACTGTAAATGTAATTTCTTCATTGTGTTCTTAATTTCCCTCGGATTCTTTCCCTTCCAACCCTCCATAATAATTCTTCTACCTTCCTCCTCCTTATAGGCACTCTTAAATGACCCTGTTCGTCTTCTCTTAACTCTACTTTCATTCCCCCTAATACTTCTACTATGACACAATTTTCTTTCAAATTTAGGGTCATACCCATTTTACTCAGGCGGTTTGCTTACCTATCAGCCAGGGTATATCACCTTGCAGAATTTCCGTCTTCAAATAAAACTTTCTGTTTTTTAGTATCACAGGTATTTCTATTATTCCTCTGGACTTATAAGATGTCTCACCAAAATTAAACACTTTATTATACTCTGTCCTAGTGTCCCTCATTCTCCTCAACTCTTCCTGACTCAAATCCATGACAATACGTGCTAGTCACAATTCCCCGCAAACTGTTGATTTACACCCTGTGTCCAAAATTGCATCAACCACCTCCCATGATGCTTCCACTATTTTATTAACTTCTCCTACATAAACTTCTTCTTCTGTCCCATTTTCTGTTTTTACCTTATTTTCTTCTAGTCTTGTTTCAGTTTTCTTCCTATTATGAAAATTCTGAGGACAATCCCTAGCCCAATGCCATTCTGAGCTGCATATTGCACATACTGTTACCTTCCCTTCTTTGTTTATAGGAATTTCTACCACCCCTTTCCTCGGTTCCATCTTCCCCGATATCTTTGGTTTTCCCTCCCTCTCCCAGAACTGGCATTGCCTTCTGACGAACCCCACCAGGTTCCCGTCTCTTTTAGTCCTAATCCCTCAAATAGTCTTTTCATTGTTTGCGACACTGTTCCGTACTCTAGCTTTTCTTGCCCACAAGCCGATAATACCATTTGTTTTTGATTTTCCGTGAGATTTGCTTGCTCTATTACATGATACCCCTTGACTTCGCCTTCAAGCGCGCCTTTCCCCATTGCTCTTTCACACTCAGATGCTGCCTTCTCGTATCTAATTAAATAGTCCGCCATATTTTCACTAGATTCTCTTCTTATTAGAAGGTATCTTTTTATTCTACCGTAATTCTCCATTACCGATTTTAGTGGCTTTATCTAGTTTCTCTAGGATTAACTTTGGACCCTCTGTACCAGTAAGGTTTATCTTTATCTAATGCTTCCACTAGCTCTCGGGCTTTCCCTTTTAAGCTCATTCTCATTTCTATCGCCGGGTATTTTGTATCTTCTCCATACAACACTAGCCAATCTTCGGCTTGACCTTTCCATTCTTTGTATTCTTCTTGTATCCCGCTAAACCTAGGACATTCCCTTCTCCATCTAGTATTAGTCTCCCTTTGTTCACTGTCTGGATCCAGGCATCTTTGATCAACCACGCTCTGCTACCAGTTTGAATTTTGGCCTAGCCTAACTCCTTTCTTTCTCTATAAAAATGAATAATCTACCCACCTGTACGCTTTCTCCAACTCCAGTACACTCCAGAAATCACCTTAAAACACCAGCACCACAAGACTTACGACCCAAAAAACAACTCCTACCAGACAGAGAGCTCTCCCCTACCAACCACACACCACCAACACGTGCTTTCTACTGCCCCGTGTTATTGTTTACATCCTGCCGACGCCGCCGCCATCTTGTCTATGACGTCACAGCCTATGACGTCACAACACAACTTAAATACATCAAACAGACACCTTCTAGAATCTACCACATGTTGTCTATATATAGGCACACCCACCATATTTCAACAATGCATAAAATACCCATAACAATTATACAAATATATAATCACACTTATCTATACCCATAACAATTATACAATATATAATCAAAGGCATCTGTATCTCCCCCTTGGAAATTCCCAGCAGTAGAGTTTTGTAACTACTTCAGTCAACCAAAAGAATGTGTCTGATAAAATATTACGTTATACCTTTTAAATCATATGTCACAACACGACAATTTTATCCCAGTTTTTACCGATGGATCCAAAACCAGTGCAGGCGCGCTGGTTTTGGCATAGTTTTTCCGTCCTTTGAGCGTAGTGGCAGGCTCTCAAGTAATGCTTCTGCATTTACTGCAGAATTATATGGAATTTTAAATACTGTCAAAGAAGTTTTAAAAGTAATGATAAGAATTTTATTGTGTACTGTGACTCTAGAAGTGCTCTAGAGTCACTGAAAGATTTTTATTCCAAACATCCAGAAGTTTTAAGTATTCTGGAATGGTTATTTTTAGCTAAGCAGAGGAGTTTTAATATTGAATTTTGTTGGGTTCCAGCACACGTTGGAATATCTGGAAATGAACGCGCTGATGCAATTGCCAAGGAGGCTGTTTCTCGTATTGAGCCCAGATCATTTAAGCTGCCGTGCAGAGATTTATATACTCCCATATTAGAGAGAAGCTTAAAGTACTTTGGCAAAATATTTGGTCAAATTTAACTACAAAATGTAAAAATGAGAACAATTGCACCTGCAATCAATCCTTGGCAGTACGATTTTATGCCCAGAAGGTTTGAAACGGCTCTGTGCCGCCTGCGTATAGGACATACTAGGCTGACACATTCCTACTTGATGAGTTGTGATCACGAACCATACTGTGAGGATTGCCTAGTTCCACTGCCCTGTTATGCACTTGCTGGTTGAGTGCCCCAGTTTGGTGGAAAAGCGCAATCAATATCTATACTATGGGAAGGAGAATAATGTTTTTAAGTTATCAAAAATTTTAGGAGCAAATGGGATTTTTAACATGACTGGCTTGTTTGGATTTCTTTTTAACACTGGTATTTTAGATAAACTGCTATGCTTGTGCGCGCCTTGCTTTTATTCTTATTGAAATAGTGTGTATGTTTGTGAGTGTGCATGTACGTATGTGTATGGTATGTATGTATGTGTGTGTATATGTATGTATGTATGTGTGTAATAATTTCTTTTTTATATAATTTAATTTTATTTTATATTTATTTTATAATTGCTAGTATCTTTTATCATATTTTAAAATAATTCTGTTTAATTATTATTATTAAAATTTATAGGGTCTTTTTATATATAGTTCGGCATCATGACCTAGTTGTCACGATGCTAGATTAATATAGTATCAATCAATCAATCAATCAATCAACCATTTGGAGATTGCACACTAAAGTCTAGTGCATCAAGAATTGCCAACAGTATAAGACTGAAAAAACAGCCCTGAAGATATCTATCACAGAACATTCAAGTATTTGACATGCAAAATAAACAAGATCAAAAGTCATTCAAAGGTAGTGAAAACAAATTACAGATAGATGGAGCTACTCCATCACCTAGTATCTCATAGGTAGATTTGCAGTACGATACGAAAAATTTACCATAGTTATGATACAAATGACGTTATGGAGAATAGGACTGATATTTTTTTACCTTGCTATATCCTTACTCGCCATGAAGAAAAGATCAGCAAGGATGAAACTCTCGCAAACATGAAAGTATTCATTTTACTGTTTTCACTCCAGTAAAAGATAAATATATAAAGCTTGTAGTATTCTGATGAGATTAAGTGAAATATCGAACGAATCTGTTGATTTTTGTTATGCAATAAACATGCCCCCTCAGTTGCCATCTCACGAACAAAAAAAATAAAAATTTCGTTCACAAACAATACTTATTTAAGTGATATTTTGACTTGAAAACACTGTATATAACTTAAAATAACTTTGTCCATATGAATAGAGTATCTTGAGATTCATTTGCACTACCTAAAAGCAAGAAACTCACTCTGATTTGAGTTCAATACAGCAAAACAAATTTGCCTCGTAATTGCCTTCGCTGATTTTCCAAACCTAAACATTGATTGCTGTTTGTATTTTGTAATACAAACAAATAGTAATATGAAAAAAAGATTCATGGAAAAGATGCATGTTCATTATGGTTGTATTTTATCATATGATACTAATAGTATGTGATTATTACATTCTTGAATTTTATATCTCATGTATGATGCGACCCCTTTAAAATTAGCTGCAAAATTAGGTCTTCAAAAGTCGCATGATATGCGAGTATATACTGTATGTACCGATAACCAGAAAACAGCGCCATCTATTAACAAAAAAAATAATGAAGTCTAGTTCATGTATTTACATCAATTTTCAACTTAAAAACACTTCATATAAAGAAAAATAACCTTGTCGCATATGAATAGTTACTAAAGATTAATTTATGCTAAACAGAAGCAAGAAAATTGCTCTGACTTGAGTTAAATACTGCGAAATGGTCTTTAAATACGGCGAAATAATCTTCCTTCTGCCCTCAGTTGGTTTTTCCAAACCAAAACATGATCAGTTTGCATGTATATTATAACACAAATAGTATTTTGTACAAGATTACACACAGTATTACTAGATACAACAAAGTATAAAGGATAACTTTTTTAAAGAGCAGAGGAAAAGATGTATTTTCGTTATGTTTGTATCTTATGAGGCGGTCTCGGCACCTAGCCTAAGCAACCAATAACCAGACAACAGCGCTATAAACCCTACGGAATGTAAAACCCACTTATGAATATATTTAACAAGCCCTGTATATACAGGCAGTCCCTGGGTTACTATGGGGTTCTGTTCCTGGTAGGGCGCTGTAAGCTGAAAATCGCTGCAATCTAAATCATAATTATGTGAATAAATAGCAACAGCTGTAAGTCTGGGCTACAGCACTGTAAAGCAGGTTAACAGTGCCATAATGCAAGCGCCTTAAGTCTGGAATGACTTAACCCTAACCTGATGTAACCCAGGGACTGTCTGAATATTCACTTGTAGATATGCCAGTGCTTTTATGTACTGGTACCCCAGTTTTCATACATAATCTGTTCTAGAACCTCCCATGAACACCGAAACGTATAAAAACTAAAGCAATAATTCCTATAAGGAATAATGTAAATAGTATCAGTGCATTCCAGACCCCCCAAAATATTAACAAAAAATACATTTTTCAGGGAATGAACAGTTTTACATTCAGAAAACAATGAGAAATAAATGTAAATGAATAATGAAATGAATAATGAACATTTAATGTCACTCTTACCTTAACGGAAGACTCTTGTTAGCATATGGAAGATGGAGATGTGAGGAGAGGGAGGAGGAGAGGTTACTGTTTGGAAGGGGAATCCCCCTCCAGAAGGACCTCAGGTATCATGAACCATTCTGGGGTTACTCTGTTTTTTTAGTGGCACTGTCTGAGGTTACTTCCCCACTTCATTTTGTATTCTCACTAGGACCAGCTTGAGAGTCACTGGACCCCTGTGAATAATAACAAAATTTTCCAGAGACATTTGTTTCTGACATCTCTTCAATATCTGCCTAAAATGATGCAAAGCATCATTAAACATGTTAGAGACACAGATTGCAACGTCTTTGTTAGGATGTCTCAACAAAATTTTTTAAATCTCTCCATTTGGAAAACATTTCTTTTAATCACTGAAGTAGGCACAGTATGCCCTTTCTCTTCTTCCTCTTCCCCAGATTCCTCATCTGCCACCTGTTGCTGTTCCTGCTGAAGGTCTTGCAGCTCCTCAGTTGTTAGCTCTTCCCTGAGGGCATCCACAAGCTCTTCCACGTCCTCGCCACTCACATCCCAAGCCCAAGGACTTTCCCAGAGGCACAATAGACCCCACAACAGGTGTAGGGGCGTCGGGGTCAGCCTCAAAGCCCTTGAAATCCTTCTCGCGGTAATACTCTGGCCGCAATTTCCTCCATGCAGAGTTCATTGTCCTGGAAGTCACTCTCTGCTAAGCTTTATCCATAAGGCTTATGCAGTTGAAGATATATAGAAGTGATCCTTCCAGAACTCTCATAGGGTCGATTCAGTGTCTGAGGTCACTTTAAAGCACCTTTGAAACAGTGCCTTGGTGTAGAGTTTCTTGAAGTTCGAGATGATTTGCTGGTCTGTGGGCTGGGTGAGAGGAGTGGTATTAGGGGGCAAGAACTTGAGAGTGATGAATTTAAATTCATCCAACAACTGGTCTTCCAAGCCAGGAGGATGCCCAGGAGCATTGTCTATTACCAGAAGGCACTTGAGGTGCTATTGATTTTCGTTGAGATATTATTTGAGATGAATCTTGCCTACTGTTAAATTTAGCTATAGCTCCCCGCCGAGTCGACATTAAAAAAAAAAAATCGAATGGCTGCCTGGATGACTGTCTAGTTTACCTGTTCTCCACCAGGTGTGTTTCGAATGTTTTAGCTCGTCAGAATTCTCCTTGCTGCCGCCATTGCGACTAGGCGATTGTTGGTATTCGGTGAAGTTTGGCTGTTTCACACCTGTTTACGGTATTGTAATTTCATTTTCCTAGGATATCTTCTACCGGAAGCAAAACCAATAACATCAGGCTATGTAGGAATGTTTTTGGTGAATTGGAAGTTGATCAACATTCCTTTGTACCGACAAGGTACAGAGTGTGATCTTGGAACTACTAAATGTGAAGAATGTAGGGAATTGTTTTGAGAAATTTATGCCTGAATTTGTCAGATATAGGAAAGACTGGAAGCTAATAGATTGCGAAAGCAATTAGTTAGGTCAGCCCTTAAACCTGTCAGGCTATCCCTACGCAGACTAGGGATAGCCTTCTGCTCCCCATTTGGTTCAGGAAAAGCGTAATGAAAAGTTAGAACATTAACCTGTTGTTTTTAGTTCTTTAAATACAATTTGAACTGAGTTCATGACGGGAACGTTCCGAATCCCTCCATAGTGTGCGCTCATTTTCGCGTACCCTGTTAGAGGTAAGGTATTGGTGCCCTCGTCTGTACGTAGCCCGAGCCTAGGACTGCCCTGCGACAGTTGGAAATGTCCGCTGCCAGGGAACTAGGTCAGTTCTCGGGACGATGGGATTCTGTGCCCTCCAATACCTACTTCGCCCTTTTCTTGGTCTGAATCTTGTTTAAAGCGTTCGCCAAAGGACCGCTAAAGCGAGCGCCTAGGGCCGTTAAAGCATTCACATAAGGACTGATTCGGTAAGCGTTAATGCTCGCTCCGTAGGCGCATTCTGTTTTCTTCAACACCTAGTTTGAGGTGTTAGCATGCACAGGCTTAATAATATATGATATAGGTATAGACATTTTATTGAAATTATAATGTATCTGTAGTTAGTGTTACACATTTAGATATGTCGACTCAGTCGACTGTTTATCTCTCTCATGTTTTGGTTATTCTAAATTCTCGTCTGCTAGCATATTCCTTTTTCTTCATAATGCTTGTGTTCATTCTTTGCGTGCTTCCTCTTCGGCTATTGGCAAATAAATCCCTTACTATGTCTTTTAAAGTCGCGGAGAGCTGCCGCGATTAATGTTTCTCTTTCAAGTCTACACTCTCTGTAGTATCTAAAGTTCTCGCGTAGTTAGATATTCTAGCTTCAGAGATTTCTAACTTAGTTTCATATAGGAATGCTTTCAAGTATGTACGATCGCTTCGGACGAGGCGGGAGTGTTGTTATAACTCCTCTCCCACCGCCTCCCACTTCTGGCGCCTCGTTCTCTCTTTCCCTCAGTCGACTCGTGCGGACTGCAGACCAGGGTTCCCAGATGTACGATAATTATCGTACGAGTACGATAATTTGACCCTCTGTACAATAAACGATAATTTATCAAAATACGATATTTGAAGAGGTTTGGTGCGATAGTTTGGTCTGATACGTCTGGGAACCCTGCTGTGGACATTGTAGACGCATGTGAACGCAGTTGACTCGTCCAGACTTGGCCGAGTCCCGAGTCGCTTAAACTGTCTTCCTCTTATTGAGTCGTGGTGGATACGATACAGAACTCAGCTGCTGTCACCTCATAACGACAAGTGTCACTTTTTGTCGCCAAGGGTTGCAGAGAAAGAGCAATCCTTTAAGCTCTTTTGTTTACCTCCTGTTGCCAGCTGTCTCCTCCCGTCACCTGCTGATGGAAGAAGTGTTTGAATGAAGTTGGAGGAACTCATTTGGGCCGGTCAGCATTTGTTGCCAGACTACGCCTTGCTATATCCTCATTTTGTTGAGGAAAGAGGCCACACGAGAATATATCTTAATTGTCTTAGCATATTTTTGCGCCCACTAAATATTGGAGAAGAAAACCCAACACTTTCATTCCAATTGAGGAGCATCAATTAGAGAGCATTTCGTAACTTTTCTCATCCTCAGACACACTATCTTCCTTTGTGTCTGCCTTGGCTTGTCGTCTTGTCTTTTAAAGTCGCGGAGAGCCGAAGGCCGCCTTTTACTGAACAACGCTTATTGGGCCTTTAACCGTCTTTAGTAGGAGGTTCGCTTTCTTTCTCTTAACTGCGGTGAAATGAACTTGAGACTGACAGACATGCTGATCGATTTTCAGTCTAACTTGAGTTATTACCCTTTATCTACGTTGTCTCATCTCTGCAACTTCTTAGAGAGGCGGAGACGCCAACCCAGAGGGAGTTTTTAGCGAGGAGACAAGTATCTAAAACAAGTAACTAATTTCTGATGCTGCAGGGGAATGTCCTCATGCTTATACTCACTCGATTTGGAAGAAGTGAGAACACTTTCGCTTCCTGTGTGATTATGCAGCTCGGTTTAAGGCAAAAAGGGATTATCTATCGGTAGTCTTGTTTTGTACCTTTCGGGGATAAGTACAGATTCAGGTTCTGGGATATGGACAGTTGCAACCTCCTAACATGCATGGAGAGACTTGGGACCAGTATGTTACATGGTGGAGATGGTGAAGGGCAGTTGTGATTCTTTTTGGTTGTCCTCCACGGGTTTAATCTCCCTCTTATAGCTTCCTTTGTCTTCAGCAGAAATCTCTCATAAGGGGACCACCTCAGTTGGGGGGGAGGGTATCGAAATATTGCCTGGAGTAATTATGTTTTCCTACCCATTTATAAGTCACCTAATGGAAAGTTACTACAAAAAATTTCATAAATTTCTATCCATTCGTTTTTTTTATATTAATTTTTTTCCCAATTTTTAGATGCATTGCTTTAAGACCCTAAGGCTTCCCTAGTTTTTAACTAAATTTTAATAACTAAAGCAATTAATACTCACAAAAAGTTGCTCTGTCCAATGAATTGAGAAAGATTTAAAAAAATAAATAAAAAAATTCATTGATATAAAGAAAATTTTTTTTTTATTAATTACTTAATTCAAAAATTCATAAAAAATAGAAATTGGAATAATTTGAAAATTCTTCCAATTCTTTTGATGTAGAATTTATCAAGAATTTCAATGGTATTTGAATTTTGAAAATACGACAACAAATAAAAAAGCCTTAGGGTTTTAAAGCGACCCTTATACTGAAAAACATAGTTTTGAGATATCGCGTGTTAAAGTTTGCGTAATGAAATTCTCAGTGAAAACCGCATAGGCATCAATATAAAAATTTACTTAAGCTTGATTTTCTTATTCTAACGGCATACTTCTATGGTATCTGGTCCCCCCACTATAAAAAGTGATATTAAACTCCCCCAGGGGGTGGGCATCATGAGGTACGACCCCACTCATTGTCGCCAGCTAGGCCTGGGAGGTGATGAATGCACATGCTTAATCTTTGCGTTCTTTCTTGTTATCTTTCTAAGTCTTTTTTTCAACCTTTCTCTAGCTAATGTACGCTTTCTTGACTGCTTCTTCCTTGGATTTTGATGAATAAACAAGAAAAAACGGACTTAGATATAAAGAGTACTTGACAACTCCGGCTCAGAGGTGAACGGTGTGGTTACATCAGAGGTATGCGGGTTATTGATGTGTTTGTGCAGCTGCTCCTCCTGCCTCTCCGCTTCAGAAAGAGTAGGATGGGAAAAATGTCGTACAACAAATATGATTACCTATGGAAAATTTATGTAAAACGCAACAGAACGAAAGGATATCAAAACATCTTATTTTTCGTTATATTTTCATTGCAGATACTTTCACAAAAAATCATTTTGACCCACTTACAGGTTAGCTAGAGCACTAATATTTTACGTCTGGCTGTGGCACACATCAATGTTACCAGAAATGAGTAAAATTCGATTTCGCCCACCGACCTCAAAATTGTCGTATTTCAGGCCTCCCAACTGAGGCAGTCCCCATAAGTCTCTTTTAGTAGGAGATTGTATATAGAGGGAATGATGGTCCAAGGGTAATTCTTTAGGAAGACACCCATAAGTAATTGGAGATATTCTTGGATGTTTGGAGACTGAATAACAGTAAGTGTCTGCCCATATACTTGTTGGTTTTCTAGCATGGTTTTAGTGCCTTGCCAAAGAACGGTCAGACTTGTGGTACACATGCAGAATGTATTCCACTTACCATACATCCACAGTCATGCAAGTTCCTTCAAGATGTTTTTATTAGAAGGTATTGCTGTTCTGTCTACTTTATTTGGGTTAGTGTGCAGCCCTCTATAAGTTATGTCAGGGACTTGTTGCCCATTGGTAGATGGTGTCGACTTTAGGAGCAAGACTTCTACTGAATCAGTGATTCAAGTTGGCCAACTCTGTCAACAGTATTCTAAAGGCCAAGGACCTGTTGCTTCTTCTGGCCCAATTTCTATGCATTATATTGTTAATTCTTTATATCCCCATTCTTATCTAGGGATGTGGGGATGATACTTAATTATGCATGCTTGTCGGTCAAGATGAATAGGCATGTGCTGCTTGAAGAATTTTAGACCTGAAGGAAACTTCCTATATGGTAAGGGCTTTTCCTCATTAGGAAGCATGGCTTTACGGGATATTTTCAGATAATTATGCTCAATTAATGTAGTGTCAGCGTAAGAATTACGACTTACAAATAACGTTCATTAAATTTATAAGCTAATCTCTCTCTCTCTCTCTCTCTCTCTCTCTCTCTCTCTCTCTCTCTCTCTCTCTCTTCTCTCATCTCTCTCTCTCTGAGATCATTTTTATGGTACATGTATGTTATAGTTTATTATTAATATTTTCCATATAATATTATAATATGTATAATAATAATAATAAAAATATACCTAATTACAAAATTCATGTTTGTATTTTAAATACCATAATCTTATCATTTCACCCTTTTAAATAGTGTAGGACAATCTCTCTCTCTCTCTCTCTCTCTCTGCTGCAAGTGTTAGAAGTATGTATGTATGTATGTATATACCTTTAAGGGTAGTACTATGTTTAAGATTACTGTGAAATTATGTTAACCCTCTTACGCCGATTGGACGTATTAAACGCCGTGTCAAAATGTCTCCCGTATGCCGATTGGACGTATACGTCGGCTCAAAAAAGTTTTTTTTTAAATTCGCGGAAAAATACTTATAGGCCTACCAGCCGAAAACTTTTGTATCACGCGCCTTGGGGGATGCTGGGAAGTTCATGGATCAAGGCGTGTTTTGTTTACAATCGCTACGCAGGCGCGCAAACGAGCGAATTTCGCTTTTATCGCACTAAAAAGTATCAGTGACACATCTCGGAAATTATTTCGTCACTTTGACATAATTTTTGCACCATTTTAAATTATCCTTTACATGAAGTATTATATATGAAAATGTGTGCAATTAGATGTAAAATACAACAAAAAAATACTCATGATTGTAGCTTTTATCAGTTTTGAAATATTTTCATATAAATAACGATAAGTGCAAAAATTTCAACCTTCGGTCAACTTTAACTCTACAGAAATGGTCGAGAAACGCAATTGTAAGCTAAAATTCTTATATTATAATAATATTCAATCATTTGCCTTCATTTTGCAACAATTGGACGTCTCTAGCACAATATTTCGATTTATGGTTAATTTATGAAAAAACTTTTTCCTCACGTTCGTGCGATAACTCTTCCGATAAATTTTTTCGTGCGATTGTCCTAATGTTTGCACCCTTTTAAATTTGCCGTTACATAAAGTTTTGTACATGGAAATGTGCGAAATTTCATGCACAATACAACAAAAAACAACCCATGGTTGTAGCTTTTATCAGTTTCGAAATATTTTCATATAAATAACGTTAAGTGCAAAAATTTCAACATTTGGTCAACTTTGACTCTACCGAAATGGTCGAAAAACGCAATTGTAAGCTAAAACTCTTATATTCTAGTACAGGCAGTCCCCGGGTTACGACGGGGGTTCCGTTCTTGAGACGCGTCGTAAGCCGAAAATCGTCGTAAGCCGGAACGACGCTTGGAAATATGTCTTAAACTAATAAAAAGTTATAAAAACCTTACTTGTAATCCTTTGGTTACACTACATGTCGTTTCCTGTAGTTTTATGTACAACCTGGAGTTATTTTCATAAAAGAATGCTGGTTCTTGAAGGTAAAAACTATTGTAATCCTCTGGTGACACTACATTCTTGAAGTTTTATGTACAACCTGGAGTGATTTTGCAAAATCTTGAGGGCTACAAGAACAGCTGATTACTATTTACGTATCATATAGACTAATTAAAGTAAATGTATCTTTAAATAGGCTTATATATTAGTATCAACAAAACATTTCCTGCCATGAGTCAGAGGCAGTTTAATGAAACGAACATTTCTCTGTCCTATCTGTTCAGAAAATAAACGTTACGTCAATCCCCGAGACATTGTTGCCAAAGCGTCTCTCTCTCTCTCTCTCTCTCTCTCTCTCTCTCTCTCTCTCTCGCTCTCTCCTCCCTCTTCTCTCTCTCTCTGATCAAATTACATTGGAAACTTGACATACGATTGCCCTAATATACGAATGTTTTGAGATATAACAGAAAATTTGCGAAAATACAAGCTTTGATATACAACGAAAATATTTGAGATACGATTTTGCGATGAGTGTTAGTTGTATAGGCGACCGATAAATGGCGTTCAGTCTGTTTTGTTTGTTGGTGCTGCATGTTAACACGTCGTTGTTTAGTTCGTTGTATTTGCGCCTATTTTTCGTGTTATTTTGTCTATTTTATTATTAACCATGGGTCTCAAAGCTAAAGACAAAGCAGGTGATAAGAAAAAACCCAAGAAAATGATTTCGATGGAAGCAAAACATGAAATTATAGCAAAGCATGAACGTGGCGTTCGTATCGTCGATTTGGCAAACGAGTATGGTCGAAATCCTTCTACAATATCCACGATCATCAAGCAGAAGGAAGCTATAAAAACCCCCGAGACCATTGTTGCCAAAGCGTCTCTCTCTCTCTCTCGCTTCTCTCTCTCTCTCTCTCTCTCTCTCTCTCTCTCTCCCTCTCTCTCTCTCTCTCTCTCTCTGATCAAATTACGTACTGGATAATGTCTCTCTTTGGATACTTCGATTTTGCCAAATATTGAGGGCTACAAGAACAGTTGATTACTATTTACGTATCATATAGACTAATTAAAGTAAACGTATCTTTAAATAGGCTTATATTATTAGTATCAACAAAACATTTACTGGCATGAGTCAGAGGCCGTTTAACGAAACGAACACTTCTCTGTCCTTAACTCGGAGCGTCGGAAGACGCCTCTCTCTCTCTCTCTCTCTCTCTCTCTCTCTCTCTATCATCTCTCTCTCTCTCTCTCTCTTCTCTGATCAAATTATGGATAAATGTCTCTCTTTGGATACTTGGAATTTGCGTTGTAATCTAACCAGAAACTTCGTTTTGTTATTATTACTGGAAACAAGCAATGATTTTTTCATTATTTGCGCTTTTGGACTGTTATATGTAAACTAGTATGTATTCATTCGCTCGGAAACTAGTTCCGCATATGAGGCGTCACTAAAAAACATAGAAAAATACAACATAAAAAGTGTCGAAAATCATCATAATCTCAAAATTTTTGTTGTAATCTAACCAGAAACTTATTTTTATTAATATACTGTGCTAAACTATAAAGGATTTTTATCATAGTATGCGTTTTTTAAAAGCGTCGTTAACTCGGAGCGTCGGAAGACGCCTCTCTCTCTCTCTCTCTCTCTCTCTCTCTCTCTCTCTCTCTCTCTCTCTCTCTCTCTCTCTCTCTCTCTCTGATCAAATTACTGGATAATGTCTCTCTTTAGATACTTGGAATTTGCGTTGTAATCTAACCAGAAACTTCGTTTTGTTATTATTACTGGAAACAAGCAATGATTTTTTCATTATTTGCGCTTTTGGACTGTTATATGTAAAACTAGTATGTATTCATTCGCTCGGAAACTAGTTTCCGCATATGAGGCGTCACTAAAAAAACAGAAAAATACAACATAAAAAAGTGTCGAAAATCATCATAATCTCAAAATTTTTGTTGTAATCTAACCAGAAACTTATTTTTATTAATATACTGTGCTAAACTATAAAGGATTTTTATCATAGTATGCGTTTTTTAAAGCGTCGTTAACTCGGAGCGTCGGAAGCGTCAGCGTCGTAACCTCGGAACAAGCGTCGTAACCCAGGACGGATTTTTCCATTGAATATTTAAGAAAAAGCGTCGTAACCTCGGAACGTCGTAAGCCGGAACCGTCGTAACCCGGGGACCGCCTGTAATATTCAATCATTTACCTTCATTTTGCAACGACTTGGAAGTCTCTAGCACAATATTTCGATTTATGGTGAATTTATGAAAAAAAAAAAATTTCCTTACGTTCGCGCGGTAACTCTTCCGAAAAAATCAGAATTATTTTGTGCGATTGTCGAAATGTTTGCACCATTTAAAATTAGCTGTTACATAAAGTTTTATATATGAAAATGTGCGCAATTTCATGTAGAATACAACTAAAAATAATTAAAGGTTGTAGCTTTTTCTCTTTTTTTGAAAAATTTGCATATAAATCACGATAAATAAGAAAAAAAAACCACGTTCGGTCAAATTTGACTCTACCGAAATAGTTGAAAAACGCAATTGTAAGCTAAAACTCTTAGCCGAAATAGTTGAAAAACGCAATTGTAAGCTAAAACTCTTACGGCCTAGTAATATTCCGTCATTTTTTCTTCATTTCGAAACAAATTTGAAGTCTCTAAAACAATATTGTGATTTATGTGAAGTTTTTGAAAAATATATTTACCTTCACTCCGCGCGCCGATTCGCGGCCGCAAGTCTCCGAAATACGTACATCGCATTATCCTAATATTTGCTCCTTTTCATATTAGCCTTTTTATAGAGTTTCATATATCATAATGTGCGCAAATTCATGAAGAATACAATAAAAAATAATTGAAGGTTGTAGCTTTCTCCATCTCCGAAATATGTGCATATAAATAAATATATATATAAAAATTTCGACATTCGGTCAAATTTAACTCGTCCGAAATGGTCGAAATCTGCAATTCTAATCTAAAACTCTTACAGTATCGTAATATTCAATAATTTGTCTTAATTTTGAAACAAATTTTAAGTCACTAGAACAATATTTAGAATTACGGTGAATTTTTGAAAATAACTTTTTTACGTCCGCGCGTTACGAATTCGTACATCATTTTGTGATAATATTTTTCTGGTGTTGATTTTATTGTTTTAATATGTATTATATACCAAAAGGATTGCAATTTAGTGTACAATACAACGAAAAAAAAATTAACTCGTTAGCTTTGACCGTTTTTTGCACAGCGTGATTTGAATACAATTATCTATGAATTTTTTTTTTTCGCTACCATATATCGCATTATTTACATATGATAATGATATTATTTTCATTTCTGATGATTGCATACTAAACTTCAGGCAATGAAAAAAAGATGAGCCAAAAATGAACTCTTAATCTTCAAAACTAAGCGCGCTGTGATTTTTTGAAAAAATTATTTTTTCCGCTTCCGCGCTCACTCCAAACCGGTGCCGGCATACAGGAGAGGGTTTTGATTTTTAGGGCTTCGGCGTAAGAGGGTTAATACAATCTCTAGGATTAATACAGTATAATATTATAATAATTTGAAGAAAACTTGATTTAGGATGTTACATACGGTATACATTTGGTGTTTCTATTTCTTCTCTTTTATCTCTCTCTCTCTCTCTCTCTATCTCTCCTCTCTCTCTCTCTCTCTCTCTCTCTCTCTCTCTCTCTCTCTCTCTCTCTCTCTCTTCTCCGGAAAAGATATATATGTATTTATTGGAGGGGAAGAAGTATCGCCTATAAAAGTTTATTTCAATCTTTTAATATCGTAAGGAGTTACTTTCTCCTCTCTCTCTCTCTCTCTCTCTCTCTCTCTCTCTCTCTCCTCTCTCCTCTCTCTCTCTCTCTCTCTCTCTCTCTCTCTCTCTCTCTTATTGGCTGTTTATCTATTTCTAATGGTAAAATGTTTCAGATAACATGAATCAATGGTATATTTGATGTAGGATGATACTTTAACCTTAAACGCCGAAGCAGTATTTTTAAAAATCATCTCCCGTATGCCGGTGCCATTCGCAAGTGAGCGTCGAAGCGGAAAAAATGTTTTTTTTAAAATCACACCACGCTAATTTTTGAAGATTAAGAGTTCATTTTTGGCTCCTTTTTTTGTCATTGCCTGAAGTTTAGTATGCAACCATCAGAAATGAAAAAAATATCATTATCATATATAAATATTGGGATATGTACAGGCAGTCCCCGGATTACGACAGGGATTCCGTTCTTGAGACACGTCGTAAGCCGAATATTGTTGTAAGCCGGAACATTGTCAAAAATCCTAAGAAAACCTTACTTTTAATGCTTTGGGTGCATTCAAAACTATGTAAACTGCATTCTTATTGCATTTTTCATCAAAAAAACTTTAAATATTGATTATTTTGCATTTTTGATTTTTGGTGTCATATTTCATCTGCCAGATCAGCGTTTGTAGGCATCGTAACTCTGGAGCATGTGTCATAACCCTGGAACATGCATCGTAACCCTGGAAATAATTTCTGATGAATATAATTGAAAAGCGTCGTAACCTCGGAACGTCGTAAGCCGAGACCGTCGTAACCCGGGGACTGCCTGAATATACTTCACTGCATATTTCTAGAATTAGTTTATTGTAGGAAATTATTGTATAAAAGCATTGGTAAAGTTAAGAAAATGAGGCTTTTGTATTCATCACTAGATTGTAGGCAGGTACAATGACCTATGATTAGGCCTAGAAAATATATACGTATGCAATACTAAAGTTTTGCTTTGAATAAAAGAATCTGGCTACTTTTCTCCAAGATATCATAGTTTGAATTTGTTTTAGCATATGAATGTTTAAGGTAATTGGTTTTTAAAATCTGTTTAACCAGAGAATTTGCCTGAAAAAAAATATTAGATACAGTTGTATACCAAAGGAATGTAAAGGAGAAATTGATCCTAGGTATTTATATGATTAAGGCAACTAGTAATCTCATGTGAACAAACTAATTTCTCTCGCAATATTTATTGTGCAATGAGTAATGATTGTGTGTACTAGATACCTCTTGTTCCAGACCAAACCTTTCTACTAACATTCGATTTGCTGTCATACTTTTCAGAAATAACTGTCCCATGTACTGTATAACAACTCGTAAAATGACATGTTCAGTAACACTGTCCTATAAGACCATAGACCATTTTTTTCAGCCTTTGAAAATGAATATAGCATTAATTGAATTATTCTTCATGATATTCATTGCAGAAAACTTATCAAGAAATTGCAGAAGACAAACAGCTACATTTAGTCGAGTTTCGGGAAGAAAATCTCAATTTCCCCAAGGTAGTTGCTTCTCCACAGACTGAGGATGTCAGGACAGTTGCCCAAATACCAAAAGATGAAGAATTAAACTTTGATTTGGTAAGTTCATGTATTTGTATAGTTTGAGCTTTTGATTATAGTACTGGAATTTCAACTGGAATTAACAATAATCTTGTAGACATGTGCATGTTACCAAAGTTAATTAAGTACTGCTATTGTAACTAGATTCTTTGTCAGTGAATGTCAAATGAATAGTATTTTCTTACTGATTTTGCTATGTCAAAAAGTGTGTTCTTAAGGTCTTGCTTAATCAGACTGAAACTATCTGACAAGGTTATACTGTATTGCAATTTTCGTGAGCTTTTTCATGTAAACCTTTTGCTTATCATGTGGTCAACTACAAAATACATAAAGAAGATTTAAGTACCATTTTTTTTTGTCTTTAGGTATACAAGTATCCTTCCCAGAATGTTTTCAAAATGATTAACAAAAGTATAGGGTAGAAAAGTAGAAGAATTGTAAAAAGATTAAATTGAACATTAAGCTTACAGAGGTTCACAATGAGGCAAAGTAGACAAAATACTATGGATATTGGAGGACATGGTTGTGACCTAAGGCTTTAGAAGAGCTCACCTTCACAGCTTATTTGTACAGAAAAATGTTGTTTTTCAGTACATAATGGGTGGAAAAATGGAACTGAAGAAAAAGAAATATCCCCCTTTTTACACAAGATTGTATGGATGGGAAATTCACAAGAAGAAATATGCTAAGTACAGGAATCAGGAAAAGGTTTGTAATGTGCCATGTTATTTATATTGATTTTGTTTTACAAATTACATGATTTTCTGGAGTTTGGCTTTATACTTATT
Source organism: Macrobrachium nipponense (assembly GCF_015104395.2). Taxonomy (NCBI): domain Eukaryota; kingdom Metazoa; phylum Arthropoda; class Malacostraca; order Decapoda; family Palaemonidae; genus Macrobrachium; species Macrobrachium nipponense. Next base: position 39,471,123 of record NC_087217.1, on the reverse strand, counting down.
TCTTCAGTATATTAAGTTGCAGGTGTAACATTTTCTGTTAGGGGTTTTTACATTAATGACTAAACTTAGGGAATAAAGATGCAAATGCTCTGTGGAAAGAAGGTAATGTGTTATCAATTTACACAATACATACTCCAAACTAGAAAACCAGAAAAACCAAAAGTAAACAAAGGAAATCTTTTTGGTAGCCACTGTAAGTCATCAAAGGAATTACCTTTTTGGTCCCACCAGGGCTCCGTAAAATAGACCAGCAATACCCTGGGCTCTCTCATAGTTGGTCTTGTCAAGAATAGTGCATGTTGACGCAGTGATAAGAATATAAATTTACTCAAGACTGAAGGTTTTCCCTCTGCTTGCAAGATTACCATGGTCTTTCCACTCACCCTTCTCATTCTGATGTGGCAACAGCATGCAAGTCAGCCAAGTTCACCACAACATTCCAGGTCTGAAAGTAAACACCTTCCACAAATTCCCATACCATTTTGTAAGGGTAAGCGAGTGAGTTTGAGGACTCAAAATAGTTACCAAAAATGGGGTTTTCTTATGTCGAAACCTGGTTTTTGATAGCATAATTACTGTTTGTCCTGAAAAGGAACATATAAAAGAAATTAACTGTCGTCAAAATGGCCTAGCTCCCTGATTAAGGAATCCCAGTGACCCAGACTCTGGTCCATTTTTAAAGTCGTTGTAATGACCAACCTTATTGTATTTAGGATTTTTATTTGTAATTAAAAATGAAAGATGGGGAAAGAACCTATGTATGTCTTACATGTATGTCTGTAGAGTGGCTTACTTAGGCATCTTGGACTGGGTTGGAGAATAACTGCTCCATCCCAGCAATTAGCGTAGCGTAAAAAAGAACCATTTAGGGAGCTACTCACCTGAGGTGACCTGACCAATCATAGATATTGAGTTCCATCAGAAGAAAAGGGAATTTCCTCTTCAGCAGCTCTTCATTCTTGGCCAGGAGTGATGAGCTTGGGGACAGCAGCAAAGGATGGCCAGTGATGTTGGTGATGAAATGTCCATTCAAGAGAGCTGAGTTCCTGACACCTGGAGGTCAAGCAATGTACCTTCTGGAGCAGATGGGTTGCAGTTGTGTTGGATAGTGAATTGAGGAGAAAACAGGAGCTGAAGACCGGGGAATAGTAGTCCTTATAGGATCAGTTCTTTGCAGTGTAAAGGACCAAATAGTGGAGCTAAAGACTTTTGTATTAAAGTTTATGCCAAACTCATAGAGCAAGGGCACTGCCAGCTCAGCCTTGTATGTTATTACTGTTAGTGGCAAGTTGTGTATCCTCAAACGGTTAGAACAGAAAAATTTAAGAACTGTTTTAGGTCATGATTTAGAGAATCCATATATAAAGGTCACAACTCAGGGGGAGTAGTGTAGTTGATGTTTCTCTTAATTTCAGAGATAGAACTAATGGCAGTGAAACTGATATCCTCACCTGTTGTTTAGTGGAACAAGTCAATGATTGTTTGTCCAATTTAGGGCCTCAGATAGGCAGTTCCATTGAAGGGTAACAGACTGTTCAACACATGTAAAATCTTGGACACAAGGGAATCTACAGATTTCCCTCCAGTTAGAGTTTAACTTTTGCACCTGCCTAAATATCCAGGTTTGGAGAACCATATGCAGGAAGTTGATGGTTCTCTTTTATAGCTAAACAAGTCCACTTACAAATGTGGAAGCAGGTCGGCAATCGCTTGGAAAGAGGGTTTATCCAACATCCACTATGTGGAAAGGACCATCTGCCTTGAGCAATAGTATGTTGTTTCATTGAGTGACCCTGTTGGGGATGGATTGATAACTAAGTGCCCTTCCTTGCTAGTGCCATCCATAGGATAGACTGTACGATTGTATTGAAATGAGCTGCGCTTCTTGATACATATCTGCTTAACATTGTGGGAAGACTCCATGGTCCTCATATGGAATGGGTTTAGTTACAAGAAATTGTTGTATAGACTAAGGTTGATAATCAAGTCTTTATCCTCCAGAAGACCGAAGAACCCTAGTGACTCCAGGAATGTTTGCTTGAAAGAAGTCTTTTGCTGCAAGGAGGACATTTTATCATGAACAAATTGTCTTTTCTTGGGGTTGGAAAAGCGGGTAGGTAGTAGGTTAGCAGTAGGTGGGTGTGGTTGGGTTGGTAGGGGTTGGGCTGGTTAAGTGTGGGTAGCAGTTGATTGGTTAGGTGTTTTATAGGTTAGGGGCGGGTCTTGAATGGCAAAAGTTCGGTGTGGGTAGGTATTTTATTATACGCGTATAGGTAAAATAGAGTAGGTATAAGCCAGTTTTTTTGTTAGGTTTATATTTCGGTTAAGGCAGTTGAATGGAAATGAGAAGAAAAGGAAAATGGGGGTGGAGGCTTCTTCAGAAATGGAACATAATAATAGAAATATTTTGCACCTCTAGAACCTTGAACCCTTGTCGTTTCTGTTGACTCCCAGGCCTTCCAGTGAACCTTTAGACAGCCCCTGAGTGGGGAAAGGGACTAGGGAAACAGAGACTTCATCTGAAACTACCTAACATAAGAGGATTGAAGGAAGACTTTTCCTAACCTCAGGCACAAAAGTACTACCTGGAATTACAATGTAGTGAATCTGGTTTGCAAAGCACAAATTTTCTGTAAGACAAAGGAGGACTGTTGTTAGTGCAAATTGGTATGCTGATGTTGACCTTGGGAAAAGTCATTTTTGAGATGAAGCCATTGCTTGAGTCTCAGCCTGAGAGGATAACGAGTACAAGGATGCTGCAGCACCTATGTTAGTAATGAAAACGTGAGTTATGGTGAATGTTAAGTAACCCCACAATAACTAAACCAATTCCTCTGGAAAGAGATCAAGGCTACAAGGCATGAGAAATGCCAAGACTGCAGCCCTGCCAGAGATGGTGATTCATAAGAGGCCACATCCCTCATTGTCATCATTACATTGGCAAGCCGACAATACATAAAGCATGCATTTAGCACTGATGTTCATCCTAGGAAAGTCATGCATTAAGCATCAACACTCAAACTAAGGAGAAAGCAATTAACCTTAGCCACATCCTCAGTAGAGGAAGGCTTCCAAGATGCCATGGACATGGGGTGACCATAGCCACAACTAGGCTATGACCACCCATCTGCATCATGTCTTTATACAGTTAATCTGAGAACTTGGTTAAGGGTACAGTATTTCAAAAGTCATGGTGGAAGGGCTGTCTCAATAAAGAGCAACTTTGGTGATTCAATCACAGGTCAAATATTTGGAATATCTGAAAGATGTTGGGGGATATCAATGAATGATACCTTGTCTTGCAAAGCATGCACCTCCTGTGGGCTCTCTTCTCCAGGTTCCACAGTAATGCACAGAGATGGATGGAACTGATCCTGCTTGAATGGAGGGGAATCCTAACAGGAGGCCATACTTGAAGGTCTGGATAGGGAGATTGTTCCATGGAATCAATAGGAACAGAACCTGTAGCAGGTATACTCAGCTTTCTTGAGGGATGGTGGCTTCAAGGACTTGCTGGAAGGGGCAGAAGAGGACACCTCATGGTATTTATGCAGCCCTTAGTCTCAAGCAGCAACAAGGAATTAAAAGAAAGATGAGCTAAGGATGATTGGATTAGGTCTTGCTGGAAGAGAGGCAGGGGAATGCCAGAGAATTTTGACTGATGGCTGAATGTCAGATAAATATATTCGAGAGAGACCAAAAGGCCCTGATGTGTTTAGTTGATCAAAGCCACAGGCATTACTGGAGCAGCAGAGGCAGAAAGCAGTAGGAATAACGGGTTGCAGGTGGAGACACTTAGTGGTAAACAGAAACAAAAGCCAAGGGAACAGGCTTAAGGCAAAATGGGAAGTGGATGCAATAAGGGCATAAGCAGGAATATTTAACAGGACTCAGAGCCATGGGATCAGGCCTGTATGGAAGAAAGGCTGGGGCAGGTGGTGGGATGAGAGCTGTACCCTCCTGTCATTTGCTGAATGTAAGGAGTTGAGTAGGAATCACAGAAAACCAGCTTCTGAAGTTGTTGCACCATCCTGTTACTAAAAAGCATTTGAATTCATGAGTAGACTCTGAGGCAGAGGAACAGAAACACACTGGTGCTACTCCAGAACAATGGTAAGGTGGGTCATGGAAGACAAATGTGTGGGACATTGGAAAGAACCTCAAAACTCACAGTGTCAAGATTGGGCCACCATCAACTGGGAGGGAATGTGAATGGGAGGAATTAAGATCAGACACCAATGAAATGTGAGGAGTGTTCAAGGAAGACTGGAGCAAACTTTCTGGCAAAGGAAACCATACAGGCAAGATGTCATCCAGTGAGTAAACAGTTGTAAATGAGAGAAAGTACACAAAAGGCCCAACAGGAGCTGGAGCAGGAACAGAGCATTAGGAGATCCTGGAGAATGTCTGTGATGAGTATGCAAAGGTCCAACAGGAGCTGGAGGAGGAATAGAATAAGACTAGATTCCATCTGAATGTACACACCAAGATCCCATGCTGCCATAATGGGTTTACCAGCCAACTTGCCAAACAAGGAGAAAGGATGTCTCTTGTACAAGTAAAGCAATCTCCATATATTTTACAGGTCAGAGAAGATTAACACTTCCTATCCAGCTCAAGCACACTCAGGCATGATGAAAATGGGAATGTAAATGCCAAATGAAAAAAAAATATGCAGAATGAGAATGTAAGCTAAGCAGAAACAGATGCAAAGGGGCAGCAGGAAATAAAGTAGTAAAGTAAGCAAACCTTAATGGGGCCGGCCAGAACCCTTATATATGGGGGTATAGGGCAAAAAATGCAGTCATGAAAAAATTCATGGAGCTTCATATGGCAATTGAGAATACGTTATAAAAATGTTTTGTCAAAATTCCTCTTACTTTCGTAGTTACAGGGTAATTAGTAAACATAACTCAATAAGCCTAAAACATTCATCCGTACAAGAAAATGCAATATTTCTTCTGTTATCGTAAATTTTGATAATTATTGTCAAAGAAATTGAGAGAAATGGCATCTGTAGTGATTCTGTGAGTCGCGGAGGGGAGTATGAGAGTATCCCATGATTCAGTGCGAGCACAGATTTCAAGTAGCCTACACGTTCGAGTTTCTTTTCTGACATTCGCTTGCTTTTACATGTGTTTATCTATGTTTCGGCAAGAATTTCATCATGCCATTGAGGAAAAGATAAGGAAAACATCTCGCTAACATAAAGACAAAGAAAATTCACTCTAATATGATTACAGAATATCATCATATATGCGATATTAGTGTAGTTTGGTGGAGAGAGGAGAGAGAGAGAGAGAGAGAGATAGAGAGAGGGGAGGGGGAGAGAGAGATGAGAGAGAGAGGGTTGCTTAGTAAGTAAACGTCCCCGTCTTGCCTGAAGCACACGTCACACTGTCCCCAGGCTACGATCTTTGAGCAAAGGGATCTTAATTTATGAGAATAACATAGTTTTGGTTTATTAATACCCAAAAAGGAATATGAAATTCATAATAATCATGATTTATTAACACTGTCTTTGTAAAAAGAGAGTACAACTTCGAATTTCACCTCTTGACATTCTCTTGCATTTACGTTTGCTTATCTTTGTTTCGGCAAGAATTTCATCATGCCAAAACGGAAAATACTAGGAAAACATCTAGCTAACATACAGAAGAAGAAAATTCGCTGTAATAAGCGAGTTAGTGAAGGAGAGAGAGAGAGAGAGAGTTGACGCAGTGCCCCAAGCTAAGATATATGAGCAAAGGGATCATCATTTATGATTAAAATTATGATAAATAAAATAGTTTTGGTTTATTAATACACAAAAAGAAATACACATTCATAATAATCATTATTTTATTAACATTGGTCGTTTAAAAAAATACAAAGAAAAACTTTGAACGCCCGTATCTCAAAACTATAGTTATTGACCTTCAAAATCTATCTTCTCACTTAGTTTTAAAGCTATAACAATGGAATTTGGTATATAACTCAGAAAGACATCATAGAACAATCAAATGAAGCCCTTTTTTCCAATTTTTATTTCGTCTTTATTTTATAAATTTTGTTTACCTAGTTTATAGGGTTTATTTTTTTACCATAATGAAAAATTCATATCTAGCAAAAAAATGACTTTTAGAAAAAAAACTCATTCGATTGGAGGTCTACATCAGGTCTATATATAGTAGTAATCCCAGGTCTTAATATTAAATATCAAGGGAGGAGATAGAATTTGAAAAATGGTTATTTTCGGGATAAATCGCCCTGGCGTCACAAAACCGAAGGTCAGAGGCGAAAATCATATGCGGTTTGGAGATGTCCCAAGTCACCTTATTAAGTGGTATTAATATCAAAGTCCTGTCCTTAAAGAATGGCACCCCGCCAAAACAGCACATTAGGACCATGAACACCCAAAAGACAACCCTGTTGAAATCCAGTTTGATATGAAGTAAAAACAGCCGTGTTAACACCCAGTCTGATGTGAAGTAAAAAGGAAGCAAGAACTTATAAAACACAAGAGTAATTGCAGTGATAGTAAGCAATGGCACCTCACAGTAACAAGACCAGCAAAGTTATATGTCAGTCGCAGACATTGACATGAAAAGGCTGATTGGTTTGTATATGTTATGAAAGTGGCAAGAAAGTTATGTCCCCCACCGTTACTAGTAGTGGAGTATAAAATCAGTACAGATATGAATGGTTGAAGATATTTCAGTTTGTGTAGGGATCAGACAACTTACCTCATACAAAGTATATTTTAGATGCTAGCAATGCACCATTGTGAGCTCAGTGAAGTAGGTTACTTTTGGTTGGGTGCGTTCTGGTATGCTGCTCCCAGTTTGTAAGCAGAAGAAGAAACTATGGCCTTCCCCAAAAAATTATGTACCTAGATTTTGGGTAAAACGATAATAATAATAATAATGATAATAATAATAATATGTTTTGTTAAAAATGACTGCTGCTTCAGCACTATTAATCTTATAAAGAGTCTTCTCTATCTTTCTGATGACGGCTTTCTCGTTGTTGCTTAGACTGGCGAGCAACGCACCAAAGGGCATGGTAAAATTCGGTTGAGTCATTTGATTTATTATTGCTTATACAATTCTCTCTCTCTCTCTCTCTCTCTCTCTCTCTCTCTCTCTCTCTCTCTCTTCTCTCTCTCTCTAACGCGACGTTTCCTCCTGATCGACAGGACATTATCAAGCGATAACTGCTGAGGGACTGAATTCCAGTGGCGAGTCCTTCTCCTTTTATCGTGGTGTTGCGAGCTCTCCACTACGGTCAGAGCACTTCTCCGGTAGGTCGAGTTTTTATTGGTTCCTGGGAAGGTGACTCATACGGCGGGCGTTGACGAGTCTTGCAGACCTTCTCAGGTAGGGGGTATCACCGGGAGCCTCTTGATTGGCTTCTACCTGCGTGACGTCACCCCTGGTATTATTCTCATGTCCGGTGTTCGTTCCATGCGCGCTGGTACTTTCGTTAGGGGAGAGGGGTGTGGTCCTCCTCACACACGTCGGTATCAGGAACGCTTCTTGGGTGGTATTGAGGGGAGGCTTTTCCTCGATGATGAGCAGCGCTTCTAGGAGACGCAGACGTCGTGGGTCAGGTGCTCTCCCGATGATCTTAATATTCCTGACGATGTCGTCTCTCGTGATGTTTCTGCGGTGTACTGCAAGGGCGTGCTGCCTAATGGCGCCCTCCTGGGCGTGGCAGGAAATCCTTTTTGACAGGCGCATCGTCGTCATGCCGATGTAAATCCCAGGGCATCCTTGGGCGGGGCATACGTATCCGTAGACGACGTTGGACTGCTTCAGGGGGTCTCCTGCCGGTGGGGAGGGGTTGTTCTTCATCAGGAGGTCTTTCGTACGCCGATTCTTGTAGTAAATAATGAGGGACACTCTCTTTCCTTCCTCCATGGCGCGGACGTGGTCCTCTATTATTTTCTTCATGGCTGCTTCTTCTTCCTTGTATTGGTGGTGCATGAAGGCTTTATAGAAAAGTTTGATATCCTCCGGGGGCGGAATGTTCCTTCTCTCTTCTCCGTCATGTACCACTTGTCAAGGGCGGCTCGAGTTTCTCGGTTTACGAGTTTGTTCGAGTACCCATTGTTAATTAGCATCTGGGATGCTCGGTCGAGTTCGAGGTGTGTGTCCTGCCACGTCGAACAGTGCGAGAGGGCCCTCCTGACATAGGCCCTGACGGTGGTGGTCTTGAATGGTGATAGCGAGTGTCCCAGATAAAGCAAACCAACCATCAAGAAGTGTCTTTATTATAGTTTCTGGTTTCTTATCTTTTATCCAAAAAGCCTGACAATACCTTGTCGCCATATCTACCATTACCAAGAACTTTCTCTCTTCTACCTCTCCCACATCCATTGCTGCAACTTCATTTAAGGTTTTGCTCCAAGAAAATCCTACTACTGGTTTAGCTGTTTTTTTTTTTTTGTATCTTTACATACCTCACAATTTCTAATCAAGTCTGGTAGTAACTTTTTTATTTCCTCCTTTTCTTTCTCTATCAAACCATCACTCCATTGTGCTGCCTCTGTTAGCTTCCATATTTTATGTCCACTTCCATGGCCAAACTAGATGTGTTTTCATCCTTGTGCCTTTAATTTCCCTCAGACTCTTTCCCTTCCAACCTTCCAATAATAATTCATCTACCTTCCTCCTCCTTATTGGTAATCTTAGATGACCTTGTTTGTTTTCTCTTAACTTTACCTTCATCTCCCCTAATACTACCTCTAATATAACACTGATATTTCCATTACTCCTTTTGACTTAAAAGATGACTCCCCAAAATTTAAAAAAGATGACTCCCCAAAATTAAATACTTTATTAGGCTGTCCTAGTATCTTCCATTCTCCTTAACTCTTTGTGACTCAAACTCATGAGAGTGCGTGCTAGTCACAATTCCCCGCAAACTATCGATTTACATCCTGTGTCTAAAATTGCATCAACCACTTCCCAAGACTCTTCCTCTATTTTACTAACTTATCCTACACAAACTACTACTACTTCTGGTCCAGTTACTGTTTTCTGCTTATTTTCTTCTTCTTGTATTGTTTCTATTTTCTTTGTATTTTGAAAATTCAGAGGACAATCCCTAGCCCAATGCTCTGATTTGCATATTACACATAATGTTACTTTCCCTTCTATTTTATAGGATTTCATCCACCCCTACCTCAGTTCTATTTTCCCCGGTATCTTTGGTCTTCCTTCGCTCTCTCCCAGATTTCCCATTGCCTTCTGATCCCCACCATTCCCTCAAATATTCTTTTCATTATTTGTGACACTGCTAATACTATTTGTTTTTTTATTTTCTGTGAGATTTGCTTGTTCCAATACCTGAAAACCCTTAGCTTCTCCTTCAAGCATGCTTTTCCCCATTGCTGTGTTACACTCTGATTCTGCCTTTTTGTACCTAATTAAAAAGTCTCTCATCTTTTCACCAGATTCTCTTCCTATTTTTAAAAAGTTTTTCATTTTACTGTAATTCTCCATCAGCGTGTCTTTTAGATAAACTTCATCTAGTTTGGATAGGATTATCTTTAAACTCTCTGTTCCTTTCATTTCATCTCTATCTATTCCTTCCGCTACTTCTAGGGCTTTCCCTTTTAAAATCATTCCTATCTGTAACCCCAGTTATTTTACTTCTCCACACACCACTAGCCAATCTTTGACTTGTTCTCTCTATCCTTTGAACTCATCTTGTATCCTGCTAAATTTCGGACAATCCCTTCTCCATCACATCTCCCTTATTCACTATCTGCTCCGACCATGCTGCTGGTACCAGTTTGAATACCAAGCCTAATCTTTCCTATTCGACACAAATGTGCAATATACCCACCTGTTCACGTTTTTTGGTCCCAGTACGTATACTACAGCTTGAGACTTTGAACAACACACAACAGGACTTACAACCCACAAACTCCTACAAGACAGAGAGCTCTTTACTACCAATCCAAACACCAGATCCGCGTGTCCTCTTCTGCATTCTTTGTTATTGTTTACCTTTCCACCACACGCCGCCACCATCTTGTCTTCTATGACGTCACATCCTCTGATGTCGCAACACAACTGAAATACATGAAGACATTTCTAAAATCAAACAGATGTTTCCCATACATTGAATGTCGACCACATTTCACCAATACAAAAAATAAAAATAGAATAATTCCTACTACAATGTTCCCCCCCTGTATTCGCCGGGGTTGCGTACCAGACATGCGAATAGTTGTTGAAACCCCTTTAATAAAAATGCCTAAAACTGCCTATTTTGTTAGTTAAAAGTTAGAAAACCCACTAAAGATGTTTATACCTGGCTTTTTTTAAGTTTTATCACTAAAGTGCATTTTATGATGAAATTGATAAAAAAAATAATGAAATTGTGGATATTTCTCATAGAAAAGTACTGTGAATACATGAATTTCCCACAAATAATGGGGGTATATGTTCTAGAGAGAAATCCGCGAATATGTGAGTCCGCAAATACGGGGGTTCACTTAACACTGATATGTATAATAGAATCGACTCAAGTATCTTTGACGCAATTAATGTTGATTGCAATTGGGTGATAATTGCCAGGGTCAGCTGCAGCCTTTAGCTTGTTTTTGATTGATGGTATTAAGTAAACAAAGAGTAGGGAGTCAGGAAGAAACTGGTGAATTATGCAAGCATTGAATAGTGCAACTAGCAAAATGTAAATTAACAAGTGACAAAATTTGAAAGATTCCACGAGAAGACCATCACAGCTGGGCGATTCGTTATTAGGTAGGTTGTTTATGGCATCGCTGATGCTACCTAGTGTAATACGATCTGCTAAATGAAATATAAATGTTATCAGTAAAGAGGTTACCTACATACCTTTGGGAGTTTTGATCGTTTATGCAATTCAGGATGTTGCTGAAGTGATTGCCCCACATTCTTGCGATATCCTTGTCACCAACGACTTCACCCACTCTCCACTCTCTCCATGATAGCATTTTAGTTTTGGGATTTAAGGACTGAATGTCTTTCTAAAGATGAGGATAATTACTAGATTCTAAATTTCTAGACATTGCTTCGGCTGTTAGTTGTTTTTCATATATTCTACAGTGCTTAAGAGCCAATTTGAACTGCATTCTCACCTTAGCAATGCAGTGTCCTTCCCTCGAGCTACCATTTTGCCTCCATAGTAAAAACATTTTTTGTGAATTAGTATACAAATCTTTAACCAAATCATTCCAGCCAGGTTTATTAAGAGAACTGCCTTGACGAATTCTAAAGGTAGCTTGCCGGAGGCAAGTATAGCGGAAATTTTGTTCGAAAAGAATTATTTCAGATCTCTCCTGTGGTAGTCATTTTTACATTTTGTGTTAGTACAAAGTAAGGCGTTTGCCAGTTTGACTGTTGACCACAACCTGGTTTCCATGGTCACCTAAGTATTTGGTTTTCTGTTGGTTTGTAAAATCCCTGTTAACACATGGTGGGTGATCAGTTAGGAGGTTCTCGGTAGTGAGGGATAGGGTACTGAATGACACCTGTAAAGGGATGTGATCGTAGCCCTTTGAAAGATCGTAGCAAATATTGCAGGTCACAACAGAATCATGAAATTGTGGAGACTTGATGCAGTGGTCCAGCCAGGAGGTTGTAATTGTGTCCGTCCTACTTTGTACATAGAAATAGGAGGGAGGGAGGGAGGAGCATTCCATTGCTAATTTGGAGAGCATGATTTTGACAGAAGTGATTAAGTTCTTTAAAAATTGTTTTGTGGGTTGAGAATTAAGGTCCCCAATTATACAAATATGATCAGCAGGAGAATCATGAATAATACTGTGTAACTCACCTAGGATCATGCAGTATTGGCCAAAATTTTTATTATTTCTTGGGAAACATTAATTATTTAGGATCTTAAGAGTCCCTTACTGTCATTCCTGTAGGTCATCACATTTACCAGATTGTCTAATGATTTGTGCCACAGGAAAGAAAGGCCCCCTTTCGGGTGACTGGCTACGATTTGATCTGTAATTTACATCGATGAGGTTGAGAAAGCTTTGAGGTCTTCATGTACTGAATCAGAGATGACAAGGTCATGTGGCCAGAGTAGTGTTTCCTGCAATGCAATGATGCCTTTGAAGTTTTTGCAGATGTTTAGGAGAGGAATGTTGTGCTTGAGGCCAAAAATATTCCAAGAGATTATAGCATGTATTCATGGCAGTTCATGAAGATGGCAATGAAATAGTTGATCATTTGGGTGGATGGGGGGTTAGCTAGGGGGCTGGGCAGTCACTCGCCATGGGAGGTTGGCTAGCACTTGCATAGAAGACAAGCTTGCTCCTAAACCCCTGCCTGGGGTGTATGTAAGTTCCCTATTGGCGGGTGCGGATCCAGGGTTAAGTTATATATCTCGAGACTTATGTTAGGACCGAAATTATCACCTTTAAGAACATCAAGGTGCTGAAATAGGCAGGTAATCCTTTGAGCCACTTTGTTTAATTTGCATGGGAGATGAAGGGGTCGGTGACCATGAGAAAATTTGCTCTACTATGGCTTCTAGCTTTACCCATGAACGTAGATTGTGAATCAAGTGACATCTCTTCTCATGTTTCAGGTGAGGTGATTCATGTTTGTTGGGGTTTGGGTCAGCAGGCAAACAAGAGGGTGTTTCCTTTATTCTACTTGCTTGTTTCTGCTAGCCGCCAGACCCCTCATGATCCATCATCCACGATGGGGCGTTGGGGGGAGAGATAGGGTTGGAAGACTCACAAGGGCTGGTGATCATCACTGAGGATCTGTCTTCCACTGGAGGCACTGGAGGAAAGGAGTTAAAAAGTCTACCGGTGCCCTTCTGGAGGTATATAGGTGGTGTGGGTGCTTCATCCAAGGGAGAGAGGGCAGTTCCCACTTAGGAGGGTATGGCCATCTTGACTTTGTGTCGCACTCTCATTTCTGTCGTGTTGCTGGAGGCAAGGTAGTTAATAGATGCCACATTCTAAGGAGTCTGGTGGCTTGCTGTATGCTTGTCCAATGATTCCTCCACTCCTTTGCTTGCATCTCAGATTTGTGAGAGATTGTTGTTTCCACAGTTTTATGACTGTTGAACGATTCTTGTAATCCTTTTATCACATCCCAGATCCATGAAAATTTATCATTTGTTTCCTCAATTTTTTTTAGAGTTTTTCCCATTTTTTCCAAGAGGAATTTTGCTGTTTGGAAGGCATTTCCTGCTGTATGGTACACTGCAGGTAGGCTTAGATCATTAGGCCCCTTTGGAGGCAGATTCTAAGGGTCATTGGCATAGATTTCCAACGAGCAGTTCCTTAGCCAAGTAATATATGATATCTTCTTTTGAGAGGACAGGTTTTTCACAGAATGGCTCCTGGTGAATGTTTTCTGGTATGAGGTCTTTGCATTTGTATATGCAATTTTAATTTCTTCATCTGAGAAGGCTGCAATGACAGGTTTAAAAGCAGACTCAATGTCAGAATGGTTCAATTGGTACTGTACTATAAAGTAAAGAAAATTGTCCGCGATTACGGAACTTGTGTGTGGGGCACAGGTATTGATAGGTGCCAGGGACACTTGCACGATGGTTGGAGGTTGGTTGGATGATATATGCGTGGTAAAGGGAGAGTCAAGCACTAGCAAATACACTGTACACTTTTACCAACTTCCCAGGGCGAATAGGCCTAGAGTAGCGGTAATTTGAAAGATTTTGAAGGCACTGATTGGAGCAGAACATATACTGTTAATATATCTACACTTACACAACACTGTCCGGCTTACATGCAGGGTATTACGTAGACACAATATTAACATATTGCCTTCTGAGAGGGATAACCACCAGGGGCGAAAAAACCTTCATTTTTGGTAAAAAACGTGAGACCTCCAACATGTCCACCCAACAATACTGTAACATGAAAAGGTGGTGTCTTATGGCCCTTTTTAAGAGAGCAATTGGTATTTTAATGCACAAATTTATTTTGGATTAATATTTTTATATCTTTAAAAGTTGTACATGTGTATGCATGGTATGTGCACTTGCCTGCATAACTTATTTTTTAATTAAAATTTATAAATATATTTATGCTGTGGCAGTGTAAAATGGCCTCTTAGCTCCATGATGGGCCATGACAGTGCAAAAATCCCTGTGTTGGGCCAAATGGCCCAAATTTCTTTCATACATTCATTCAATACCAAAACAAGATAATCTGCCTAAGGATTCTAACAGAACATGGCTGCTAACAGAGCACGTCCAAAATTAAATGTGAGTTTGTGATTTTAAAGAAATTGCCCAAGAGTGAGATTTTAAATAGTCATTGCAAAAGATTTAACGAATATAATTGAAAAACTCAAAGAGATGGGCTTCTTCACACTTGTTATTTGAAGTCAGGCAGCATTTGTCCTACGTGACAGGTTCAAGATCAGACAACACCCATCATATCACATAGTATTTCCTCACTTTTTTTCGTTATGGTTGTATCAGCTATAATTTTGAATTGGGTTTTAAAATGTAAATTTTGTGTTCTTAAAATTGAAGGCCATTTAAAACTTTATATTATGGTTTTATTTTATGGTTTGAGACTTGAAATATGAAACATTTTTCAATTTTAGGTGTTAGAACAGTTTTCCTCACCTACAGTAATTAGTTGTTGTAACATTAAAAGTTATAGATTGCTTTTATAAACTTGTGGTTCTGTTTTCCAGGTCAGAGAGCAATTAATTCTGGAATATGGCGATATTCGTAGTTTTTATGCAGATCAGTACCCGGAGTGCAGAGGGGGTTTTATCAAAAAGGAAGAGGCTGAAGAATAAATTTTTCAAATGCCTTCATAGCAAGAAATATATAAGGCATTATGTACATTAGTTTTCTTTTCAAGGCTTCAATGCCAGGGTGTCATCAGAATATGCTGCTTCAAGGTTTGTACTTTTGGTTAAATAGAAAAAGCATGTAATATGTTGAAAAAAGTACAATTTGATTTCAGACGCAGCTTGTTTTAAAGATTAGCTGTATGAATTATTTATGTTGTATGCACAGCCTCCAGAAAGATTTGCCTGGTTGACTCTACTGTATAAACTGATTAAAAATGTTTTTTGTACATAAAACCCACAATAAAATTTTGTAAATGGGCAGTGTTATTTGTTGATCATCAGGTACAGACAAGTTAATGATTTTCTCCAGTGCAACTGATATACTATTGAGAATATTGTTATACTTGTCCTTTTTGTACATTGTAATTCCAACAAAATCATATGAGAAGCAAAAAGAGGTTTTATCTCAAATACGACTACTGTATTATCGTTTTCAGAAGGTTACTGGAATTTTCCCCGGTTGTAGTTTTACAACCCCAGGAGTAACGTAAGTAAATTTAATCTATAACTCCTTAGTACAAGGAAAGCAAGTATCATCAAACAAGGAGCATGTCTTTAACCCTTCAATAATGATTTTAATCCTTACCACCCTTAATCATAATGAATTCTGTTCCTTGAAATAATGTCTATAAATGAATTAAAATAAAGGAACTGAATACTTGTTAAAATAGAAGTGAATTATAAAATAAGATATTTAAGACCAAAACTGCTGCAAAACAAGATTACTCTCATGATTCATGAATGAAAAAAAGGCCCATTCTGACCAATGACTAAATTAGTTTTTTATGCATTAAACAGAAATAAGTGAAACAAAAGCAAAACTTACTTTAACGGTGGTTTTAATTAAATTTCATAACAGCAAATTACTCGGGTCCCCCATACAGAGAAGAAGTGATGAGAAAAATACAGTAAACTTTTATCTAAGTACTATATAGCCAAGAAATAAAATTTTTGAGGTGAAGAAGATAAAAGATTTTTTCAATTCGTGATCGATCTCTGAGGAGTGAAATTATTCTGTTAAGATAATATGAATAGTATAAAGTTTATGAAAATGAGTACTGGACAGCACAGTATCAAACTACTACCAGTTTGGTAGAGATTTGATAAAAAATTAATTTGAAATTTGAAAACTTTACTTTTACTGTATAATATGACTATTATATTAACATATCAACTGCTTCAGGTACTGCATTTATAATTAAATGTCATACTTAAAATTACAATATTATAATTGAGCTTTGCTGTTAATCCCGATTTTGGTCTCAAAATAAATTGAAAGTTTAAATGCTGAATATATGATAAACTTGGTTCATTACATAAGAATTGTACATACTGTATGGTAATTTCTTTGATAGTTGTCAATTATTAATGAAGACATTAAATAGAATACTCATACATACTTGCATAGATTTTATGCTACCTGTAATTTAGTGGAAAAGATTTATAGACACTAGCAAACAGTAACGGATAATACAAGTTTGGGTTTCTCCACTCATTGTTTTAAAGCCGTAGAAGTTATAATAACTGCCAGTAAGAGCACTAAAGAATACTGGAATTGCAAAATGGACAGATCAGTACACTTGTGAATTAAGAATTATATGTGATTCCATGTGAAGTAAAATAAAATGTGGTTTGGTGAAACTAACACAAAAATCTGATTGGAACCTTTTTGTTTGAATTCAATGAATTGAAGAATTTCAAAACAACAGTGTACAGGCAATGTGCATGTTACATATTTTTTTATTGATTAATGGTCAAGCATGAAATGAGATTGCTTTAAGAAGGGAAAAATACTAATATGAGCTATAAAAATAAATAATTCTATTAAAAATGGCAAATGCCAAAGTATAATGATAATACTAAATGAAAAATTGCACCTATTTTTAACAAATAATGAATGATGATTCAAGCAAAAATATATTTCTCTCATTTACAGTACATATTTTTTATTAGGACATTTTAAAAACATTGTGATGCGCGATCACTTTTAAGCTTCAGAAATACAGGAATTGTGTTCCCAGTGACCACATCATGGACTAGAGTGGCACAAGAATGCTTGACGATATTTTTACCTAGGTACAAAAATTTCAAATAGACTCCAAGCTTTAAAAAACAACTTGGGATATCAACAATATGGGAAAACCTAGATAATGAATATTGTAAGAAATTAAAGAATTTATAACAAAAACATTAAAATTACAATTACAGTAAAATCAGATCGATGATGATGATACACATCACAGTATGCCAAAATAAAGTACAGTACCTCAAAATGTGAACTTATTAAAGATACATAACTGTGTACAACGGTCGACAAATGATAGAATTAAAGCTCACAGATGCTTGCAAATGATTCATTCCATCTAAATTACTGGCAGTAAATGTATAAAAAAAATGTCCTTTGAGCTGTGAAAATATTAAATAAAAATGTCATAAAGTGTGAATAGTAACTTTGATTAAAAAGTTATAGAGCAATCATTGGTAAAAGGGTTTCGTTTGACTAAGGGCCAAATTTTGAAGGTAACCCATCATAAATTTGGCACAAGGGCGGACCTAAATTTTTTGGTATTCAACTGTATCTAGATTGATAATCTAAATGTCTGCTAAAAAATTTCAGTGGCGAACATGCTGAAAATTTCATTGGAAGTAGTGTTACTGTAAAGAAATTTACCCTAAAAATCCATTAAACACAATACGTATTATGTTTTGTTGTATATCTACACCCAATAAGAATAGCAACACATTGGGTGTAAATTATTTTTTTGGGGTAAAGAAATTCGTTGGAAATGTATGTGAATTTTCTAGATAATGTTTGTTAAATGGTCCGTAAAAGTTGTTTTTATCAATTAATATTCTGTTTCATCTGAACCAAAATATTATGAATAGATAAAATAATTGCTCCTGATCATAGATTAGCAGCCTTTTGAATTATTGTAACTGGGCTGATATGACACAGAACATCTTACACATGAATGGGTGATTTTCAATTCCAGCACTTTACAAATCTTCTAAAACAGTCATATCTTTTCTTTATACTTCATATGCAATGACGTATTCGAAACTGAAAATAGTTTTCTATGATCAAACGAGAATTCAGTTAGTACTTGAGCATTTGTATGTATGTATTCACCTTGGATTACAAGCAGTTTTACAACAGTTTAGAGTTTAATAATTGACTGCCAAAATATAAATTTTGTGCATTCAGTTAGCATTAAGTGTACGTTATGCAACAGGTTAAATATTTTTCAGGATTTCTTAACGCTAAATGGATTCTAATACAGTGGAAACTCTACATACGGAAGTCCCTACTTACGAAAAATCCAAGTTATGAAAGCAAAGACGAAAATTGTTTTGCTTCTGTATACGAAAATAATTCAGGTTACGTAAGGGTAAAGTCCGAGATTCGCCCGGACCAGCGAGAACAATTTTAAAACTTGCATGCCGCCAACTCAGTAGACTCGCCATCATCCTCCCGCTCTCCCATTGGTTCCTGGTCTCCTATTGGTCACATCTGTCCCATCATCCCTCTACGTAAAAGCGTCCTTCGATCACTTTGTCACATTAGCGTTATTGTACGCACGTGGAATTCATTCGTTCACATAGATTTCGTTTGTTAACGCAAATTCGTGCTAGTGATTTTGCTTTCTTCATAGTAAGTTACTTTATTGTGTTGTGTGTGAACTTGATTAACTTAATTAGCCATGGGTCCCAAGAATGTTGCTGAAGTTCACGGAAAGAAGAGGATGCTTTCTATGGAGACAAAGATGGAGATAATTAAAAAGTATGAAGCTGGCATGCGGTTGAGTGTGATCGCTAAGGAATATAGCCGAAATCCGTCGATGATAGGCACCGTCCTTAAGCAGAAGGAAGCCATCAAAGCAGCTACACCTTCCAAGGGCGTGACTATTTTGTCCAACAAGAGGAGCCACGTGCATGATGAGATGGCGAGGCTGCTTCTTGTATGAATTAAAGACAGAAATCGCTGGCGATATGATAACCGAGATGGCAATCTGCCACAAGGCCAGCGCTATTATCGGTGATGTGATTGCCCAGGCTGAAGACGACGGAGGAGAAGGGACATCGACACCAACCCCAGACTTCAAGGCTTCTCGGGGGTGGTTTGATAAATTCCGTAAGCGGACTGGGATCTATTCGGTGGTGCGGCATGGGGAGGCTGCCAGCTCGGACACGAAAGTGGCCGAAGCCTTTATTAAGACGTTCGACAAAATGACAATCAAGGAAGGCTACAGTTCTCAGCAAGTCTTCAACTGTGACGAGACTGGCCTTTTTTGGAAAAAAATGCCTCATCGGACGTACATCACGGAGGAAGATAGGAAGCTATCTGGGCATAAGCCTATGAAAGACAGGCTTACGCTCGCACTTTGTTCCAACGCCAGTGGGAATTGTGAGGTGAAGCCCCTACTTGTGTATCATTCCTAGACTCCTCGAGCCTTCAAGGTCCACAAAGTGCTAAAGGAGAAGCTTCAGGTGATGTGGAGGGCTAATGCGAAAGCCTGGGTATCGAGACTTTTGTTCACGGAGTGGGTAAATCTATGTTTTGGCCCGACAGTGAAGAAATTCTTGAAATGTCTGCCGTTGTTGGAAAATGCCCCTGCTCACCCTCCTGGACTCGAGGAAGATATCCTAGTGGAGTATTCTTTCATCAAGGTTCTTTATCCTCCACCTAACACCACCCCTCTCCTCCAGCTCATGGACCAGCAGGTGATATCGAACTTCAAGACGCTGTATACAAAACATCTTTTCATGAGATGTTTCGACATCACGGATACCAAAAACCTCACCTTGCATGAATTTTGGAAGGAGCATTTTGATGTCATCATATGCATCCGACTCATCGATCAAGCTTGGCTGGAGGTTTCGATGTGAACCTTCGAATTCTTCATGGAGGAAACTCTGGCCTGATGCCGTATTTGCCCGAGACTTTGAGAGATCCAACGTGGGCGAAGCTGATGCAGATTCAGAAACAGTTGATGATCCTGAAACTGTTTCGCAACCAGATCTTGACGAGATCGTTGCACTCGGCAAGTCCATGTGGCTGGTCGTTGACGAGGACGACATCAATGACCTCGAGGAGCAACAAGAGGCCATGAAACATAACGTTGTTCAAGAAGAGTTCTCTAGCAGCGGCGAGGAGGAGGAGGAGGACCCTATGACAACGGCAGAAATTAAGGATGCTGTAGCTGCTTTTCATAAAGTACAATCATTTGTAAAAAAGAGACACACCGAAAAGGCTTACACAGGTTGTATGCTTGTGCAGTTCGATGACATTTACCTGAGTCGTTTCAGGAACAATTTGAAAAGCAGGCAGAAGCAATCTTCCCTGGATAGTTAGTTTTTAAAGAGGCCTTTAGTAGTAAGCAAACAGGAAGATCCAAGTGATACGAAAAAACAGAAAGTTGAAAGTGGTGAAGAAATTGAAATTTTGTAAAAAACGTAAAGCATAAAAAAGTAAAAAAAAAAAAATTAAAAATCAGAAAAAGGCAAAAAGAAGAAATTTAATTTCCAAGTTTTTTTGTAAAGTTAAGTGGTAATGTTTTCTCCCATTTTTTAATGTTTCTATTTACAGGTATTCATGGTTATGTTAGTAATTGAATGGTCCAAATTGTTGTATTTCATTGTTTATTGGTCAATTTAGCTTTATTATAAAATTTACTGTGGTGTTTTTGTAGGGCTTGGAACGAATTAGGCAATTTACATGTGAAACATAGTTTGAGATACGAAAAAATCAGGTTACGAAGGCCGCTTTGGAACGGATGAATTTTGTATCCTGAGGCACTACTATACTTGTAAACGCTAACTTTCAAGCAGACTATTCTCGATGCATCATATGTCAGATATCAAGCAGCAAAACACTCCATGATTTGGATCTTGTAAAGATGAATAACCCCAGGGTCCGTTGGGCTTATTCAACTTTACAAGTTTGATTATGGGGTTATTCAACTTTACAAGAGGACCCTGGGGTTATTCATCTTTACAATGTAGTTATAGGGTAATTTAGACTTCAAGGTACTTATTCGTTGTGGTCCCTTTACAAGCTGTTTATAGAGATTGTTTATACTTAAGAGTTAGTTATTAGTTGTTTTCGTTTGTTTTAGTCGGGTAGTCATTAGCATTGCCTTTTTTTTCTTCAAATTCTGTTTCCTATTATGTAACAAAGCAAGAAGGACCTCACTAGAAAAGTATAACACCCTCGAAATGGATCGTGCTATTTATCAGAATATTGTTTAACCTTTATTGGTAGAAGATCCTCTTCCGGTAATAAATTGGATGAAGCGGCATGGATGCTTAAGAAG
The DNA here is from genome assembly GCF_015104395.2 of Macrobrachium nipponense. Classification (NCBI taxonomy): domain Eukaryota; kingdom Metazoa; phylum Arthropoda; class Malacostraca; order Decapoda; family Palaemonidae; genus Macrobrachium; species Macrobrachium nipponense. The sequence continues at coordinate 39,449,972 of NC_087217.1, read as the reverse complement.
AGAGTTGAAAGTGCAAGCACTGTGATAAGAATATGAAATGGACTAACCGTTCTGTACTACAAGATAAATATGCATGAAGTGCCCGTTTAAAGATTGTGAGAAATATAAGCAATATGAAAGTATTCGTAAAGATTAATTTTTCTTCCATTCCAAACTTTCGTTGCAGAAGTGGGTGGAAGCTATTTTCTTTTGGTGCGAGCAAACAAGTGTAACTCAGTTAATTTTCTGAATCTTTCAAGAGTGATCTTCATCTACGTCTCTATTTTCTAAACTTTTTACTTGCATTTATGTACTTATAAATAAATGTTCTGCATTTTTACTTTTGTTTCTGTTTCCATCGCTTTTTTCGCTTGATTCAAACAACAGGTTAATCAACTTTACAAGTTTGATTATGGGGTTATTCATCTTTACAAGATCCCATGATTTGACAGGAAAAGGATTACCATCATTGCAATATTCCGTTGGTAACAGAAAAGATGACAAGCGCCTCAGTGGCGTGGTCGGTATGGTGTTGGCGTACCACCTTGGAGGCCGCGAGTTCGATTCTTGGGTATTCCATTAAGGTGTAGGAGATGTGTATTTCTGGTGATAGAAGTTCACGCTCGACGTGGTTCGGAAGTCACGTAAAGCCATTGGTCACGTTGCTGAATAACCACTGGTTCCATGCAACGTAAAACACTCTACAAACAATACAAACAACAAACAGAAATGATGACATCGCAACGAGGTTAAAAAATGAAGTTAATAGTGATGATTTTATCCTGAAGAACCATAAATATCATGGAGATGTATACACTAACAAAAAGTCTATTAACCAGAAATCACGAACACAAGACTAAATAAAGATATTTCAAGTGATTAGCTTTGTGATAGTATGTACTATTACAAAGCGTCGAAGCTCCGGTAATCTAAGAATAAATTACAAAGAATGCTTTAATTGCGTTAAAGTTAGGGACAAAAATTGGGCCACAAATTATCACTCGTCGAAACAGTACCTGTTTCCAGAAAACAATCTGGAAGCTAGCACAAGAGCTTGATGACGCAGTCATGCTACACAGGATCCAAGGGCTTGTTGATGATTGCCTTGATATGGTGGCTAATGATTTCTGATACCACAGAAAGTGCTTCTTTAAATATACAAGAACTCCAACCGAATCATCAAAATCAAGAACAAGTATTACTGACAATGAAATTAATTGGTTGCTAAACTGCATAAATAACCAATTAACTGAAGATCCTGAGAGTATCAACTTGACGGGGGTTTTGCGCTTAAAATACCGTGACTGGTTTCTTGACAATGGACAGTTGCATACTACCTATAAATGTTCTATACTCCAAACAACAACTTGAGTAAGAAAGTCCTCTATAATATGATCTTCGACTTTGACAAAAAGTTATGTGATGGGAAAGATAAGACAGGTAGAAGATGACCATCATTATAATTATGATGGAGATGATAGTTGAATGTAGCACATCACTGATTAACAACAAAATACTCTATCTTGCTGCAGGAGGAATAAAAAAGAATCAGGATTATGAGGCAAACAGATCTGAATATTCAAATCTCTTATGAAGCAGCACCCAAATTTATACCAACGTCCCTCTACAATTTTTCGGCATGGTTTGTAACAGATTATCATTTGTTAGAACTGTTCAGAATAAAGTCGAGCTTGAAGATGTAACAGGGAGAAAGTCCTCAATCTGGCTCAAGATGTTTTTGCTGCAGTTATGGGAGGTATGCCTTTACCTAAGCATATTGGGACATCTTTCCTTATAATGAAGCAAACTAGGAAAAAGGAGGTAGTAACAATGCTGAATAGATTTGATAACTGTGCCAGTTATCGGGACACCCAACGGTACATTACATTCATAGCTGTATCAGCTGATGATGATGGCATTTTCATCCCAAGTAACATTGACAACGGTAAATCCACAAAATTTGCCTTGGGTAGTCTGGATTTTTGTGAGCACACTCCAGATGGCACTACAATGCATAGAACCACGCACATCATTTACCAACATTCAAGAGGTTATCAGCCTGAGGGTAAAAGCATACCAACTCTCCTTTTGTCAAAGAAGCCACGGAAAACACCATGCACATCTGATTTGGTGAATATTACAACTGGAGAAAAATGCAACTCAACGAATCTAATTTATGCAAAACAAAAAGGAACTTAGGCATTAGCAATAGCAGAGAAGTTTAGGTCAGCAAAGTTTGAAACCTTTGATGTAAAAGTTAATAAACTGGGACATCAGCAAATTTGTATAAAGAACAGAACAACATTATTCGGAACTTGCGCTTCTTGAGTTAGTGTCGACGCCGAAGCATTTCGCTATGAATGGACAGAATATCCAACCTAGCTCTTTGAACCAAATGATGATGGTCACAGCTGAATTGAATTTGAATTGATGTAGAAGTTAGACCAAAGGCCAAGCACTGGGACCTGCGAGGCATACAGCGGTGAAACTGAAATTGATAGTAAAAGGTCTGAAAGATTTAACAGGAGGAAAACCTTACAGTTCCACTATGAATCAATTGTTAGAAGTAGTTGGAAAGAAAGGTGGGAGAAAGAGAATATGAAAGGAGGTACAGTAAAAGGAATGAAACCGGTTGCAGCGAGGAGCTGAAGGTATGCTGCAAAGAACCTTTAGTAATGTCTATAGTGCACCTGTTACGGGCCTCATTATCCCATAACCAGGTTCTTTATTCTAACCTTATCCTTGGATAACAGTACAACAAAAGCTTGTGGATAAGAAAACTGAATAAACATTACATTAATTTATTAACAATTTATGTAAGTACTAATGCTTAATCAGAGCATACACTAATACTTAACGTTAAGTACACTGAAGTGATAACAAATCCCGAGTTCTTGGTAATATCCAAATCATTGTAGATTCCTCTCTTGCCGAGAAACCGTCTTGTGAAACGTTTGTTTAACTTCGAGTTGATCCAAGAATCGTCCAATCTTCAATGATGAACCTATAGTATCTCACACAACAGAAGAATAGTTCTTTCTATTCACCTTACGATGTATACCACAATAGGAGAAAATGTTCCTTCTAAGACTGGTTTACACCTACGCACTTTTGTGGTGCGGTCTGTTACGGCGTGCGACCGCAAGAAACAGCACTATAAACGCACCAAAAGCGCGCCACCCCATGTGGTGGTCTTACCACCCTCGAGGGAGTGTTATGGAGTGATGTTACGGTGCCGTGCGGTGCCCTTACACGATTAATAAATGGCGCGCACATGTTGCGGGGAGTGCGGCGTGCGTGCGTTGTGTTACAGCGTCTCCCTAGATAGATTTTTTTTTTTAGGTGAACCTCAATACTTTTTTATTCATTAAGAAATATTACTTTACAAAATTATATTTTACAATTTTGTATATACATTATAAGATCTATGTATAATATAAAAATATTATAATTTACTATTTTTCTAAATGTGTTTTTAAATTAGAAACATACTGATTCGTGAAAATTTTGTTAGCATCAGACTTCAATCCTATCATATTTACATTAAATGTATTTAACAGTCTATTCTTTATACATTTAATAATTTGCTGGTCAGTACTTATTCCCAAATATCTTGCCATCCATATACTTGAAATAAAACCTGCAATTATTACCATTGCTGTATTTTCATCCCTTTTTGAGTTTGCTTCAAAATCTAGTTTTAAAATAATTACCTGCTATTATTTTTTTAATTTACAACATTTTCTAAGCAATTGGAATACCCAGGACAACAAATTCTTAACCAAAGGACAGAAATATACCATATGCATATTAGTTTCTATGCATCCACAACCGCATTCCTTAACATCTTTTATTTTCATCATGGCTAGCTTATCATTTGTACTTAAAGCTTCATGAACATACTTAAACAAAATTTCTCTACTTTTATTTTCTATATATTTATTATTTACATGTTCCCAAATTAGTTTCCAGTTAAACAGTGGATACAATTTTTTAATATTTGGAACATATTCACTGTTTTTCATTAAATGTTATTATACCACTTTCGTTTTTATCTGTGGATAAGAGGTCATCTTAGTAGCACTTCGTAATATATTTATCATACTTTCATAAAAACTAGGTGTAAAAATAGTGCAATCCTGATATTGGCATTCATGATTATTTATTATTTACAATAATAAATAATCATTTGGTAACCAAAACAACGATCTTTTAAACATTTTAGAAATGTACTAAACATGATTGACTTCGCTTTTCACTGAATATCAATAATTCCACAACCACCTCTTAATTTTGACAAAAACATGGGTCGATTGGATGGAAGGTTGCCGCGCATTCTGGGGAGGATTAAACGGGCCGGACCAATCAATTCAAGATGGCGTTGGCCGGACAGACCACGGGGGCATCATTCGCGCTCTGACAGCCTGTCGACAATGTATAAATAAAAAGAATTTTTTTATTTTCTTAATATTAAATGATTTTCTACATTTTATATCATTCATAATGTTTCTTTTTGTAATAGATATGTTGAAATACTGACTTGCATTTACATTTTCCTTATTGACGCTTAATTTATATGTCATGACAATATATATGATGATATGATTGGGTGAAATGAAATTGAAAAGTGAAAAAGCATGGCCATAAAGAATAATAACATGAAGAAATATAACAGGAAATCTAACATGAAATATGATGTATGAAATATGAAATAAATAGAACTCAGAAAATAACTTGAACTATAAAATGAAATGTAACATGAAATAAATATGGCCATCAAATGCTATAATAACATACAAGGTAAAGAACAATAATACAATATTGAGAATATGATCAAATGAACATGAACACATACAAATATGATAATGAAACAATAATTAACATTGACTGGACATAGTTATTAACAGGGGAACAATGAAAAATCAGTAACAGACTAAAGACATATTGACCTCAGTTGATAATATATGATATTTGCAGTTGAAAATGTTATGGTATAAAACAAGTCCCAATTTCATTTTCTTACATTCTATACTTTTCATGTTCATTTTCTTACAGTCTGTGCTTTTCATGTTCATTTTCTTACATTCTATGCTTTTCATGTTCATTTTCTTACATTCTATGCTTTTTATGTTCATTTTCTTACTTTCTATGCTTTTCATGTTCAATTTCTTACTTTCTATGCGTTTCATGTTCATTTTCTTACTTTCTATGCTTTACATGTTTGTTTAGTAGTATAAGTATTTTTGTTATGTCCATCATTTGCTTCTCATTTGTCTCATTATTATGAATTATGTTATTATTACTCCGCAACAACACCACAAGCCACCCACAGCACACCGCTACACGGAGTAACAAAGCCGCAAGAGCGCGTGCCCTGGCATAGCAACAATGACCATAAAACCGCACCAACGCCGTAACAGTCCGCTAGACACTGCAACAACACGCCGTGACATGCCCGTAACACACCGCACGGGTCTGCGCCACGGCGCTCAATAACAGTAATTTTTTCTCCCCGCTGTGTCAATTTTCTGGCGGTTTCTTGCGGTCCCACGCTGTAACGGCCCGCAACACAAGAGTGCGTAGGTGTAAACCTACCTTTAGAGAGCACTCTAACCATTTGCGCCGCAAATGACATCTAATGCACCAGTGTTGGTGGGGGCTGTCACAACACAGTATACAGTAGCATGTGCAGACAAATTCGTAGGCGTGCACAAACCTACGTGCTAACGGTAACCAATTGTCACCAAAAACTCCTGACTAGTTTCTCGTTTCATCCTTTGTTATAAGAGCGTAAAACGCTGCCGGTACTTCATATGAGGTTCCTAAAGTCCAGCTCTTCTTATAACCTTGCAGCCACGTCTCCCTAAAACCATAACATGGTCATGACATTACCATGCCGCATCGAAGTCGACCTCCATTAACGTCGTAATTATCGATACTATGATGCAATGTCAGAGTAAAACAGTCTATCAAACTCTCGAGACGTCTAATCAGTAACTGTCCACTGGTACCAGCCACTTCGCTCGCACCTCACCTGCGACCAGACCCACGTCGTGAAAAGAAAGGAAAAACACACTACTGTATAGTTAAACAAGCACTTCTTGGTGATAAAAAACAACTTTGCTTGTTACAGCACCGCATGAGGTGCGTTGATGGCACTACCCTTCTACAGAAAGATATACAAAGTGAACAATACCATACATGCAAGAGAAGAGGACAGTTAAACCTAAAAAACGGAAAATAGTCTTTTTGTGTGAACGTTATACAAATCCACATTTCATGACTGATTTTGATTTTGGTGAGATTTTAAATACAAGTCAATATAAAAACCAGGGAGGGTCATGGTGAAAACAGAATTAAAATCAGACTATTGGTTAGGTAAAGGGGGTGGGAGGATGTGGGAAGGGGATGAAATGTAAAAATTCCCAAAAACAAGAGACATTAGTGTCTAATCCCGTTTTTGAGGTCGCTGAGATGAATAGTGACACTCCTGGTGCCCTTCAAGTCAAAGTTCAGCCCCAATAAGGAAAGGGGGTTGAGAAGGGGTGGGAAGGGAGTGATATGTAAATATAACCAAAATGACAGATATGAGTGTCTAATCTATAGTTTTCGAGGTAGCCGAGATGAATAGTGACACTCCCGATGCCCTTTGAGTCCAAGTTCAATCCTGAAAGGGAGGGGGGCCAGTGAGAAGTGGGTGGGAAGGGGACGACATGTAAAAAGAACTGAAAACAGATAGTGTCTAATTCATAGTTTTAAAGGTTGCTGAAATTCATAGTGACACTCCCGATGTCCTTTAATTCTAAGTTCAGCGCCAATAGGAAGGGTTGGTGGGAAGGGGGTGACATGTAAAAATAACCGAAAATTACAGATATTAGTCTAATCCATAGTTTTTGAGGTCGCTGAGATGAAAGCGACACTCCTGATGACCTTTGAGTCCAAGTTCAGCCCCAATAGTAATGGGGTGTGAGAAGGGGGTAAAAAATAAAATTCCAAAAAAAGTAGATACTAGTGCCTAATCCATAGTTTTTGACGTCACTTGGATGAATACACACACTTCTGATAACCAAGTCCAAGTTCAACCCCAATAGGAATGGGGGGTGACAAGTGATGAAATATAAAATGTCAAAAATGCTGGACAATGTAACTGAAGCAAGTATCATAACAGGGAAGGGAGAGAGTGAGAAACAGAGAAAAAGGGAGAGGAAGTGAGAGAGAGAGAGAGAGAGAGAGAGAGAGAGAGAGAGAGAGAGAGAGAGAGAGAGAGAGAGAGAGAGAGAGTGAGTTCATCGGTCGTCATTCAGTTTTCCTGGGCAGCGACGGGTTGGCCAGCTAGTTTGTTATATAATGGAAAAATTCATCAGACACTCTGAATGAACCCTAAATTATATTTACTGGTGGTTCGAGATTTTTTTTATGCAAATTCATTTTTTTAATCACCCTTATCAAGAATTTCCTTTATTGTTTTGTTAACAAATAATTGACAACTCTAAACAAAATCTTCACTATCCATACAAATGTTTGCAATCCATAAAACTGCGAGGATATGACTCAGTTAAGTCATATTAACTTTTGAATTCGAGTGAAAAGCAGGTACTCATTTCAAAATGAAATATTTCACCATTAACTTTAGTAGAAACGTATTAACATCAGTCATTCTAATATCCATACCCAAGGAGGATCCTCTTTCATAAGGGTCATTGTTAGTATTAGAAGCTTATTGTGGGATCCGAACCACACTATCGAGAAATGAATTTCTATCACCAGAAATAAATTCCTCTGATTCCGCGTTGGCCGAGCCGGGATTCGAACTTCGGACCACCGGATTGGCAGCCGAGCGCGAAAACCACTCGTCCAACGAGGACCCTCATACATTTATAACATTAATAAAATCATGGTCACCCATTTTAGGTCATCATTTGTCCTTCCTTTACTAGAATACCTACTGTTTTTCGGTATGGAAGCATGTTTCTGCTAGCGATTTGTCACTAGATAGTGGTTCGTGGTGGTAGGTTTCAGTTTCCTAACAGCAGTTATGACTTGGACCATCGACGGATGGTCTCGTTTGTCATTTTTTCATAAATTATTAGCAGAGGTCTTCCACATTCACAACTGATCTTTGATCCTCTTTTCCTGCCGAGGGCAACCAGGTTCACAGACTTCAACAGCAATGTCACAGCATAAGAAGGATGCCGCCCAGTGAGTTGTACCTCCCAATGGTCAAGTTTGAGTGTAGTTATAACACTGGCTCTAACCTTCAATCTTTATTACCTAAATCACTGTACACTAACAGATTTACAGTCCACCAAAACAGTTATATTTCTCCTGAAGGGTATTCTTCAGTCAAACAACCGTTTACTTAAAAACAATTCTCCCCTTCTCCCTCCGTCGCCCTGCTTCCTTATAGTATATAGTCTACCTTTCTTCTACAGGAATCTGGGATCTGGCCCATGCTGAATACTGATTCGGTTTCCGTTCAGTAGGGCAGACAATAAATCAAACAGAGGAAAAAAAATACAGAAAGTGCTGTTTTTTCAGTCATTGCACCACACAAAAATGGCACCAAGACGCACACATAATTAATCAGCTTAAAAGGTACATCACAATCTTAATACAGAGGGGGAAAAAGCACAAAAAGCACAAAACTCAATGTACCCGTTCATGAAAAATGTCCACTACGCATAAAAATATTGGCACTATTGAGTACAAAAGAGAACTATTCTGAAACTTTATGTAAACTTAACAATAATGCCTACTAGACATCAAACAAACAAGTCAATAAATAAATAACCCAACAAATAAAAAAAATTAAGTTTGTTTCTTAACATAGATTTGCTGAACAGCAGCACTAATTGACAGTAAAAGTCGAACTCCTTAGTTCTACTGTAGAGGTCCTTTATTTCTCACACCATGAGACTGCAATAGAACTTCTCCCTGAGGATGTGCAACTGGAACCTCAAAAGTCAAGGAGAGTATGCAACGTTTTATCTAATTGTTCAATAATTTGTTAATTTATTTTTTCTCTTTTCTAATATCTGATTTCTTCTGTCTGTATTTCCCATGACCTCCTGTCACTTCTTTCAGATGAACACCATATTCTTTGGCAGACTGAACTTCAATCCAATAGCCCTTGTGGACTCGTTCATCATGAATTGGGTTCATCTGAATAATGATAATGATAATGATAATAATAATAATAATAATAATAATAATAATAATAATAATAATAATAATAATAATAATAATAATAACAATAATAATAATAATAATAAAAATAATAACAAAAATGCGCCTTAGTCAACATACAAAAAGGCAAAGTAACGAGAACTGAAGGGATAAAGCTACCAGATGGGAGCAACATCAAACACATAGATGAGACTGGATACAAATACCTGGGAGGGAATAATGGAAGGAGGGGATATAAAACCACCAAAAGCATGAAGTGGACACGATCAATAAAGAATATATGCAGAGACTCTAGGCGATACTCAAGTCAAAACTCAACGCGCCGGAAACATGATAAAGCCATAAACACATGGGCAGTGCCAGTAATCAGATACAGCGCAGGAATAGTGGGATGGACGAAGGCAGAACTCCTCAGCATAGATCAGAAAACCAGGAACATATGACAATACACAAAGCACTACACCCAAGAGCAAATACGGACAGACTATACATAACACGAAAGGAAGGAGGGAGAGGACTACTAAGTATAGAGGACTGCGTCAACATCGTGAATAGAGCACTGGGGCAATATCTGAAAACCAGTGAAGACGAGTGGCTAAAGAGTGCAGTGGGAAGAAGGACTAATAAAAAGTAGACGAAGACCCAGAAATATACAGAGACAGGAGAATGACAAACAGAACAGAGGACTGGCACAACAAACCAATGCACAGACAATACATGAGACAGACTAAAGAATTAGCCAGCGATGACACATGGCAATGGCTACAGAGGGGAGAGCTAAAGAAGGAAACTGAAGGAATGATAACAGCGGCACAAGATCAGGCCTAAGAACCAGATATGTTCAAAGAACAATAGACGGAAATAACATCTCTCCCATATGTAGGAAGTGCAATACGAAAAATGAAACCATAAACCACACAGCAAGCGAATGCCCGGCACTTGTACAGAGCCAGTACAAAAAGAGGCATGATTCAGTGGCAAAAGCCCTCCATTGGAGCCTGTGCAAGAAACATCAGCTACCTTGCAGTAATAAGTGGTACGAGCACCAACCTCAGGGAGTGATAGAAAACGATCAGGCAAAGATCCTCTGCGACTATGGTATCAGAACAGATAGGGTGATACGTGCAAATAGACCAGACGTGACGTTGATTGACAAAGTCAAGAAGAAAGTATCACTCACTGATGTCGCAATACCATGGGACACCAGAGTGAAGAGAAAGAAAGGGAAAAAATGGATAAGTATCAAGATCTGAAAATAGAAATAAGAAGGATATGGTAATTGCCAGTGGAAATTGTACCCATAATCATAGGAGCACTAGGCACGATCCCAAGATCCCTGAAAATGAATCTAGGAAAAACTAGAGGCTGAAGTAGCTCCAGGACTCATGCAGAAGAGTGTGATCCTAGAAACGGCGCACATAGTAAGAAAAGTGATGGACTCCCTAAGGAGCAGGATGCAACCCGGAACCCCAAACTATAAATACCACCCAGTCGAATTGGAGGACTGTGATAGAGCAAAAAAAAAAAAAAATTAATACTAATAATAATAAATTAGACCTTGTTCCTTCCAAGCTTCTCCGATCTGCTTGTTGTTGGTCGCCTTCTAATTCGATGGTTTGCTGTTGTTTATGTGCAGTCAGTCTTAGGTACACGCGCCAGTGAAGGAGAAATAGGATCGTGGTAGAGCGAAACATGGCACAAATATTCCTGTAATTTTTAGTCTTCTTTGTCTACATACAATATTTTCTCAGTAATAAAGACATTATTTATTTATATTATGGTTTACTGCTATAATGATTTACATCAAATGGAGTATATTAGCATGCTCACCAACAAAGAATACATTCTATTCAATATAGTACATTACATACTTTCTGTCATTAATACAAATCATTTGTTCCAGTAAAGTTGGGAAACTTTT
>NC_087217.1:39395102-39438386 GCF_015104395.2 Macrobrachium nipponense | reverse complement strand
AAAAGTTTCCCAACTTTACTGGGAACAAATGCATTTGTATTAATGACAGAAAGTATGTAATGTACTATATTGAATAGAATGTATTCTTTGTTGGTGAGCATGCTAATATACTCCATTTGATGTAAATCATTATAGCAGTAAACCTATAATATAAATAAAATAATGTCTTTATTACTGAGAAAATATTGTATGTAGACAAAGAAGACTAAAAATTACAGGAAGATTTGTGCCATGTTTCGCTCTACACGATCCTATTTTTTCTCCTTCACTGGCGCGTGTACCTAGACTGACTGCACAAAACAACAGCAAACCATCGAATTAAGCTGGCCTCACACTATGCATTTTTTTCTCGAGCAGCGAGCCGTTGCTGCCGAGAATGAAAAAAACCGGGAGCGTTTTAGCTTCGAGATTCTTGCTTCCGAACAGGACGGAAAGCAGCCAGCACGAGCCGCGAGCCACAGCATAGTGTAAACAAACAAGATGGCTGCTGCTGATAGGACGTACTCTCCTGAGCCACTCTTGAACCCACAAACGTTTTTTGTTACTCTTGCATTCACGTAAGTTTCCGAGAAATAAACCACTGCAGCGCATCTTGCAACAGTCCGACAAAATTCTGGGCGCCATGATGATACAGCTGATCAGTTTTTTGTTTACTTTTTCCTACGGCTCCTCGAAACCACGAGTTCCTAGTGTGATACAACACTTTTGCTCGCGAGCATCGGCTGGATGCTGGCCAAAAACCACGAGCAAGAAATGACTAGTGTGATACCAGCTTTAGAAGGCGACCAACACAAGCAGATCGGAGAAGCTTGGAAGGAACAAGGTCCCATTTATTATTATTATTATTTTTTTTTTTTTTTTTTTTGCTCTCACAGTCCCTCCAATTCGACTGGGTGGTATTTATAGTTTGGGGTTCCGGGTTGCATCCTGCCTCCTTAGGAGTCCATCACTTTTCTTACTATGTGCGCCGTTTCTAGGATCACACTCTTCTGCATGAGTCCTGGAGCTACTTCAGCCTTCTAGTTTTTCTAGATTCATTTTCAGGGATCTTGGGATCGTGCCTAGTGCTCCTATGATTATGGGTACAATTTCCACTGGCATATCCCATATCCTTCTTATTTCTATTTTCAGATCTTGATACTTATCCATTTTTTTTCCCTTTCTTTCTCTTCAACTCTGGTGTCCCATGGTATTGCGACATCAGTGAGTGATACTTTCTTCTTGACTTTGTCAATCAACGTCACGTCTGGTCTATTTGCACGTATCACCCTATCTGTTCTGATACCATAGTCGCAGAGGATCTTTGCCTGATCGTTTTCTATCACTCCTGAGGTTGGTGCTCGTACCACTTATTTACTGCAAGGTAGCTGATGTTTCTTGCACAGGCTCCAATGGAGGGCTTTTGCCACTGAATCATGCCTCTTTTTGTACTGGCTCTGTACAAGTGCCGGGCATTCGCTTGCTGTGTGGTTTATGGTTTCATTTTTCGTATTGCACTTCCTACATATGGGAGAGATGTTATTTCCGTCTATTGTTCTTTGAACATATCTGGTTCTTAGAGCCTGATCTTGTGCCGCTGTTATCATTCCTTCAGGTTTCCTTCTTTAGCTCTCCCCTCTGTAGCCATTGCCATGTGTCATCGCTGGCTAATTCTTTAGTCTGTCTCGTGTATTGTCCGTGCATTGGTTTGTTGTGCCAGTCCTCTGTTCTGTTTGTCATTCTCCTGTCTCTGTATATTTCTGGGTCTTCGTCTACTTTTATTAGTCCTTCTTCCCATGCACTCTTTAGCCACTCGTCTTCACTGGTTTTCAGATATTGCCCAGTGCTCTATTCACGATGTTGACGCAGTCCTCTATACTTAGTAGTCCTCTCCCTCCTTCCTTTCATGTTATGTATAGTCTGTCCGTATTTGCTCTTGGGTGTAGTGCTTTGTGTATTGTCATATGTTTCCTGGTTTTTCTTGATCTATGCTGAGGGAGTTCTGCCTTCGTCCATTCCACTATATTTCCTGCGCTGTATCGATTACTGGCACTGCCCATGTGTTTATGGCTTTTATCATGTTTCCGGCGTTGATTTTGTTTTGAAATTGAGTATCGCCTAGAGTCTCGCATATATTCTTTATTGATCGTGTCCTTCATCTTTTGGTGTTTTATATCCCCTCCTTCCATTATTCCCAGGTATTTTTGTATCCAGTCTCATCTATGTGTTTGATGTTGCCTCCCATCTGGGTAGGCTTTATAACCCTTCAGTCTCGTACTTTGCCTTTTTTGTATGTTGACTAAGGCGCATTTTTCTACTACTACTACTTATTATTTTATTATTATTATTATTTTATTATTATTATTATTATTATTTTATTATTATTATTATTATTATATTATTATTATTATTATTATTCAGATGAACCCATTCATGATGAACAAGGTCCACAGGGGCTATTGGATTGAAGTTCAATCTGCCAAAGAATATGGTGTTCATCTGAAAGAAGTAACAGGAGTCATGGGAAATACAGACAGAAGAAATCATATATAAGAAAAGAGAAAAAATAAATGAACAAATTATTGAACAATTAGATAAAACGTTGCATACTCTCCTTCTTGACTTTTGAGGTCCCAATTGCACATCCTCAGGGCAGAACTATTGCGTCTAATGAGTGAGAAATAAAGGACCTCTACAGTAGAATTAAGAAGTTCGACTTTTACTGTCAATTGGTGCTGCTGTTCAGCAATCTATGTTAAGAAACAAACTTAATTTTTTTTATTTGTTGGTCTATTTATTTATTGACTGTTTGTTTGATGTCTAGTAGGCATATGTTAAGTTTACATTAAGTTTCATAATAGTTCTCTTTTGTACTCAATAGTCCGTTTTAAATTTTTATGCGTAGTGGACATTTTTCATGAACGGGTACATTGAGTTTTGTGTCTTTTTCCCCTCTGTATTAAGATTGTGATGTACCTTTTAAGCTGATTAATTATGTGTGCGTCTTGGTGCCATTTTTGTGTGGTGCAATGACTGAAAAAACAGCACTTTTCTGTATTTTTTTTTTCCTCTGTTTGATTTTTATTGTCTGCCCTACTGAACGGAAACCGAATCAGTATTCAGCATGGGCCAGATCCCAGATTCCTGTAGAAGAAAGGTAGACTATATACTATAAGGAAGCAGGGCGACGGAGGGAGAAGGGGAGAATTGTTTTTAAGTAAACGGTTGTTTGACTGAAGAATACCCTTCAGGAGAAATATAACTGTTTTGGTGGACTGTAAATCTGTTAGTATACAGTGATTTAGGTAATAAAGATGAAGGTTAGAGCCAGTGTTATAACTACACTCAAACTTGACCATTGGAGGTAACACTCACTGGCGGCATCCTTCTTATGCTGTGACATTGCTGTTGAAGTTTGAGAACCTGGTTGCCATCGGCAGGAAAAGAGGATCAAAGATTAGTTGTGAATGTGGAAGACCTCTGCTAATAATTTATGAAAAAATGACAAACGAGACCATCCGTCGATGGTCCAAGTCATAACTGCTGTTAGGAAACTGAAACCTACCACCATGAACCGCTCTATCTAGTGACAAATCGCTAGCAGAAACATGCTTCCATACCGAAAAACAGTAGGTATTCTAGTAAAGGAAGGACAAATGATGACCTAAAATGGTTACCATGATTTTATTAATGTTATACGAGGGTCCTCGCTGGACGAGTGGTTTTCCGCGCTCGGCTGCCAATCCGTGGTCCAAAGTTCGAATCCCGGCTCGGCCCAACGCGAATCAGAGGAATTTATTTCTGGTGATAGAAATTCATTTCTCGATAGTGTGGTTCGGATCCCACAATAAGCTTCCAATACTAACAATGACCCTTATGAAACAGGATCCTCCTTGGGTATGGATATTAGAATGACTGATGCTAATACGTTTCTACTTAAGTTAATTGTGAAATATTCATTTGAAAATGAGTACCTGCTTTTTACTCGAATTCAAAAGTTAATATGACTTAATTGAGTCATATGCTCGCAGTTTTTATGGATTGCAAACATTTGTATGGATAGTGAAGATTTTGTTTAGAGTTGTCAATTATTTGTTAACAAAACAATAAAGGAAATTCTTGATAAGGGTGATTAAAAAAATGAATTTGCATATAAGAAATCTCGAACCACCAGTAAATAAAATTTAGGGTTCATTTAGAGTGTCTGATGAATTTTTCCATTATATAACAAACTAGCTGGCCAACCCGTCGCTGCCAGGACGAAAACTGACTGACGCCGATGAACTATCTCTCTCTCTCTCTCTCTCTCTCTCTCTCTCTCCTCTCTCTCTCTCTCTCTCTCTCTCTCCTCCCGACCCCCTCTACTACTCTCTCTCTCTCACTTCCTCTCCCTTTTTCTCTGTTTCTCACTCTCTCCCTTCCCTGTTATGATACTTGCTTCAGTTACATTGTCCAGCATTTTTGACATTTTATATTTCATCACTTGTCACCCCCCATTCCTATTGGGGGTGAACTTGGACTTGGTTATCAGAAGTGTGTGTATTCATCCAAGGTGACGTCAAAAATATGGATTTTAGGCACTAATATCTGTACTTTTTTTGGAATTGTATTTTTTACCCCTTCTCACACCCCATTACTATTGGGGCTGAACTTGGACTCAAAGGTCATTAGGAGTGCCGCTTTCATCTTAGCGACCTCAAAAACTATGGATTAGAAAAATATCTGTAATTTTTTGTTATTTTTACATGTCACCCCCTTCCCACCAACCCTTCCTATTGGCGCTGAACTTAGAATTAAAGGACATCGGGAGTGTCACTATGAATTTCAGCAACCTTTAAAACTATTAATTAGACACTATCTGTTTTCAGTTCTTTTTTTACATGTTGTCCCTTCCCACCACTTCTCACTGGCCCCCTCCCTTTCGGGAATGAACTTGGACTCAAGGCATCGGGATTGTCACTATCATCTCAGCTACCTCGAAAAAACTATAGATTAGACACTCATATCTGTCATTTTTGGTTATATTTACATATCACTCCCTTCCCACCCTTCTCACCTCCCTCTCCTTATGGGGCTGAACTTTGACTTGAAGGGCACCAGGATGTCACTATTCATCTCAGTGACCTCAAAAAACTGGATTAGACTAATGTCTGTTGTTTTTGGTAATTTTTACATTTCATCCCCTTCCCACATCCCCCCACCACCTTTACCCAACCAATAGTCTGATTTTAATTCTGTTTTCACCTTGGACCCTCCCTAGTTTTATATTGACTTGTATTTAAAATCTCACCAAAATCAAAATCAGTCATGAAATGTGGATTTGTATAACGTTCACACAAAAAGACATTTTCCATTTTCTAGGTCAACTGTCCTCTTCTCTTGCATATGGTATCGTTCACTTTGTTTATCTTTCTGTAGAAGGGTAGTGCCATCAATGCACCTCATGCGGTGCTGTAACAAGCAAGTTGTTTTTTTATCACCAAAAGAAGTGCTTGTTAACTATAGTGTGTTTTTTCTTACTTTTCACGACGTGGGTCTGGTCGCAGGTGAGGTGCGAGCAAAGTGGCTGGTACCAGTGGACAGTTACTGATTAGACGTCTCGAGAGTTTGATAGACTGTTTTTACTCTGACATTGCATCATAGTATCGATAATTACGACGTTAATGGAGGTCGACTTCGATGAGGTATGGTAATGTCATGACCATATTATGGTTTTAGGGAGACGTGGCTGCAAGGTTATAAGAAGAGCTGGACTTTAGGAACCTCTTATTAAGTACCGGCAGCATTTTACGCTCTTATAACGAAGGATGAAGCGGGAACTAGTCAGGAGATTTTTGGTGACAGTTGGTTACCGTTAGCACGTAGGTTTGTGCACGACTACGAGTTTGTCTGCACATGCGACTGTATAGTGTGTTGTTACGCCCCACCAGACTGTGACCCACCAGGTCATTTTGCGGTGCAAATGGTTAGAGTGCTCTCTAAAGGTAGGTTTACACCTATGCACTTTTGTGTTGCGGCTGTTACAGCGTGGGGCCGCCAGAAACCGCCAGGGCGGGGAGAAAAAATTACCGTTATTGGCGCGTGGCGCAGACCCGTGCGGTGTGTTATGGGGCATGTCACGGTGTGTTGTTGCGGTGTCTAGCAGACTGTTACAGCGTTGGTGCGGTTTTTATGGTCATTGTTGCTATGCCAGGGCACGTGCTCTGCGGCTTTCTTACTCCGTGTAGCGGTGTGTTGCGGGTGGCTATTGGTGTTGTTGCGGAGTAATAATAAATAACATAATTCATAATAATGAGACAAATGAGAAGCAAATGATGGACATAACAAAATACTTATACTACTAAACATAAAGCATAGAATAAAGCATGACAGAAAAGTATAGAAAGTAAAAAATGAACATGAAAAAGCATAGAAAGTAAGAAAAATGAACATGAAAAGCATAGAATGTCAAGAAAATGAACATGAAAAAGCATAGATGTAAGAAAAATGAACATGAAAAGCACAGACTGTAAGAAAATGAACATGCAAAAGTATAGAATGGAGGAAAATGAAATTGGGACTTGTTTTATACCATAACATTTTCAACTGCAAATATCATATATTATCAACTGAGGTCAATATGTCTTTAGTCTGTTACTGATGTGAGATGTACGTCCGAGATGAGCATTTTTTTTTCCACAAAAAAAGGGCCAGTCTCGTCGCAGTTGAAGACTTGCTGAGAACTGTAGCCTTCCTTGAGTGTCATTTGTCGAACGTCTTAATAAAGGCTTCGGCCACTTTGTTCGTGTCCGAGCTGGCAGCCTCCCCATGCGCACCACTGAAATAGATCCCAGTCCGCTTACGGAATTTATCAAACCACCCCCGAGAAGCCTTGAAGTCTGGGGTTGGTGTCGATGTCCCTTCTCCTCCGTCGTCTCTTCAGCCTGGGCAATCACATCACCGATAATAGCGCTGGCCTTGTGGCAGATTGCCGTCTCGGTTATCATATCGCCAGCGATTTCTGTCTTTAATTCATACAAGCAGCCTCGCCATCTCATCATGCACGTGGCTCCTCTTGTTGGGACAAAATAGTCACGCCTTGGAAGGTGTAGCTGCTTTGATGGCTTCCTTCTGCTTAAGGACGGTGCCTATCATCATTCCGACGGATTTCGGCTATATTCCTTATCGATCACACTCAACCGCATGCCAGCTTCATACTTTTTAATTATCTCCATCTTTGTCTCCATAGAAAGCATCCTCTTCTTTCCGTGAACTTCAGCAACAACATTCTTGGGACCCATGGCTAATTAAGTTAATCAAGTTCACACACAACACGATAAAGTAACTTACTATGAAGAAAGCGAAATCACTAACACGAATTTACGTTAACAAACGAAATCTATGTGAACGAATGAATTCCACGTGCGTACAATAACGCTAATGTGACAAAGTGATCGAAGGACGCTTTTACGTAGAGGGATGATGGGACAGATGCTGACCAATAGGAGACCAGGAACCAATGGGAGAGCGGGAGGATGATGGCGAGTCTACTGAGTAGGCGGCATGCAAGTTTTAAAATTGTTCTCGCTGGTCCAGGCGAATCTCGGACTTTACCCTTACGTAACCTGAATTATTTCGTATACAGAAGCAAAAAAATTTTCGTCTTTGCTTTCATAACTTGGATTTTTCGTAAGTAGGGACTTCTGTATGTAGAGTTTCCACAGTATTAGAATCCATTTAGCGTTAAGAAAACCTGAAAAATATTTAACCTGTTGCATAATGTACACTTAATGCTAACTGAATGCACAAAATTTATATTTTGGCAGTCAATTAGTAAACTCTAAACTGTTGTAAAACTGCTTGTAATCCAAGGTGAATACATATATACAAATGCTCAAGTACTAACTGAATTCTCGTTTGATCATAGAAAACTATTTTCAGTTTCGAATACGTCATTGCATATGAAGTATAAAGAAAAGATATGACTGTTTTTAGAAGATTTGTAAAGTGCTGGAATTGAAAATCACCCATTCATGTGTAAGAGTTCTGTGTCATATCAGCCCAGTTACAATAATTCAAAAGGCTGCTAATCTATGATCAGGGGCAATTATTTTATCTATTCATAATATTTTGGTTCAGATGAAACAGAATATTAATTGATAAAAACAACTTTTACGGACCATTTAACAAACATTATCTAGAAAATTCACATACATTTCCAACGAATTTCTTTACCCCAAAAAAATAATTTACACCCCAATGTTGCTATTCTTATTGGGTGTAGATATACAACAAACATAATACGTATTGTGTTTAATGGATTTTTTAGGGTAAATTTCTTTACAGTAACACTACTTCCAATGAAATTTTCAGCATGTTCGCCACTGAAATTTTTTAGCAGACATTTAGATTATCAATCTAGATACAGTTGAATACCAAAAAATTTAGGTCCGCCCTTGTGCCAAATTTATGATGGGTTACCTTCAAAATTTGGCCCTTAGTCAAACGAACCCAAACCCTTTTACCAATGATTGCTCTATAACTTTTTTAATCAAAGTTACTATTCACTTTATGACATTTTTATTTAATATTCACAGCTCAAAGGACATTTTTTTATACATTTACTGCCAGTATTTAGATGGAATGAATCATTTGCAAGCATCTGTGAGCTTAATTCTATCATTTGTCGACCGTTGTACACAGTTATGTATCTTTAATAAGTTTCACATTTTGAGGTACTGTACTTTATTTTGCATACTGTGATGTGTATCATCATCATCGATCTGATTTTACTGTAATTGTAATTTTAATGTTTTTGTTATAAATTCTTTAATTTCTTACAATATTCATTATCTAGGTTTTCCCATATTGTTGATATCCCAAGTTGTTTTTTTTGAAAGCTTGGAGTCTATTTGAAATTTTTGTACCTAGGTAAAAATATCGTCAAGCATTCTTGTGCCACTCTAGTCCATGATTGTGGTCACTGGGAAGCACAATTCCTGTATTTCTGAAGCTTAAAGTGATCGCGCATCACAATGTTTTTTAAAATGTCCTAATAAAAAATATGTACTGTAAATGAGAGAATATATTTTTGCTGAATCATCATTCATTATTTGTTAAAAATAGGTGCAATTTTTCATTTAGTATTATCATTATACTTTGGCATTTGCCATTTTTAATAGAATTATTTATTTTTATAGCTCATATTAGTATTTTTCCCTTCTTAAAGCAATCTCATTTCATGCTTGACATTAATCAATAAAAAAAACAAAATATGTAACATGCACATTGCCTGTACACTGTTGTTTTGAAATTCTTCAATTCATTGAATTCAAACAAAAAGGTTCCAATCAGATTTTTGTGTTAGTTTCACCAAACCACATTTTATTTTACTTCACATGGAATCACATATAATTCTTAATTCACAAGTGTACTGATCTGCTCCATTTTGCAATTCCAGTATTCTTTAGTGCTCTTACTGGCAGTTTTATTATAACTTCTACGGTTTGCAATTTAAAACAATGAGTGGAGAAACCCAAACTTGTATTATCCGTTATTTCAGTTTGCTAGTGTCTATAAATCTTTTCCACTAACTTACAGGTAGCATAAAATCTATGCAAGTATTTGACGAGTATTCTATTTAATGTCTTCAATTAATAATTGACAACTATCAAAGAAATTACCTACAGTATGTACAATTCTTATGTAATGAACCAAGTTTATCATATATTCAGCATTTAAACTTTCAATTTATTTTGAGACCAAAATCGGGATTAACAGCAAAGCTCAATTATAATATTGTAATTTTAAGTATGACATTTAATTATAAATGCAGTACCTGAAGCAGTTGATATGTTAATGTAATAGTCATATTATAGTAAAGTAAGTTTTCAAATTTCAAATTAATTTTCTATCAAATCTCCTACAAACCTGTAGTAGTTTGATACGTGCTTTGTCCAGTACTCATTTTCATAAACTTTATACTATTCATAATTATCTTAACAGAATAATTTCACTCCTCAGAGATCGATCACGAATTGAAAAAATCTTTTATCTTCTTCACCTCAAAAATTTTATTTCTTGGCTTTAGATAAAAGTTTACTGTATTTTTCTCATCACTTCTTTTCTGTATGGGGGACCCGAGTAATTTGCTGTTATGAAATTTAATTTAAACCACCGTTAAAGTAAGTTTTGCTTTTGTTTCACTTATTTCTGTTTAATGCATAAAAAACTAATTTAGTCATTGTTCAGAATGGGCCTTTTTTTCATTCAAGAATCATGAGAGTAATCTTGTTTTGCAGCAGTTTTGGTCTTAAATATCTTATTTTATAATTCACTTCTATTTTAACAAATATTCAGTTCCTTTATTTTTAATTCATTAATAGACATTATTTCAAGGAACAGAATCATTATGATTAAGGGTGGTAAGGATTAAAATCATTATTGAAGGGTTAAAGACATGCTCCTTGTTTGATGATACTTGCTTTCCTTGTACTAAGGAGTTATAGATTAAATTTATTTACGTTACTCTTGGGGTTGTAAAACTACAACCGGGGAAAATTCCAGTAACCTGAAAACGATAATACAGTAGTCGTATTTGAGATAAAACCTCTTTTTGCTTCTCATATGATTTTGTTGGAATTACAATGTACAAAAAGGACACGTACAACAATATTCTCAATAGTATATCAGTTGCACTGGAGAAAATCATTAACTTGTCTATACCTGATGATCAACAAATAACACTGACCATTTACAAAATTTTATTGTGGGTTTTATGTACAAAAAACATTTTTAATCAGTTTATACAGTAGAGTCAACCAGGCAAATCTTTCTGGAGGGGCTGTGCTACAAAACATAAAATAATTCATACAGCTAATCTTTAAAACAAGCTGCGTCTGAAATCAAATTGTACTTTTTTCAACATATCACATGCTTTTTCTATTTAACCAAAAGTACAAACCTTGAAGCAGCATATTCTGACGACACCCTGGCATTGAAGCCTTGAAAAGAAAACTAATGTACATAATGCCTTATATATTTCTTGCTATGAAGGCATTTGAAAAATTTATTCTTCAGCCTCTTCCTTTTTGATAAAACTCTGCACTCCGGGTACTGTCTGCATAAAAACTACGAATATCGCCATATTCCAGAATTAATTGCTCTCTGACCTGGAAAACCAAAACAGAACCACAAGTTTTATAAAAGCAATCTATAACTTTTAATGTTACAACAACTAAATTTACTGTAGTGAGGAAAACTGTTCTAACACCTAAAATTGAAAAATGTTTCATATTTCAAGTCTCAACCATAAAATAAAACCATAATATAAAGTTTTAAATGGCCTTCAATTTTAAGAACACAAAATTTACATTTTAAAACCCAATTCAAAATTATAGCTGATACAACCATACCGAAAAAAAGTGAGGAAATACTATGTGATATGATGGGTGTTGTCTGATCTTGAACCTGTCACGTAGGACAAATGCTGCCTGACTTCAAATAACAAGTGTGAAGAAGCCCCATCTCTTTTAGTTTTTCAATTATATTCTTTAAAATCTTTTGCAATGACTTTATTTAAAATCTCACTCTTGGGCAATTTCTTTAAAATCAGAAACTCACATTTAATTTTGGACGTGCTCTGTTAGCAGCCATGTTCTGTTAGAATCCTTAGGGCAGATTATCTTGTTTTGGTATTGAATGAATGTATGAAAGAAATTTGGGCCATTTGGCCCAACACAGGGATTTTTGCACTGTCATGGCCCAACATGGAGCTAAGAGGCCATTTTACACTGCCACAGCATAAATATATTTATAAATTTTAATTAAAAAATAAGTTATGCAGGCAAGTGCACATACCATGCATACACATGTACAACATTTAAAGATATAAAAATATTAATCCAAAATAAATTTGTGCATTAAAATACCAATTGCTCTCTTAAAAAGGGCCATAAAACACCACCTTTTCATGTTACTGTATTGCTGGGTGGACATGTTGGAGGTTTCACGTTTTTTACCAAAAATGAAGGTTTTTTTCGCCCCTGGTGGTTATCCCTCTCAGAAGGCAACATGTTAATATTGTGTCTACGTAATATGTACCCAGCATGTAAGCTGAACAGTGTTGTGTAAGTGTAGATATATTAACAGTATATGTTCTGCTCCAATCAGTGCCTTCAAAATCTTTCAAATTACAGCTACTCTAGGCCTATTCGCCCTGGGAAGTTGGTAAAAGTGTACAGTGTATTTGCTATGCTTGACTCTCTCCCTTTACCACGCATATATCATCCAACCAACCTCCAACCATCGTGCAAGTGTCCCCTGGCACCTATCAATACCTGTGCACCTGTGCCCCACACAAGAAGTTCCGTAATCGCGGACAATTTTCTTACTTTATAGTACAGTACCAATTGAACCATTCTGACATTGAGTCTGCTTTTAAACCTGTCATTGCAGCCTTCTCAGATGAAGAAATTAAAATTGCATTTACAAATGCAAAGACCTCATACCAGAAAACATTCACCAGGAGCCATTCTGTGAAAAACCTGTCCTCTCAAAAGAAGATATCATATATTACTTGGCTAAGGAACTGCTCGTTGGAAATCTATGCCAATGACCTTAGAATCTGCCTCCAAAGGGGCCTAAGATCTAAGCCTACCTGCAGTGTACCATACAGCAGGAAATGCCTTCCAAACAGCAAAATCCTCTTGGAAAAAAAAGGAAAAACTCTAAAAAAAATTGAGGGAAACAAATGATAAATTTTCATGGATCTGGGATGTGATAAAGGATTACAAGAATCGTTCAACAGTCATAAACTGTGGAAACAACAATCTCTCACAAATCTGAGATGCAAGCAAAGGAGTGGAGGAATCATTGGACAAGCATACAGCAAGCCACCAGACTCCTTAGAATGTGGCACCTATTAACTACCTTGCCTCCAGCAACACGACAGAAATGAGAGTGCGACACAAAGTCAAGATGGCCTACCCTCCTAAGTGGGAACTGCCCTCTCTCCCTTGGATGAAGCACCCACACCACCTATATACCTCCAGAAGGGCACCGGTAGACTTTTAACTCCTTTCCTCCAGTGCCTCCAGTGGAAGATAGATCCTCAGTGATGCTCACCAGCCCTCGTGAGTCTCCCAACCCTCTCTCCCCCAACGCCCCATCGTGGATGATGAATCATGAGGGTCTGGCGGCTAGCAGAAACAAGCAAGTAGAATAAAGGAAACACCCTCTTGTTTGCCTGCTGACCCAAACCCCAACAAACATGAATCACCTCACCTGAAACATGAGAAGAGATGTCACTTGATTCACAATCTACGTTCATCGGTAAAGCTAGAAGCCATAGTAGAGCAAATTTTCTCATGGTCACCGACCCCTTCATCTCCCATGCAAATTAACAAAGTGCTCAAAGGATTACCTGCCTATTTCAGCACCTTGATGTTCTTAAAGGTGATAATTTCGGTCCTAACATAAGTCTCGAGATATATAACTTGTTAACCCTGGATCCGCACCCGCCAATAGGGAACTTACATACACCCCAAGCAGGGGTTTAGGAGCAAGCTTGTCTTCTATGCAAGTGCTAGCCAACCTCCCATGGCAAGTGACACCCAGCCCCCCTAGCTAACCCCCCATCCACCCAAATGATCAACTATTTCATTGCCATCTTCATGAACTGCCATGAATACATGCTATAATCTCTTGGAATATTTTTGGCCTCAAGCACAACATTCCTCTCCTAAACATCTGCAAAAACTTCAAAGGCATCATTGCATTGCAGGAAACACTACTCTGGCCACATGACCTTGTCATCTCTGATTCAGTACATGAAGACCTCAAAGCTTTCTCAACCTCATCGATGTAAATTACAGATCAAATCGTAGCCAGTCACCCTCGAAAGGGCTTTTCCTTTCCTTTCCGTGGCACAAATCATTAGACAATCTGGTAAATGTGATGACCTACAGGAATGACATTGCTGGGGCTTCAAGTGACAGTAAGGGACTCTTAAGATCCTAAATAATTAATGTTTCCCAAGAAATAATAAAAATTTTGGCCAATACTGCATGATCCTAGGTGAGTTACACAGTATTATTCATGATTCTCCTGCTGATCATATTTGTATAATTGGGGACCTTAATTTCTCAACCCACAAAACAATTTTTAAAGAACTTAATCACTTCTGTCAAAATCATGCTCTCCAAATTAGCAATGGAATGCTCCTCCCTCCCTCCCTCCTATTTCTATGTACAAAGGTAGGAGAACGGACACAATTACAACCTCCTGGCTGGACCACTGCATCAAGTCTCCACAATTTCATGATTCTGTTGTGACCTGCAATATTTGCTACGATCTTTCAAAGGGCTACGATCACATCCCTTTACAGGTGTCATTCAGTACCCTATCCCTCACTACCGAGAACCTCCTAACTGATCACCCACCATGTGTTAACAGGGATTTTACAAACCAACAGAAAACAAAATACTTAGGTGACCATGGAAACCAGGTTGTGGTCAACAGTTAAACTGGCAGACACCTTACTTTGTACTAACACAAAATGTAAAAATGACTACCACAGGAGAGATCTGAAATAATTCTTTTCGAACATAATTTCCGCTATACTTGCCTCCGGCAAGCTACCTTTAGAATTCGTCAAGGCAGTTCTCTTAATAAACCTGGCTGGAATGATTTGGTTAAAGATTTGTATACTAATTCACAAAAAATTTTTTTGTTTTTACTATGGAGGCAAAATGGTAGCTCGAGGGAAGGACACTGCATTGCTAAGGTGAGAATGCAGTTCAAATTTGCTCTTAAGCAACTATAGAATAAATGAAAAACAACTAACAGCCGAAGCAATGTCTAGAAATTTAGAATCTAGTAATTATCCTCATCTTTAGAAAGACATTCAGTCCTTAAATCCCGAAAAACTAAAATGCTATCATGGAGAGTGGGTGAAGTCGTTGGTGACAAGGATATCGCAAGAATGTGGGGCAATCACTTCAGCAACATCCTGAATTGCATAAACGATCAAAACTCCCAAAGGTATGTAGGTAACCTCTTTACTGATAACATTTATATTTCATTTAGCAGATCGTATTACACTAGGTAGCATCAGCGATGCCATAAACAACCTACCTAATAACGAATCGCCAGCTGTGTTATGGTCTTCTCGTGGAATCTTTCAAATTTTGTCACTTGTTAATTTACATTTTGCTAGTTGCACTATTCAATGCTTGCATAATTCACCAGTTTCTTCCTGACTCCCTACTCTTTGTTTACTTAATACCACTTAATACCATCAATCAAAAACAAGCTAAAGGCTGCAGCTGACCCTGGCAATTATCACCCAATTGCAATCAACATTAATTGCGTCAAAGATACTTGAGTCGATTCTATTATATATATCAGTGTTAAGTGAACCCCCGTATTTGCGGACTCACATATTCGCGGATTTCTCTCTAGAACATACCTACCCCCATTATTTGTGGGAAATTCATGTATTCACAGTACTTCTCTGAGAAATATCCACAATTTCATTATTTTTTTTTTTTTATCAATTTCATCATATAAAATGCACTTTAGTGATAAAACTTAAAAAAAGCCAGGTATAAACATCTTTAGTGGGTTTTCTAACTTTTAACTAACAAAATAGGCAGTTTTAGGCATTTTTATTAAAGGGGTTTCAACAACTATTCGCAGAATCTAGCTATTTGCAGGGGGGGGGGGGGGGGGGGGGTAGTGTCTGGTACGCAACCCGGCGAACGAATACAGGGGGGGAACATTGTAGTAGGAATTATTCTATTTTTATTTTTTGTATTGGTGAAATGTGGTCGACATTCAATGTATGGGAAACATCTGTTTGATTTTAGAAATGCCTCTTCATGTATTTCAGTTGTGTTGCGGACATCAGAGGAAATGTGACGTCATAGAAGACAAGATGGTGGCGGCGTTGTGGGGTGGAAAGGTAAAAGCAATAACACCAAAGAATGCAGAAGAGGACACGCGGATCTGGTGTTTGGATTGGTAGTAAAGAGCTCTCTGTCTTGTAGGAGTGTGTTGAAGTCCTGTTGTGTGTTGTTCAAAGTCTCAAGCTGTAGTATAGTACTGGGACCAAAAAAAAACGTGAACAGGTGGGTATATTGCACATTGTGTCCGACTAGGAAAGATTAGGCTTGGTATTCAAACTGGTACCAGCAGCATGGTCGGAGCAGATAGTGAATAAGGGAGATGTGATGGAGAAGGGATTGTCCGAAATTTAGCAGGATACAAGATGAGTTCAAAGGATAGAGAGAACAAGTCAAAGATTGGCTAGTGGTGTGTGGAGAAGTAAAATAACTGGGGTTACAGATAGGAATGATTTTAAAAGAAAGCCCTAGAAGTAGCGGAAGGAATAGATAGAGATGAAATGAAAGGAACAGAGAGTTTAAAGATAATCCTATCCAAACTAGATGAAGTTTATCTAAAAGACACGCTGATGGAGAATTACAGTAAAATGAAAAACTTTTTAAAAATAGGAAGAGAATCTGGTGAAAAGATGAGAGACTTTTTAATTAGGTACAAAAAGGCAGAATCAGAGTGTAACACAGCAATGGGGAAAAGCATGCTTGAAGGAGAAACTAAGGGTTTTCAGGCATTGGAACAAGCAAATCTCACAGAAAATAAAAAAAAACAAATAGTATTAGCAGTGTCACAAATAATGAAAATGACCTATTTGAGGGAATGGTGGGGATCAGAAGGCAATGGAAATCTGGAGAGAGCGAAGGAAGACCAAAGATACCGGGGAAAATAGAACTGAGGTAGGGGTGGATGAAATCCTATAAAATAGAAGGGAAAGTAACATTATGTGTAATATGCAAATCAGAGCATTGGGCTAGGGATTGTCCTCTGAATTTTCAAAATACAGTACAAAGAAAATAGAAACAATACAGAAGAAAGAAAAAATAAGCAGAAACAGTAACTGGACCAGAAGTAGTAGTAGTTTGTGTAGGATAAGTTAGTAAAATAGAGAAGAGTCTTGGGAAGTGGTTGATGCAATTTAGACACAGGATGTAAATCATAGTTTGCGGGGAATGTGACTAGCACGCACTCTCATGAGTTTGAGTCACAAAGAGTTAAGGAGAATGGAAGATACTAGGACAGCCTAATAAAGTATTTAATTTTGGGGAGTCATCTTTTAAGTCAAAAGGAGTAATGGAAATATCAGTGTTATATTAGAGGTAGTATTAGGGGAGATGAAGGTAAAGTTAAGAGAAAACAAACAAGGTCATCTAAGATTACCAATAAGGAGGAGGAAGGTAGATGAATTATTATTGAAGGTTGGAAGGGAAAGAGTCTGAGGGAAAGGAAATTAAAGGCACAAGGATGAAAACACATCTAGTTTGCCATGGAAGTGGACATAAAAATATGGAAGCTAAAACAGGAGCAGCACAATGGAGTGATGGTTTGATAGAGAAAGAAAAGGAGGAAATAAAAAAGTTACTACCAGACTTGATTAGAAATTGTGAGGTATGTAAAGATACAAAAAAAAAAAAAAAAAAAAAAAAAAAAAAACAGCTAAACCAGTAGTAGGATTTTCTTGGAGTAAAACCTTTAATGAAGTTGCAGCAATGGATGTGGGAGAGGTAGAAGAGAGAAAGTTCTTGGTAATGGTAGATATGGCGACAAGGTATTGTCAGGCTTTTGGATAAAAGATAAGAAACCAGAAACTATAATAAAGACACTTCTTGATGGTTGGTTTGCTTTATCTGGGGTGCCTTCCAAAATACTGTCAGACAATGGGGGGGAATTTCAAAACGAAAAAGTAAGGAGCATGGCAGAAAGATGGAATATTAAAGTATTAGCCACAGCATCGGAATCTCCAAGGAGCAATGGATTATGTGAAGACAGTAGGCATAATCAAAGAAAGATGAGGGAAGATGAGGAAGTGGATTGGGTCAATGCGGTAAGATGGGTAGTGAGTGCTAGGAAATGGTTGACAAATAATGGAGGTTTCTCTCCTAACCAATTAGTATTTGGGAAAAACCCTTCCCTGCCTAATCAAATGGGAGAAGAGAGTTCAAGTCCTGCAAGCAGAAAGGTATGGAAGAGAGTATGGTAAGAGGGACACTGAGTGCAATGCATAAAGCCAGTCAGATGACAAGGGATGGGTTAACTTTCAGGTAAAAAAAAAAATTGAAGATGAAGAAGATGTGTTGTTACGATTTGAAAATAGAAGCATAATGGAAGCTAAAGTAAAAGAACTACAAAGTTGGAAAGTAAACAAGGTATACGAGTAGATAAATGACAGACAAAAAGTTATATCTGGAAAATGGATAGTAACTGAAAAGTTGAAAGGGAGGGAAAGGATATGTAAAGATTGGTGGCTAGAGGTTTGAAGAAGAGATAGCTGAATGGGAAAAAGATGCTCCTACATGCAATGCTGAAATTTTAGTTTTGTTTGACAATAATGAAATTGAAAGATTGGAATTGTTATACATTGGATGTCAAAACTGCAATTTACAAGGTGACAAAATACAAAGAGAAGTATATTTAAAGCCACCTAGGGAAGATAGTTGAATTGGACAATGGAGATAGAAGAAAACTGTTTATTGGCTCAAGGACACAACAAAAGCATGGTACATATTGTAAGGTGGTAAAAGTAGTGGAGGAGCTTAAAGGCGAAAGTAGTAGACTGGAACCTAATATATTCTTTTGGAAAAATGGCAATAAATTGAATGGTATTTTGTGTACACATGTAGATGATTTTTGCTACAGAGGAACTGAAGGATTTTTAAAGGAAACCATTGGGAAATTGAAAGGTAAATTACAAGTAGGTGAACAAGAAAGTAAAAGGTTTAAATATATAGGAGTAATAGTAGAGCAGAAGTAGAATAAATTTAGTCTTTATCAGTTGCAGTCTATAAATTCTATAGGAGAACCAGAAGCTAGAAGGTTTACAGGTAATAGAGTGTTAGGACAGGAGTTAACAGAGTAAAGATTAGTGGTAAGACAATTGAATTGGGTATCACTACATACCATACCAGAAATATCATACAATGTTAGTGAATTAAGTAAAGCCTTTAAAGAAGGAATGACTCAACATAATGGAGAAGTTACAGTAAGCGAGATGGAAGAAAAGATTTATTGGGAAGCCTATGCAGATGCTTCATTTGGGAATACAGGCAGCCTTCAGGTTACAAGGGGTTCTCCTTACAACGTTCCGAGGTTAAGGCGCTTTTCAATTATACTCAGAAATTATTTCCAGGGTTACGTCGCCTACAACGCTGATCTGGCACAAGAAATATGACACCAAAAATGCAATATTTGAAGGTTTTTTTGATGAAAAATGCAATAAAAATGCAGTTTACATAGTTTTCAATGCACCCAAAGCATTTAAAAAGTAAGGTTTTCTTAGGATTTTTGACGATGTTCTGGCTTACAACGCGTCTCAAGAGAAACCTCCATCATAACCCGGGGACTGCCAGTATAGTAGATGACCATACTCAATTGAGTTATGTTATATCCTTCCGTATGGCAGAAGTCCAGAAAATCCTGGAGAGTAGCAAAATCCACCTTTGAAGCAGAAGCTCTGAGTGTTGTAGAGGCTATAAAAGGATTGATATATTTCAAACATCTGTGGGAAGAGGTAGTAGGAGGGAGAAAATTAGAAACAGTCAAAACACAAATGACTACCATAAAATCGAGTAGTGGTGTAGTGGTAAGGGATTAAAAATAGATGAAGCAATTAGGTAAACAATAGAATCTGGGGAAAGAAAGGAGGTGGGATGGATAAAGGGAAAGGATCAAATAGCTGATGTATTAACTAAAGCAGGAGTTTCAAGGGAAAATATTAGAAATTATGTAGAGGGTAAAGAGTTAGAGATTAAAGGAAATTAGACGGGACTAGGTTAGGAAGAGGTTGGAGGGGAGAGAGAAAGAGATGTGCGATTATATATATATATATTATTATTATTATATATATAATATATTATATAATATATATAATATATATATATATATATCTATCTATCTATCTATCTATCTATCATCTATCTATCTATCTATCTATCTATATCTATCTATCTATCTATCTATCTATCTATCTATCTATCTATCTATCTATCTATCTATCTATCTATCTATCTTATCTATCTCTCAGTGTAGTAAGATTTATCCTGTTTTTATTTTTATTTCCTGTATTGGTGAAAAGTGGTCAATATTTAATGTATGGGAAAAATGATTGATTTTAGAAAATGTCTTCATGTATTTCAGTTGTGACGTCAGAGAATGACATCATAGAAGACAAGATGGTGGCGGCGTGAGGTGGAAAGGTAAACAACATGCAGAAGAAGACACACGGATCTGGTGTTGGGATTGGTAGTAGAGAGCTGTCTATCTTGTAGGAGTTTGTAGGTTGTAAGTCATGTTGTGGTGTTGTTCAAAGTCTTAACTGGAGTATACTGGGACCGAAGAATGTGAACAGGTGGGTAGATTGCACATTTGTGTCAAATAGAAAAGATTAGGCTGGGAAAATATTCTAAAGATCTTTCTAGTGAGACTTTGCAACCAGTTTGGATTTGAAGCAAATCACTCAACTGAAACCTGTATCTACATATCATCCGCCTCTCCTGTTTTCCTATGTTTTGTAGATGTGAGGAAAGCATTTGACAGAGTAAACTACCTGAATCTGTCCCTGAAGTTGGAAGAAAGAGGCACACCTCTATATTTAACTGGAATTTTATATTGCTGGTTCTCCAGCAATATTGTCATACAGCTTTGGCTCCTTAAATGGGCTTCAGCAAGGGACCTTCTTTCTCCACACCTGTTTAATACATGCACTTCTGCCCTGAATGTCAAACTGAACTCACTCCCAATCGGATGAACTGTCAACGAAACAACTATAAACAGCCTCTGTTACATGGACAAAATGGTTCTGATTGCCCCAACTCATCGTCACTTGCCGCCAATATGCAGAGGAATTTGATATCCTATACAATGAAACCAAGACCCAGTGTATGTCACTGCTCCTGAGATCACTTAAGCATATCGCAGAACCACAGCTTTTCCTTTGAAATCATCAGCTGGAATTCGTGCACGAATTTCCGTACTTGGGTCACATTATCATGGACGACCTAAAAGATACGACAGATATACAACAGAGGCATTGTAAACTATGTGCAACTGGCAACATGACTGCAAGGTTTGCCTTCTGTCACCGAGACATGAAACTGCTCCTCTTCCGCTCGTACTGCTACAGTATATATGGGTGTTCCCTTTGGACGAACTACATCCAAGAGACCATGAGACGTATCACTGTTGATCACACTGACGTTCTGAGATGCCTCACAAACACTCCTCACTACCACTCTACCACACAGATGTTCACAGAAAACCACCTGGATATTTTAAAAATCAGTGTAAGGTGAACAATGTCCAACCTGATCATCAGAGTGAGAAACAGCAGCAATTCACTCATACAAAGCATCCTAAGCAGTGAGCCCAGAAGAAAATGTAAATTGTGGGAAAGATGGCAAAATGAGGCATTTGTTCCCTAAATGACTTTATCTCTATTTTTTGCTAAGTGTCATCTGCAGAATCTGTAATTATTATTATATTTCTACGATTTTATTATTACGGGTATATTTCCTTTTTTTATCATTACCACTGTGAATATCATCAGTATACAGTCTTGCCACATTCAATTTTTGTATTTAGCCTTCTGGATCTGATTACTGTAACCACCAAAGGTCCCTAGCTGGAATTTAATTATATGCCATCTGTTCACTAATTATTACAATTTTTAAAGTTTTTTTTTAACTATTCTTAGTATTACTACAAGCAGTCCCCTGTTAACAGCGAACTTGCTTAATGGCAATCCGGTCTAGCACCATAAAATCGGCGAATTTATGGCGCCATAACGGGCCAAGTTTCAGTTATCGGCACCTTATGGCACCATAAGGTGCTGATAATAGAGTTATGGCACCATAAAATACCTAACAGAGGGCACCATAAGCGTCATAAATCACCAAGTTTTGGTTAATGGCAGTTTTCACTTATCAGCACACCACAGAGAATGGAACCCCTGCCCATAACCAGGGACTGCTGTACTGTTATTACCATTATTATGAATACTATCTTTTATACTACTTCAGCAACTATTTGGATGTTGCCATTATGTAATAACTGTTTATCATGTGATTTCATGAAGCTAGAGTGTGTATGTTATTATCTATACTTTGTATAATACATGTGGCCTTGAGTTGAAATAAAATTTATTATTATTATTATTATTATTATTATTATCGTTTTACCCAAAATCTAGGTACATAATTTTTTGGGGAAGGCCATAGTTTCTTCTGCTTACAAACTGGGAGCCACCATACCAGAACGCACCCAACCAAAAGTAACCTACTTCACTGAGCTCACAATGGTGCATGCTCGCATCTAAATATATTGTATGGGTAAGTTGTCTGATCCCTACACAAACTGAAATATCTTCAACCATTCATATCTGTACTGATTTTATACTCCACTACTAGTAACGGTGGGGGACATAACTTTCTTGCCACTTTCATAACATATACAAACCAATCAGCCTTTTCATGTCAATGTTTCTGCGAC
Organism: Macrobrachium nipponense; assembly: GCF_015104395.2. Lineage (NCBI taxonomy): Eukaryota > Metazoa > Arthropoda > Malacostraca > Decapoda > Palaemonidae > Macrobrachium > Macrobrachium nipponense. Next base: position 39,415,829 of record NC_087217.1, on the reverse strand, counting down.
TGACATATAACTGCTGGTCTTGTTACTGTGAGGTGCCATTGCTTACTATCACTGCAATTACTCTGTGTTTTATTTTTATAAGTTCTTGCTTCCTTTTTACTTCACATCAGACTGGGTGTTAACACGGCTGTTTTTTACTTCATATCAAACTGGATTTCAACAGGGTTGTCTTTTGGGTGTTCATGGTCCTAATGTGTGTTTTGGCAGGGTGCTTTCTTCTGCTTAAGGGGGCCGGCCGGCTAATGCCATTCTTTAAGGACAGGACTTTGATATTAATACCACTTAATAAGGTGACTTGGGTCATCTCCAAACCGCATATGATTTTCGCCTCTGACCTTCGGGTTTTTTTTGTGATGCCAGGGCGATTTATCCCGAAAATAAACCATTTTTCAAATTCTATCTCCTCCCTTGATATTTAATAATTAAAGACCTGGATTACTACTATATATAGACCTGATGTAGACCTCCATCGAAATGAGTTTTTTTTCTAAAAGTCATTTTTTTGTTTGCTAGATATGAATTTTTCATTATGGTAAAAAATAAACCCTAAATAAACTATGGAAAAAAAAACAAAATTTATAAAATAAAGACGAAATAAAAATTGGAAAAAAGGGCTTCATTTGATTGTTCTATGATGTCCTTTCTGAGTTATATACCAAATTCCATTGTTATAGCTTTAAAACTAAGTGAGAAGATAGATTTTGAAGGTCAATAACTATAGTTTTGAGATACGGGCGTTCAAAGTTTTTCTTCGTATTTTTATAACGACAATGTTAATAAATAATGATTATTATGAATGTGTATTAATTTTTTGTGTATTAATAAACCAAAACTATTTTATTTATCATAATTTAATCATAAATGATGATCCCTTTGCTCATATATCTTAGCTTGGGGCACTGCGTCAGGCAAGGCGGGGCACTCCTTCCTAAGCAACTCTCTCTCTCTCTCCTTCACTAACTCGCTTATTACAGCGAATTTTCTTCTTCTGTATGTTAGCTAGATGTTTTCCTAGTATTTTCCGTTTTGGCATGATGAAATTCTTGCCGAAACAAAGATAAGCAAACGTAAATGCAAGAGAATGTCAAGAGGTGAAATTCGAAGTTGTACTCTCTTTTTACAAAGACAGTGTTAATAAATCATGATTATTATGAATTTCATATTCCTTTTTGGGTATTAATAAACCAAAAAACTATGTTAGTTATCATAAATTAAAGATCCCTTGCTCAAAGATCGTAGCCTGGGGGACAGTGTGACGTGTGCTTCGGCAAGGCACGACGGGGGCGTTTACTTACTAAGCAACCCTCTCTCTCACCTCTCTCTCTCTCTCCTCATCTCTCTCTCTCTCTCTCTCTCTCTCTCTCTCTCTCCTCTCTCTCTCTCTCTCTCTCCACCACTAACTATATCGCATATATTATGATATTCTGTAATCATCATGAGTGAATTTTCTTTGTCCCCTTTATGTTAGCGAGATGTTTTCCTTATCTTTTCCTCAATGGCATGATGAAATTCTTGCCGAAACATAAACACATGTAAAAGCAAGCGAATGTCAGAGAAGAAACTCGAACGTGTAGGCTACTTGAAATCTGTGCTCGCATTGAATCATGGGATACTCTCATACTCCCCTCCGCGACTCACGGAATCACTACAGATGCCATTTCTCATAATTTCTTTGACAATAATTATCAAAATTTACGATAACAGAAGAAATATTGCATTTTCTTGTACGGATGAATGTTTTAGGCTTATTGAGTTATGTTTACTAATTACCCTGTAACTACGAAAGTAAGACGAATTTTGACGAAACATTTTATATACGTATTCTCAATTGCCATATGAAGCTCCATGAATTTTTTCATGACTGCATTTTTTGCCCTATACCCCCATATATAAGGGTTCTGGCCGGCCCCATTATGGTTTGCTTACTTTACTACTTTATTTCCTGCTGCCCCTTTGCATCTGTTTCTGCTTAGCTTACATTCTCATTCTGCATATTTTTTTTCATTTGGCATTTACATTCCCATTTTCATCATGCCTGAGTGTGCTTGAGCTGGATAGGAGGTGTTAATCTTCTCTGACCTGTGAAATATATGGAGATTGCTTTACTTGTACAAGAGACATCCTTTCTCCTTGTTTGGCAAGTTGGCTGGTAAACCCATTATGGCAGCATGGGATCTTGGTGTGTACATTCAGATGGAATCTAGTCTTGTTCTATTCCTCCTCCAGCTCCTGTTGGACCTTTGCATACTCATCACAGACATTCTCCAGGATCTCCTAATGCTCTGTTCCTGCTCCAGCTCCTGTTGGGCCTTTTGTGTACTTTCTCTCATTTACAACTGTTTACTCACTGGATGACATCTTGCCTGTATGGTTTCCTTTGCCAGAAAGTTTGCTCCAGTCTTCCTTGAACACTCCTGACATTTCCTTGGTGTCTGATTTTAATTCCTCCCATTCACGTTCCCTCCAGTTGATGGTGGCCCAATCTTGACACTGAGTTTTGAGGTTCTTTCCAATGTCCCACACATTTGTCTTCCATGACCCACCTTACCATTGTTCTGAAGTAGCAACAGCGGGTTTCTGTTCCTCTGCCTCAGAGTCTACTCATGAATTCAAATGCTTTTTAGTAACAGGATGGTGCAACAACTTCAGAAGCTGGTTTTCTGTGATTCCTACTCAAACTCCTTACTTTCAGCAAATGACAGGAGGGTACAGCTCTCATCCCACCACCTGCCCCAGCCTTTCTTCCATACAGGGCTGATCCCATGGCTCTGAGTCCTGTTATATTATTCCTGCTTATGCCCTTATTGCATCCTTCCCATTTTTGCCTTAAGCCTGTTCCCTTGGCTTTTGTTTTTTGTTTACCACCAAGTGATCTCCACCTGCAAAAAAAAACCGTTATTCCTACTGCTTTCTGCCTCTGCTGCTCCAGTAAATGCCTGTGGCTTTGATCAACTAAACACATCAGGGCCTTTGGTCTCTCTCGAATATATATCTGACATTCAGCCATCAGTCAAAATTCTCTGGCATTCCCCTGCCTCTCTTCCAGCAAGACCTAATCCATCATCCTTAGCTCATCTTTCTTTTAATTCCTTGTTGCTGCTTGAGACTAAGGGCTGCATAAATACCATGAGGTGTCCTCTTCTGCCCCTTCCAGCAAGTCCTTGAAGCCACCATCCCTCAAGAAAGCTGAGTATACCTGCTACAGGTTCTGTTCCTATTGATTCCATGGAACAATCTCCCTATCCAGACCTTCAAGTATGGCCTCCTGTTAGGATTCCCCTCCATTCAAGCAGGATCAGTTCCATCCATCTCTGTGCATTACTGTGGAACCTGGAGAAGAGAGCCCACAGGAGGTGCATGCTTTGCAAGACAAGGTATCATTCATTGATATCCCCCAACATCTTTCAGATATTCCAAATATTTGACCTGTGATTGAATCACCAAAGTTGCTCTTTTTTTGAGACAGCCCTTCCACCATGACTTTTGAAATACTGTACCCTTAACCAAGTTTCTCCAGATTAACTGTATAAAGACATGATGCAGATGGGGTGGTCATAGCCTAGTTGTGGCTATGGTCACCCCTCCATGTTCCATGCCAATCTTGGAAGCCTTCCTCTACTGAGGATGTGGTTAAGGTTCATTGCTCTCGTCCTTAGTTTGATGTGTTGATGCTTAATGCATGACTTTCCTAGGATGAACATCAGTGCTAAATGCATGCTTTATGTATTGTCGGCTTGCCAATGTAATGATGACAATGAGGGATGTGGCCTCTTATGAATCACCATCTCTGGCAGGGCTGCAGTCTTGGCATTTCTCATGCCTTGTAGCCTTGATCTCTTTCCAGAGGAATTGGTTTAGTTATTGTGGGGTTACTTAACATTCACCATAACTCACGTTTTCATTACTAACGTAGGTGCTGCAGCATCCTTGTACTCGTTATCCTCTCAGGCTGAGACTCAAGCAATGGCTTCATCTCAAAAATGACTTTTCCCAAGGTCAACATCAGCATACCAATTTGCACTAACAACAGTCCTCCTTTGTCTTACAGAAAATTTGTGCTTTGCAAACCAGATTCACTACATTGTAATTCCAGGTAGTACTTTTGTGCCTGAGGTTAGGAAAAGTCTTCCTTCAATCCTCTTATGTTAGGTAGTTTCAGATGAAGTCTCTGTTTCCCTAGTCCCTTTCCCCACTCAGGGGCTGTCTAAAGGTTCACTGGAAGGCCTGGGAGTCAACAGAAACGACAAGGGTTCAAAGGTTCTAGAGGTGCAAAATATTTCTATTATTATGTTCCATTTCTTGAAGCAAGGCCTCCACCCATTTTCTTCTCATTTCCATCAACTGCTACCCTTCCAACCCCAAGAAAAGACAATTTGTTCATGATAAAATGTCCTCCTTGCAGCAAAAGACTTCTTTCAAGCAAACTTTCCTGGAGTCACTAGGGTTCTTCGGTCTTCTGGAGGATAAAGACTTGATTATCAACCTTAGTCTATACAGCAATTTCTTGTAACTAAACCCCTTCCATATGAGGACCATGGGAGTCTTCCACAATGTTAAGCAGATATGTATCAGAAGCGGCAGCTCATTTCAATACAATCGTACAGTCTATCCTATGGATGGCACTAGCAAGGAAGGGCACTTAGTTATCAATCCATCCCCAACAGGGTCACTCAATGAAACAACATACTATTGCCCAAGGCAGATGGTCCTTTCCACAGAGTGGATGTTGGATAAACCCTCTTTCCAAGCGATTGCCAACCTGCTTCCACATTTGTAAGTGGACTTATTTAGCTATAAAAGAGAACCATCAACTTCCTGCATATGGTTCTCCAAACCTGGATATTTAGGCAGGTGCAAAAGATAAACTCTAACTGGAGGGAAATCTTAGATTCCCTTGTGCCCAAGATTTTACAGGTGTTGAACAGTCTGTTACCCTTCAATGGAACTGCCTATCTGAGGCCCTAAATTGGACAAACAATCATTGAATTGTTCCACTAAACAACAGGTGAGGATATCAGTTTCGCTGCCATTAGTTCTATCTCTGAAATTAAGAGAAACATCAACTACACTACTCCCCCTGAGTTGTGACCTTCATATATGGATTCTCTAAATCATGATCTAAAACAGTTCTTAAATTTTTCTGTTCTGTTTGAGGATACACAACTTGCCACTAACAGTAATAACATACAAGGCTGAGCTGGCAGTGCCCTTGCTCTATGAGTTTGGCATAAACTTTAATACAAAAGTCTTAAGCTCCACTATTTGGTCCTTTACACTGCAAAGAACTGATCCTATAAGGACTACTATTCCCTGGTCTTCAGCTCCTGTTTTCTCCTCAATTCACTATCCAACACAAAACTGGAACCCAACCCTCTGCTCCAGAACGGTTACATTGCTTGACCATCCAATGGGGTGTCATGGAACTCATCTCTCTTGAACATGGACATTTCATCACCAACATCACTGGCCATCCTTTGCTGCTGGCCCCAAGCTCATCACTGCCCTGGCCAAGAATGAAGAGCTGGCTTGGAAGAGGAAATTCCCTTTTCTTCTGATGGAACTCAATATACTATGAATTGGTCAGGTCACCTCCAGGTGAATAGCTTCCTAAATGGTTCTTTTTTTACGCTACGCTAATTGCTGGGATGGAGCAGTTATTCTCCAACCCAGTCCAAGATGCCTAAGTAAGCCACTCTACAGACATACATGTAAGACATACATAGGTTCTTTCCCCATCTTTCATTTTTAATTACAAATAAAAATCCTAAATACAATAAGGTTGGTCATTACGACGACTTTAAAAATGGACCAGAGTCTGGGTCACTGGGATTCCTTAATCAGGGAGCTAGGCCATTTTTGACGACAGTTAATTTCTTTTATATGTTTCCTTTTCAGGACAAACAGTAATTATGCTATCAAAAAACCAGGTTTCGACATAAGAAAAACCCCATTTTTGGTAACTATTTTGAGTCCTCAAACTCACTCGCTTACCCTTACAAAATGGTATGGGAATTTGTGGAAGGTGTTTACTTTCAGACCTGGAATGTTGTGGTGAACTTGGTTGACTTGTATGCTGTTGCCACATCAGAATGAGAAGGGTGAGTGGAAAGACCATGGTAATCTTGCAAGCAGAGGGAAAACCTTCAGTCTTGAGTAAATTTATATTCTTATCACTGCGTCAACATGCACTATTCTTGACAATGACCAACTATGAGAGAGCCAGGGTATTGCTGGTCTATTTTACAGAGCCCTGGTGGGACCAAAAAGTTAACTCCTTTGATGACTTACAGTGGCTACCAAAAAGATTTCCTTTGTTTACTTTTGGTTTTTCTGGTTTTCCAGTTTGGAGTATGTAGTATTGTGTAAATTGATAACACATTACCTTCTTTCCACAGAGCATTTGCATCTTTATTACCTAAGTTTAGTCAGAAAATGTTACACCTGCAACTTAATATACTCAAGAAATAAGTATAAAGCTAAACTCCAGAAAATCATAAAATTTGTAAAACAAAATCCTTATAAATAACATGGCATATTACTACAAACCTTTTCCTGATTCCTGTACTTAGCATATTTCTTCTTGTGAATTTCCCATCCATACAATCTTGTGTAAAAAGGGGGATATTTCTTTTTCTTCAGTTCCATTTTTCCACCCATTATGTACTGAAAAACAAAATTTTTCTGTACAAATAAACTGTGAAGGTGAGCTCTTCTAAAGCCTTAGGTCACAACCATGTCCTCCAATATCCATAGTATTTTGTCTACTTTGCCTCATTGTGAACCTCTGTAAGCTTAATGTTCAATTTAATCTTTTTACAATTCTTCTACTTTTCTACCCTATACTTTTGTTAATCATTTTGAAAACATTCTGGGAAGGATACTTGTATACCTAAAGAAAAAAAAAAAAAGAAAATTGGTACTTTAATCTTCTTTACGTATTTTGTGGTTGACCGCATGATAAGCAAAAGGTTTACAAGAAAAAGCTCACGAAAATTGCAATACAGTATAACCTTGTCAGATAGTTTTCAGTCTGATTAAGCAAGACCTTAAAGAACACACTTTTTGACATAGCAAAATCAGTAATAAAAATTACTATTCATGACATTCACTGACAAAGAATCTAGTTACAATAGCAGTACTTAATTAACTTTGGTAACATGCACATGTCTACAAGATTATTGTTAATTCCAGTTGAAATTCCAGTACTATAATCAAAAGCTCAAACTATACAAATACATGAACTTACCAAATCAAAGTTTAATTCTTCATCTTTTGGTATTTGGGCAACTGTCCTGACATCCTCAGTCTGTGGAGAAGCAACTACCTTGGGGAAATTTAGATTTTCTTCCCGAAACTCGACTAAATGTAGCTGTTTGTCTTCTGCAATTTCTTGATAAGTTTTCTGCAATGAATATCATGAAGAATAATTCAATCAATGCTATATTCATTTTCAAAGGCTGAAAAAATGGTCTATGGTCTTATAGGACAGTGTTACTGACCATGTCATTTTATGAGTTGTTATACAGTACATGGGACAGCTATTTTTGAAAAGTATGACAGCTAAATCGAATGTTAGTAGAAAGGTTTGGTCTGGAACAAGAAGTATCTAGTACACACAATCATCACTCATTGCACAATAAATATAGCAAGAGAAATTAGTTTTTTGTTCCCATGAGATTAGTTTGCCTTAATCATATAAAATAAAATAATCGGATCAATTTCTCCTTTACATTCCTTTGGTATACAACTGTATCTAATATTTTTTTTCAGGCAAATTCTCTGGTTAAACAGATTTTAAAAACCAATTACCTTAAACATTCATATGCTAAAACAAATTCAAACTATGATATCTTGGAGAAAAGTAGCCAGATTCTTTTATTCAAAGCAAAACTTTAGTATTGCATAAGTATATATTTTCTAGGCCTAATCATAGGTCATTGTACCTGCCTACAATCTAGTGATGAATACAAAAGCCTCATTTTCTTAACTTTACCAATGCTTTTATACAATAATTTCCTACAATAAACTAATTCTAGAAATATGCAGTGAAGTATATTCAGGCAGTCCCCGGGTTACGACGGTCTCGGCTTACGACGTTCCGAGGTTACGACGCTTTTCAATTATATTCATCAGAAATTATTTCCAGGGTTACGATGCATGTTCCAGGGTTACGACACATGCTCCAGAGTTACGATGCCTACAAACGCTGATCTGGCAGATGAAATATGACACCAAAAATGCAAAATAATCAATATTTAAAGTTTTTTTTTGATGAAAAATGCAATAAGAATGCAGTTTACATAGTTTTGAATGCACCCAAAGCATTAAAAGTAAGGTTTTCTTAGGATTTTTGACAATGTTCCGGCTTACAACAATATTCGGCTTACGACGTGTCTCAAGAACGGAAATCCCCACCCGTCGTTAATCCGGGGACTGCCTGTACATATCCCAATATTTATATATGATAATGATATTTTTTTCATTTCTGATGGTTGCATACTAAACTTCAGGCAATGACAAAAAAAGGAGCCAAAAATGAACTCTTAATCTTCAAAAATTAGCGTGGTGTGATTTAAAAAAAAATCCGCTTCGACGCTCACTTGTGAACGGCACCGGCATACGGGAGATGATTTTTAAAATACTGCTTCGGCGTTTAAGGGTTAAAGTATCATCCTACATCAAATATACCATTGAATTCATGTTATCTGAAACATTTTACCATTAGAAATAGATAAACAGCCAATAAGAGAAAGAGAGAGAGAGAGAGGACGAGAGAGAGAGTGATCGAGATAGAGAGAGAGAGAGAGTAACTAACTCCTTACAATATTAAAAGATTGAAATAAACTTTTATAGGGCGCCCTTCTCCCCTCCCATAAATACATATATAACTTTTCCGGTAGAAGAGAGAAAGAGAGAGAGAGAGAGAGAGAGAGAGAGAGAGAGAGAGAGAGAGAGAGAGAGAGATAAAAGGAAGAAATAGAAACACCAAATGTATACCTTATGTAACATCCTAAATCAAATTTTCTTCAAATTATTAATAATATACTGTATTAATCCTAGAGATTGTATTAACATAATTTCACAGTAATCTTAAAACATTAGTATACCCTTAAAGGTATATACATACATACATACATACTTCTAACACTTGCAGCAGAGAGAGAGAGAGAGAGAGAGAGAGATAGAGAGAGAGAGAGGGCAAAGAAGGAGAGATAGAGAGAGAGAGAGAGAGAGAGAGAGAGAGGAGAAGAGAGATTATTTGTCCTTACACTATTTAAAAGAATGAAATTATAAGATTATGGTATTTAAAATACTAACATGAATTTTGTAATTAGTTATATTTTTATTAATATTATTATACATATTATAATATTATATGGAAAATATTAATAATAAACTTATAACATACATGTACCATAAAAATGATCTCAGAGAGAGAGAGAGAGAGAGAGAGAGAGAGAGAGAGAGAGAGAGAGAGAGAGAGAGAGAGAGAGAGAGAGAGAGAGAGAGATTACTTATAAATTTAATGAACGTTATTTGTAAGTCGTAATTCTTACGCTGACACTACATTAATTGAGCATAATTATCTGAAAATATCCCATAAAGCCATGTTTCCTAATGAGGAAAAGCCCTTACCATATAGGAAGTTTCCTTCAGGTCTAAAATTCTTCAAGCAGCACATGCCTATTCATCTTTGACCGACAAGCATGCATAATAAGTATCATCCCCACACCTCCCCATAGATAAGAATGGGGATATAAAGAATTAACAATATAATGCATAGAAATTGGGCCAGAAGAAGCAACAGGCCCCTTGGCCTTTAGAATACTGTTGACAGAGCTGGCCAACTTGAATCACTGATTCAGTAGAAGTCTTGCTCCTAAAGTCGACACCATCTACCAATGGGCAACAAGTCCCTGACATAACTTATAGAGGGCTGCACACTAACCCAAATAAAGTAGACAGAACAGCAATACCTTCTAATAAAAACATCCTGAAGGAACTTGCATGACTGTGGATGTATGGTAAGTGGAATACATTCTGCATGTGTACCACAAGTCTGACCGTTCATTTGGCAAGGCACTAAAACCATGCTAGAAACACCAACAAGTATATGGGCAGACACTTAATGTTATTCAGTCTCCAAACATCCAAGAATATCTCCAATTACTTATGGGTTTGGCTTGTCCTAAAGAATTACCCTTGGACCATCATTCCCTCTATATACAATCTCCTACTAAAAGAGACTTAAGGGGACTGCCTCAGTTGGGAGGCCTGAAATACGACAATTTTGAGGTCGGTGGGCCAAAATCGAATTTTACTCATTTCTGGTAACATTGATGTGTGCCACAGCCAGACGTAAAATATTAGTGCTCTAGCTAACCTGTAAGTGGGTCAAAATGATTTTTTGTGAAAGTATCTGCAATGAAAATATCACAAAAAAAAATAAGATGTTTTGATATCCTTTCGTTCTGTTTGCGTTTTACATAAATTTTCATAGGTAATCATATTTGTTGTACGACATTTTTCCCATCCTACTCTTTCTGAAGCGGAGAGGCAGGAGGAGCAGCTGCACAAACACATCAATAACCCGCATACCTCTGATGTAACCACACCGTTCACCTCTGAGCCAGAGTTGTCAAGTACTCTTTATATCTAAGTCCGTTTTTTTCTTGTTTATTATTCATCAAAATCCAAGGAAGAAAGCAGTCAAGAAAGCGTACATTAGCTAGAGAAAGGTTGAAAAAAGACTTAGAAAGATAACGAGAAAGAACGCAAAGATTAAGCATGTGCATTCATCACCTCCCAGGCCTAGCTGGCGACAATGAGTGGGGTCGTACCTCATGATGCCCACCCCCTGGGGGAGTTTAATATCACTTTTTATAGTGGGGGGACCAGATACCATAGAGTATGCCGTTAGAATAAGAAAATCAAGCTTAAGTAAATTTTTATATTGATGCCAATGCAGTTTTCACTGAGAATTTCATCACGCAAACTTTAACACGCGATATCTCAAAACTATGTTTTTCAGTATAAGGGTCGCTTTAAAACCCTAAGGCTTTTTTATTTGTCGTCGTATTTTCAAATTCAAATACCATTGAAATTCTTGATAAATTCTACATCAAAAGAATTGGAAGAATTTTCAAATTATTCAATTTCTATTTTTTATGAATTTTTGAATTAAGTAATTAATAAAAAAAAAAAAATTTCTTTATATCAATGAATTTTTTTATTTATTTTTTAAATCTTTCTCAATTCATTGGATAGAGCAACTTTTGTGAGTATTAATTGCTTTAGTTATTAAAATTTAGTTAAAACTAGGGAAGCCTTAGGGTCTTAAAGCAATGCATCTAAAAATCGGGAAAAAAAATTAATATACAAAAAACAAATGGATAGACATTTATGAAACTTTTTGTAGTAACTTTCCATTAGGTGACTTATAAATGGGTAGGAAAACATAATTACTCCAGGCAATATTTCGATACCCTCCCCCCAACTGAGGTGGTCCCCTTATGAGAGATTTTCTGCTGAAGACAAAGGAAGCTATAAGAGGGAGATTAAACCCGTGGAGGACAACCAAAAAGAATCACAACTGCCCTTCACCATCTCCACCATGTAACATACTGGTCCCAAGTCTCTCCATTGCATGTTAGGAGGTTGCAACTGTCCATATCCCAGAACCTGGAATCTGTACTTATCCCCAAAGGTACAAAACAAGACTACCGATAGATAATCCTTTTTTGCCTTAAACTGAGCTGCATAATCACACAGGAAGCGAAAGGTGTTCTCATTTCTTCAAAATCGAGTGAGTATAAGCATGATGAACATTCCCCTGCAGTATCAGAAATTAGTTCGTGTTTTAGATCTTGTCTCCTCGCTAAAACTCCCTCTGGGTTGGCGTCTCCGCCTCTCTAAGAAGTTGCAGAGATGAGACAAACGTAGATAAAGGGTAATAACTCAAGTTAGACTGAAAATCGATCAGCATGTCTGTCAGTCTCAGTTCATTTCACCACAGTTACGAGAAAGAAAGCGAACCTCCTACTAAAGACGGTTAAAGGCCCAATAAGCGTTGTTCAGTAAAAGGCGGCCTTCGGCTCTCCGCGACTTTAAAGACAAGACGACAAGCCAAGGCAGACACAAAGGAAGATAGTGTGTCTGAGGATGAGAAAAGTTACGAAATGCTCTCTAATTGATGCTCTCTAATTGAAGAAAGCGTTGGTTTTCTTCTCCAATATTTAGTGGGCGCAAAAATATGCTAAGACAATTAAGATATCTTCTCGTGTGGCCCGTCTTTCCTCAACAAATGAGGATATGCAAGGCGTAGTCTGGCAACAAATGCTGACCGGCCCAAATGAGTTCCTCCAACTTCATTCCAACCATTCCAACACTTCTTCCATCAGCAGGTGACGGGAGGAGACAGCTGGCAACAGGAGGTAAACAAAGAGCTTAAAGGATTGCTCTTTCTCTGCAACCCTTTGCGACAAAAAGTGACACTTGTCGTTATGGAGGTGACAGCAGCTGAGTTCTGTATCGTATCCACCACGACTCAATAAGAGGAAGACAGTTTAAGCGACTCGGGACTCGGCCAAGTCTGGACGAGTCAACTGCGTTCACATGCGTCTACAATGTCCACAGCAGGGTTCCCAGACGTATCAGACCAAACTATCGCACCAAACCTCTTCAAATATCGTATTTTGATAAATAATCGTTTATTGTACAGAGGGTCAAATTATCGTACTCGTACGATAATTATCGTACATCTGGGAACCCTGGTCTGCAGTCCGCACGAGTCGACTGAGGGAAAGAGAGAACGAGGCGCCAGAAGTGGGAGGCGGTGGGAGAGGAGTTATAACAACACTCCCGCCTCGTCCGAAGACGTCGTACATACTTGAAAGCATCCCTATATGAAACTAGTTTAGAAATCTCTGAAGCTAGAATATCTAACTACGCGAAGAACTTTAGATACTACAGAGAGTGTAGACTTGAAAGAGAAACATTAATCGCGGCAGCTCTCCGCGACTTTAAAAGACATAGTAAGAGATTTATTTGCCAATAGCCGAAGAGGAAGCACGCAAAGAATGAACACAAACATTATGAAGAAAAAGGAATATGCTACCAGACGAGAATTTAGAATAACCAAAACATGAGAGAGATAAACAGTCGACTGAGTCAACATATCTAAATGTGTAAAACTTGCTACAGATACATTATAATTTCAATAAAATGTCTATACCTATATCATATGTTATTAAGCCTATGCATGCTAACACCTCAAACTAGGTGTTGAAGAAAACAGAATGCGCCTACGGAGCGAGCATTAACGCTTACCGAATCAGTCCTTATGTGAATGCTTTAACGGCCCTAGGCGCTCGCTTTAGCGGTCCTTTGGCGAACGCTTTAAACAAGATTCAGACCATGAAAAGGGCGAAGTAGGTATTGGAGGGCACAGAATCCCATCGTCCCGAGAACTGACCTAGTTCCCTGGCAGCGGACATTTCCAACTGTCGCAGGGCAGTCCTAGGCTTGGGCTACGTACAGACGAGGGCACCAACACCTTACCTCTAACAGGGTACGCGAAAATGAGCGCACACTATGGAGGGATTCGGAACGTTCCCGTCATGAACTCAGTTCAAATTGTATTAGTACTAAAAACAGGTTAATGTTCTAACTTTTCATTACGCTTTTCCTGAACCGAATGGGGAGCAGAAGGCTATCCCTAGTCTGCGTAGGGATAGCCTGACAGGTTTAAGGGCTGACCTAACTAATTGCTTTCACAATCTATTAGCTTCCAGTCTTTCCTATATCTGACAAATTCAGGCATAAATTTCTCAAAACAATTCCCTACATTCTTCACATTTAGTAGTTCCAAGATCACACTCTGTACCTTGTCAGTACAAAGTTATGTTGATCAACTTCCAATTCACCATTCTGGTTACACCAAAAACATTCCTACATAGCCTGATGTTATTGGTTTTGCTTCCGGTAGAAGATATCCTAGGAAAATGAAATTACAATACCATAAACAGGTGTGAAACAGCCAAACTTCACCGAATACCAACAATCGCCTAGTCGCAATGGCGGCAGCAAGGAGAATTCTGACGAGCTAAAACATTCGAAACACACCTGGTGGAGAACAGGTAAACTAGACAGTCATCCAGGCAGCCATTCGATTTTTTTTTTTTAATGTCGACTCATCTAATCGGCGGGGAGCTATAGCTAAATTTAACAGTAGGCAAGATTCATCTCAAATAATATCTCAACGAAAATCAATAGCACCTCAAGTGCCTTCTGGTAATAGACAATGCTCCTGGACATCCTCCTGGCTTGGAAGACCAGTTGTTGGATGAATTAAATTCATCACTCTCAAGTTCTTGTCCCCTAATACCAACTCCTCTCACCCAGCCCACAGACCAGCAAATCATCTCGAACTTCAAGAAACTCTACACCAAGGCACTGTTTCAAAGGTGCTTTAAAGTGACCTCAGACACTGAATCGACCCTATGAGAGTTCTGGAAGGATCACTTCTATATATCTTCAACTGCATAAGCCTTATGGATAAAGCTTAGCAGAGAGTAACTTCCAGGACAATGAACTCTGCATGGAGGAAATTGCGGCCAGAGTATTACCGCGAGAAGGATTTCAAGGGCTTTGAGGCTGACCCCGACGACCCTATACACCTGTTGTGGGGTCTATTGTGCCTCTGGGAAAGTCCTTGGGCTTGGGATGTGAGTGGCGAGGACGTGGAAGAGCTTGTGGATGCCCTCAGGGAAGAGCTAACAACTGAGGAGCTGCAAGACCTTCAGCAGGAACAGCAACAGGTGGCAGATGAGGAATCTGGGGTGGGGAAGAGGAAGAAGAGAAGGGCATACTGTGCCTACTTCAGTGATTAAAGAAATGTTTTCCAAATGGAGAGATTTAAAAAATTTTGTTGAGACATCCTAACAAAGACGTTGCAATCTGTGTCTCTAACATGTTTAATGATGCTTTGCATCATTTTAGGCAGATATTGAAGAGATGTCAGAAACAAATGTCTCTGGAAAATTTTGTTATTATTCACAGGGTCCAGTGACTCTCAAGCTGGTCCTAGTGAGAATACAAAATGAAGTGGGGAAGTAACCTCAGACAGTTGCCACTAAAAAAAACAGAGTAACCCCAGAATGGTTCATGAACCTGACCTGGGTCCCTTCTAGGGGGGATTTCCCCGTTCCAAACAGTAACCTCTCCTCCTCTCTCCTCACATCTCCGTCTTCCATATGCTCCAGAGAGTCTTCCGTTAAGGTAAGAGTGACATTAAATGTTCATCATTCATTTACATTTATTTCTCATTGTTTTCTGAATGTAAAACTGTTCATTCCCTGAAAAATGTATTTTTTGTTAATATTTTGGGGGGTCTGGAATGCACTGATACTATTTACATTATTCCTTATAGGAATTATTGCTTTAGTTTTTATACGTTTCGGTGTTCATGGGAGGTTCTAGAACAGATTATGTATGAAAACTGGGGTACCAGTACATAAAAGCACTGGCATATCTACAAGTGAATATTCAGACAGTCCCTGGGTTACATCAGGTTAGGGTTAAGTCATTCCAGACTTAAGGCGCTTGCATTATGGCACTGTTAACCTGCTTTACAGTGCTGTAGCCCAGACTTACAGCTGTTGCTATTTATTCACATAATTATGATTTAGATTGCAGCGATTTTCAGCTTACAGCGCCTTACCAGGAACAGAACCCCCATGGTAACCCAGGGACTGCCTGTAAATACAGGCAGCCCGCGGTTTCCGTCGCCATCTGTTAGTGGCGTTTCGGTTTTACAGGGCTTGTTAAATATATTCATAAGTGGGTTTTACATTCCGTAGGGTTTATAGCGCTGTTGTCTGGTTATTGGTTGCTTAGGCTAGGTGCCGAGACCGCCTCATAAGATACAAACATAATCGAAAATACATCTTTTCCTCTGCTCTTTAAAAAAGTTATCCTTTATACTTTGTTGTATCTAGTAATACTGTGTGTAATCTTGTACAAAATACTATTTGTGTTGTAAAATACATGCAAACTGATCATGTTTTGGTTTGGAAAAACCAACTGAGGGCAGAAGGAAGATTATTTCGCCGTATTTAAAGACCATTTCGCAGTATTTAACTCAAGTCAGAGCAATTTTCTTGCTTCTGTTTAGCATAAATTAATCTTTAGTAACTATTCATATGCGACAAGGTTATTTTTCTTTATATGAAGTGTTTTTAAGTTGAAAATTGATGTAAATACATGAACTAGACTTCATTATTTTTTTTGTTAATAGATGGCGCTGTTTTCTGGTTATCGGTACGTACAGTATATACTCGCATATCATGCGACTTTTGAAGACCTAATTTTGCAGCTAATTTTAAAGGGGTCGCATCATACATGAGATATAAAATTCAAGAATGTAATAATCACATACTATTAGTATCATATGATAAAATACAACCATAATGAACATGCATCTTTTCCATGAATCTTTTAATAAGTTATGCTTTACTTCACTGCATCCAATAATATTATATTTATTTTCATATTACTATTTGTTTGTATTACAAAATACAAACAGCAATCAATGTTTAGGTTTGGAAATCAGCCGAAGGCAATTGCGAGGCAAATTTGTTTTGCTGTATTGAACTCAAATCAGAGTGAGTTTCTTGCTTTTAGGTAGTGCAAATGAATCTCAAGATACTCTATTCATATGGACAAAGTTATTTTAAGTTATATACAGTGTTTTCAAGTCAAAATATCACTTAAATAAGTATTGTTTGTGAACGAAATTTTTATTTTTTTTGTTAGTAGATGGCACTGAGGGCATGTTTATTGCATAAACAAAAATCAACAGATTCGTTCGATATTTCACTTAATCTCATCAGAATACTACAAGCTTTATATATTTATCTTTTACTGGAGTGAAAACAGTAAAATGAATACTTTCATGTTTGCGAGAGTTTCATCCTTGCTGATCTTTTCTTCATGGCGGGTAAGGATATAGCAAGGTAAAAAAATATCAGTCCTATTCTCCTTAACGTCATTTGTATCATAATTAAGGTAAATTTTTCGTATCGTACTGCAAATCTACCTGAGAGTACTAGGTGATGGAGTAGCTCCATCTATCTGTAATTTGTTTTCACTCCCTTTGAATGACTTTTGATCTTGTTTATTTTGCATGTCAAATACTTGAATGTTCTGTGATAGATATCTTCAGGGCTGTTTTTTCAGTCTTATACTGTTGGCAATTCTTGATGCACTAGACTTTAGTGTGCAATCTCCAAATGGTTGATTGATTGATACTATATTAATCTAGCATCGTGACAACTAGGTCATTGATGCCGAACTATATATAAAAAGACCCTATAAATTTTAATAATAATAATTAAACAGAATTATTTTAAAAAATATGATAAAAGATACTAGCAATTATAAATAAATATAAATTATATAAAAAGAAATTATTACACACATACAATACATACATATACACACATCATACATACCATACACATACGTACATGCACACTCACAAACATACACACTATTTCAATAAGAATAAAAGCAAGGCGCGCACAAGCATAGCAGTTTATCTAAAAATACCAGTGTTTAAAAAGAAATCCAAACAAGCCAGTCATGTTAAAAATCCCATTTGCTCCTAAAATTTTTTATAACTTAAAAACATTATTCTCCTTCCCATAGTATAGATATTGATTGCGCTGTTCACCAAACTGGGGCACTCAACCAGCAAGTGCATAACAGTCAGTGAACTAGGCAATCCTCACAGTATGGTTCGTGATCACGAACTCATCAAGTAGGAATGTGTCAGCCTAGTATGTTCCTATACGCAGGCGGCACAGAGCCGTTTCAAACCTTCTGGGCATAAAATCGTACTGCCAAGGATTGATTGCAGGTGCAATTGTTCTCATTTTTACATCTGTAGTTAAATTTGACCAAATATTTTGCCAAAGTACTTTATGTTTCTCTCCTAATAGGAGTATATAAATCTCTGCACGGCAGCTTAAATGATCTGGGCTCAATACGAGAAACAGCCTCCTTGGCAATTGCATCAGCGCGTTCATTTCCAGATATTCCAACGTGTGCTGGAACCCAACAAAATTCAATATTAAAACTCCTCTGCTTAGCTAAAAATAACCATTCCAGAATACTTAAAACTACTGGATGTTTGGAATAAAAATCTTTCAGTGACTCTAGAGCGCTTCTAGAGTCACAGTACACAATAAAATTCTTATCATTACTTTTTAAAACTTCTTTGACAGTATTTAAAATTCCATATAATAATTCTGCAGTAAATGCAGAAGCAATTACCTTGAGAGGCCTGCCACTACCGCTCAAAGGACGGAAAAACTATGCCAAAACCAGCGCCTGCACTGGTTTTGGATCCATCGGTAAAAACTGGGATAAAATTGTCGTGTTGTGACATATGATCTAAAGGTATAACGTAATATTTTATCAGACACATTCTTTTTTGGTTGACTGAAGTAGTTACAAACAAAACTACTGCGGGAATTTCCAAGGGGGAGATACAGATGCCTTGACCGGTAGTACACATTTGTCTGGAATGTTCAGGTCTTGGAGGGTTGATTTCAGTCTGAAGGCCATATGGACGTGGCATCTTTGGATGACTTTCATAAAAGCTATCAAATCTTCCATTTCTTAGCGACTGGCATACTAGGGATTCAGGAAGTCTTTGGAATCTGAACCAGCTTCGAGCCAGAAGAGCCTGGTAATGTAAGGCTAGTTTTTGGGGCATTTCCCCAGCATCTACTAACATACTCTCTATAGGGGAAGTCCTAAAAAGCTCCAGTAGCAATCCTAATTCCAGTATGGTGAATGGAGTCTAAAATCTTAAGGCGACTTGGGGTAGCTGAGGTGTAAACTTCACATCCATATGTTAATTTTGATAAAACCAAGGCTTTATACAATCTCAATAACTGGAGTCTATCTGCTCCCCAAGATGTATTTGACAAAACTTTCAAGATATCCAAGGATTTTCTGCACTTAGCCCTGAGATTTTAGGATATGGGAAGCCATGTCAAACCGAGTATCAAAAATCATTCCTAAGAACCTTGTTTCGTTAACACAAGATATTCTCTGGCCATTTACATATAAATCTGGGTCTGCATGTATCCCTCTAATTCTACAGAAATGCATGGCTACAGTCTTTGATGAAGAAAAGAAAATCTGAAACCATGCACTTCAGCCCATTTCACTATCTTATTTATTACTATTTGTAGATGACGTTCTGCTACTGACATACGTGCAGCTGCAAAAGATAAAGAAAAGTCATCCACAAAGAGTGTGTGCATAACATCAGCAGGTATTTGCTTTACTATGTCATTAATTGCTAGAGCAAAAAGTGTTTACACTTAACACACTGCCCTGAGGAACACCTTCTTCTTGTTTACAGACTTCAGACAGAACTGCTCCTACTTGTACTTGAAAATAACGATTTTTTAAGAATAGGCTTGATAAAAATAGCTAATTCTCCTCTTAAACCATATTCATGGACTACTTTCAGAATTCCATACCGCACGTAGTATCATACGCTTTTTCCAAGTCGAAGAAAACTGTGATAAAGTGGTGCTTAGAGGCAAAGGCTTCACATATTGCAGACTCCATTCTAACCAAGATGGTACAACGTGGATACATACGGGGAAACCACGTTGGGCAAGAGAGAAAAAGTTTCCTCGCTCTAAATACCACACTAAACGAGCATTCACCATTTTCTCCAGTAGTTTACACAAACAAGATGTTAGGGCATTAAGGACGATAATTTCCTACGAAAGAACTATCCTTTTCCAGGCTTGACAAAAGGAAGGGACTCTTGCTAGTTCCCAACATAAAGGGTAGTAATGTTCTTTATAAATTCTGTTTATTATACTGAGGATAAATCTTTTAGTATTCTGAGCAGCATGCTTGATCATAGAATATGAAATTTCATCAGGACCAGGAGCAGATTCTTTACACTTTGAGAGAGCCAATTCAAATTCTCTCATAGTAAATGAATATTAATAGACTCCTCTTTATTTGTTGTGAAATCAAGATAATACTGTTCCATTTGCTTTCTGCTGTTTGCATACGGTTTCTCATTATCTTTTTTAGATATTTAGCAAAATGTAGGGCAAACTCATTTGACACTACTTTTGTGGATCTCCCTACATTTTATGCCATTATTTTTAACACAGTGTTGGCTAGGTAACAAACTTTCCTGCATATTTTCCTTATCTTCTTCCACACTAATGTGATGGGAGTTTTGCAATTTATGGAAGAAATGAAGTTATCCAAGATTTTCTTCGTGCATTTTAATTTCAAACCTAAACTTTGCCTTAGCCTTACGAAATTCTACCAGATAATAGTTACATTCCGTCTTTTATACCTAGTAAAACAAGATCTCATAGTTCTATGGGTTTCATGGCATTTCTTTGACCACATGGAACTGGTCGGCGCATAAATAGACCTGATGTTCTTGGAATTGACTGAAGTCCAGCTGCAAATAAAGTAGTAATTAACAATTCCATAGCATCCTCAATGCATTCAAATTCATCTGCTGTAGCTTCGATTGAACTATGCTCTTCAAAAAAATTTGCCCAGTCAGCTCTTTTTACACTCCAACGGGTAATCTTGAACATGGAGGACTTGATCCAGTGCTTAAAAACAATTGGAAAGTGATCACTACTATACCTATCATCGATCACT
>NC_087217.1:39388236-39394602 GCF_015104395.2 Macrobrachium nipponense | reverse complement strand
TTTATCAACAGAAATTGGTTGTATGCTATATGAAACAATTTTTTTTTTTTTTTTTTTTTTGCAACGCGAGGATTTTGCTATACTAGTTTTTCAAGAATTACATGATTTTTATGTAAAAATTCATAAGTTATCTATATTATTTATTAAATGCATATTCTATGAAAACCAATTATAATAAATATTTAGCAAAAGATAATGAGCTTTCTATATGGCTACTACAGAATGTTGGGTCGGTCTGACGTCACAGAATGTAAACCCCCTCAGAAGATTCCAAACCCCCATTGATCCACGATCAACCCACAACTACTTCATCTGCGCCGTAGGTAGACCGGTTTAATTTCTTTGTTCTTTCAGGTCTTTTCCTATGGTTTTTGTACATATTAGTTAAAAATGGCCCGTCTTGAAAGTGGTAGGAGAGACGCTTAGAAAGTCTGAATCCTTCCACCGGATATTTAGTAAATTCGTAGATGATACTACTTCTCTTCAAAGACGTTTCTGGGGGCGCCGAGTTGTGTAAGAAACAGTTGGCTCGTTTTTTTTTTATATTCTCCTAATAGATTATAAGATTAATCTTTTCTCCTTATACATTTTCATTTATTATTTTTTTCTGAGTGCCTTTTTGCCCACTAAATATTGTTGATGCATAAGATTTCCGTATTAGATTTTATGGACCCACTTTGATCGTTATTGGTGCCTGTCATACTTTCACAGTGCCAGATATTTTTGGAAACTCGGGTTTGTCGTTCGATCTTACGATCTGGAAAATTGTTTATAAGCAAATGCTCATAAGGAACAATTTCTGCTATAATGTGATCCTACACATAAGTACATTTTCCACAAGAAGTGGCTATTCTCAGAATTCAGCTGATATATATCTCACAATAATTATTGTTACAAAAATATTCAGTATTTAAACAAAGATGTGTGCTCTTCACCGACAAGGCATGATGACAAGACAAACCCTAATAGCTGCGGAAAGAACAGAGTTTGCAAATATTAGAAATATTGTTTTATACACAAACACTTCTTCCATAATCATTCACATGTTTTCTATCCACACCTCCAAGAAAAGGCTTCAATAACAATGAGCATTACTACTCTGTTACCAAACAAATTGGCAATCATATTATAAGAAACACTTAACTTCTGTGGATTCATCACAGTACATATAGGAATCCCGATAATGCTTACCCCAAACAGAGTTACTTTCTTCTTCGTAAAATGCAAGTAAATTTGTTGAAGTTCCCTCTTCTGAACCACTGACGCTCTCTTTACATCCTTTTTATTCCACCTTGCCAATAACTTGGTCAATGCGAGGTAGAGTAGGTTATCCATCTCATGTCCCGTGATGAAACAAGGATGAGTCAGGTTCGGTGGAAGGGGTTTGTCTGGTGGGTCTCTGGTGACGTCTTTCAAAAGGGTTGCAAGAATAAGGGCGGCTCTGCATAGCATCAGAGTCAGTCATCCACTGGCCATCTCAGACTCTGCCATACAGTCATTTCTCCCTTACCTGGATTAATACAGCCGAGGCCCTCTTGAGTGATGGAAAATTCTGGATATGGTGAAAAAACACTGAATGTATGTAAAAGGCAACTTTGTACCCTTACCCCTGACCTTGTGAATGCCTCATAACTAAATAACCTTTTAAACAATAACTAACACACTTTAACTGAAAAAATATCAAGCCAAAATTAACAAGCTTATTTTCCTAAGTTTATAACAAGATTTACAGATACAGTAAGCTTTTACACAACAAAGTCGGCTCTTCATCATAGTATCTAAACCAAAGTCGCCGGTCGAATCCTGGCTGGGGCAGATGCACTTGTCAATTATAATTTCCCTTTGGGGATTTTATATCAAATCACACTGTGCCTTGATGTTTATTGATTTAGAAGTAAGCTTCGCGAGTGGCTACGTTCAATTAGAGATGGACTAACCGCATTTCTAAATACAGATCCTAAATTTAACCGGAACATGTACAGCAGAATCGATATTAACTTATATCTTTCTTAATATCCGAGCGATTAAAGTACGTACCACTGCCCTGAAACCTCTCTTCCAGTTATGAAGCCGCATGTAGAAAAAGTCCTGCCACAGGCACCAGATGCACCAGTGTTGGGGATTAACCAAAAGAGAAAGTTGAAGGCCGTTTTGCCTTGCCATGCGTCGACCGAACAATCACGAGAATAACAGGACAGAGCAAAACACCCATGGGTGCGCCCATAGAGAAGGAATGCCTAAAGCGTGGGAAGTTAATCCTGACGGAAGGACATAAGAGGTCCTGCAGACGACGACTCCAGTAGAATGGCCCGAAATGACATAGAGAGACACCCTGGCTGTAGATCCAGCAACATGACCCCTTGACTCTCCGTCCAAGCCCTATCCAAAACACATGGCTGCTTTTCTTAGCCTAGTATCCCTCCATCTTCATGCTACGTTGAACCCTTCTCTCCAACGTAATGTAAAGTGCTTGGAGATCAGGTTTTTCAACAGTCAAATTCTTTTATCTGTTAGTGATTTATTTGTGATTTCCAAGTGCAATTTCCATATAGACCTGTGTTAAAATCGATACTTACTGGCACCTTCCACACACCTCTCGATTTTTCCTTTGATTGCGCTAATTTTTCCGTCACGTAACAGCATGCATTTTCAATTGCAGACGGAGTTCCTTGCTGTGGAATCCCCCGTTCCGATTTTGTGTGTGTCATGGTTCTAACCACTGCAACCTACTCTACGGTGCCTTTGAAATGGATTTCCCGGCATCTTCAGTTATTTTTTGCTATCGTAATTTAGTTCTCAGACAGTACTCTGTTAACCCGCCCAATTTATGCTCCATTCTTCTGATTTTGTGTTAGTATGAATATGTGATTTTAAGTGAACCTAAGTGTTCTATCTACAACACTCCCTCTTGAGTAAGACCCTCAGCTCATCTCTTTCCTCTTATGTTTTACCTGACGCAATTTCAGTCCGATACGTACATTTTCATGGTAGTTTAAGTCCTTTCAAAGTTAGATCATAAAGGTAACTTCCCAGCTCAAAAGTCTAAAGTCCCCCCCTTCCCAGGTAAAAACATAATAATATATATATATATAATATATATAATATATATATATATATTTATATATATAGATATAGATAGATATAGATATCTATATCTATATATATATATAAATTTGTATATATATATAGTAGTTGAATAACACACACAACACACACACACACACACATATATACATACATATATATATATATATATATATCTATATATAGATAATATATATGTATATACATATATATATACACACATACATACATACATACATAAATATATATATATAAAGTCCCATTCAAAATGTAACTAGAACATGCGATACAAAACATTCCGAATACAAATCGTTATCTTCAGGAAATGACATCATAGTGTCCTTGAGAGAATGTTCTTCAAGTTTTAAATGCACTTAAAAAAGCATTAAGTGTTTAGGTACAATTATTTCATTTTTTCCACACTGCCAGTTTTTGTGTTCTGTATTTAATTTTTGAAATGTTTATTTTATGTTCTGCATGTTTACTTTTTTCTTGGTGTTTAGCAATTTTGGTACTTTTCCATATGTTTGTGGCGTACATATTTTTGCATTCATAATTTGTTTGATTGACTTTGGCATTTGTTAGTGGTTTAACATTGCACACTTGATTTAATTTTAACACTTGTGAATTAATTTACATTTACTTAGATTTCTTTTCAAATATCAAATATTGCTTAACAGTTTGAATTTTACTTGAGCAATTTAACTTCTTGATTGATTAATTTTCCTGATAAAATTAATTTTTTTATTTATTTTTTTTAATAATTAATTCAAGAGTCAATTAAACTTTTTGTTGTTTTCAAGTAAAAGTAAATTTCCCTGATATTGGATTCCTGTCGTTAATGAAGGGTCTTTGTGAACATGGTAAACGAGGAGCAGGGCAGAACTAACTGGGATCTCGTGCTGGTAAGTGTGACACACAGATGGACTATTTGTGGGTTGTTTTCATTACCATTACTACTACTTTTACTATTATTACTACTAGTATTACTGTATTGATTAAACCACATTATGTCTCAGAAGAGGTTTATTGTATTACTACAGTTTCGGATATAACTTTGATCCCTTATGACAGACAATCATGTACATCATTGACTGTCGTAATTAACTGGGTTTAATCTATACATTCACATTTCTTTTTATTTTCTGTTTCATTCAAGCACTATGGATCAAGCTGCCTTTGAACTTAAGCTACTTCAAACACTGGAAGGCAAGGCAGAGAATGTTGTCACCCAGCCCATCAACCAGTATGATCAGCTGAAGCAGGCTTTGTTAAGGATTAATTCTGGTGGAGCCAAATCTGCATTTGACTTTAACCTCAAGAAACGATACGAAGTCCAGCGAGTTGGCAGTGCTGACCGACTGATTTGCAGAAGGAAAGATCCAAATGAAGATGAATACAAGTTTGTTGTGTCTCTAGAAGTGTTTGGTATTGTAAAAGCAGCCCATGAAGCTATTGGTCATGGAGGTGGTAAAAAATCCATTGCTGAAATGAAAAGGAAATGGTCAAATATCACACAAGAAGCATGCTACCCCTATATTTCATTTTGTGAGCACTGTCATTAAAAAAAGCCAGAATAGTTCTAAAAGGTCTGGTAGCGAAACCAGGGTAATGCTTCAGAAGCATTCAGCACTGGATATTACAAAATAATAATAATAATAATAATAATAATAATAATAATAATAATAATAATAATAATAATAATAATAA
The DNA here is from genome assembly GCF_015104395.2 of Macrobrachium nipponense. Taxonomy (NCBI): domain Eukaryota; kingdom Metazoa; phylum Arthropoda; class Malacostraca; order Decapoda; family Palaemonidae; genus Macrobrachium; species Macrobrachium nipponense. The sequence goes on along the minus strand of NC_087217.1, from coordinate 39,389,808 downwards.
TAATAATAATAATAATAATCACCTCCATGGAAAGAGCATGTGAAAAGCTATATAAAAAGTATAGTCATTATATGAGAGATTGAACTGGGTGGAATTAAACGAGCTTGATAAGTTTTTACATCGAATTTTTCCTAAGTCGGGAGAGATGTTTCCTCTACATTAATATTTACTTTTAATGAGCCCTTTAACTCCCTTTCCTACGCAAACAAAAGCAGTTCCAGTTACTCATTATTGGCTGGGAGGTGTGACATCGTTATGACGTCAATTACGAACGACTCCAGTCGAAAACTAAGTTTCACTAGCATTTCAGCGAACTAATAAAGTTACCTGTCCAGTGTCTACTGGTATCCTTGTTTGACTGAATACTTCGAATAATGAAGAAAAAAACCGGCATTTTGTCTTACTGTAACTGGCAGAGGCAGTGGCTGGCCCTTCTGGCATTATTTTTGACAGACCATCCATTTCCTACCGATTGTTTGCAGTGCAGTGTGGGTTACGGTGAATTTTGTCATTATCTAGTGGTGGTAAAGAAGTTCTGATTGAATATGCTCAAAGACATAATTCTAAAGCAAAAACGCTGCGGGCGTAAGCGATGTAATTTTAGTGTTTCCTTGTCTAAAGGAACGTGGTTTGAAAAACCCATCTCTGTTTTGAAGTTAATTTGAAGTTTCAAGTTATGGTGTAGTCCTAACTTTTCTTATAACTTGGCTGAAGGGGAATTGCAGCTTTCCGAAGCGACAATATGTGATTGGGCTTCATTTTGCCGAGAGGTGGCAATACGTTGGGTTTTCAGAAAGTGGTAAGACTGGTGGTGTCGGTCTAACTGTTGAGATCGACGAATCGAAATTTGGGAAGAGAAAATATAAAGTTGGTAGGGTTATTGATGGGCAGTGGGTGTTTGGTGGTATATGTCGTAAAACTAGGCAATGTTTTTTTAGTGCCAGTGAAGGTTAGGTCAGCAGAAACATTGCTGCCTTTATACAGGAATTTGAGCCTGGTACGACAATAGTGAGCGACTGATGGAAGGCTTATAATTGCTCTCAGGAGTTAGGGTACCCCAGCACTTGCAGGTGAACCACTTCCTAAATTTTGTGGATCCTGTGACCCTTGCACACACAAATACCATAGAAAGAAGGTGGAGGGATGTGAAGAGCTTGGTCTCAAAGCATGGACGACGGAAACACAACTGGGTAGGATATCTTATGTACAACGTATTTTAAGTTATTCTACAAAGACTACAAAATACGCCTGCATTATTATATCCTCCAACTCCATAATATTCTGGTAAGTGTGCCTATACTTTTGTCAATTTTTTTGTCCACCGCTCATCCTATAACTTAATATAGTGGCGAAGTGGGGGGGGGGGTGGGGGGGGGGGGTCTTAGGGGGCGCCGCCCCTCCTCCCTTTTAGGTGAGGATACGGCTTTTAAGTTAGGTTAGGTGGGGAATGTTAGGTTAGCTGATGATCTTGGTATTTCCCCACCCAAAACTCCCGATTCCCAACTGGGGTCCCCCAAGCTTGTTGGGTGGAAAAAGGGGTTAAGATAACATTTCCTCAAGAAAATAAGATCA
>NC_087217.1:39378236-39385736 GCF_015104395.2 Macrobrachium nipponense | reverse complement strand
AAAAAATATGGAAAGCAAATTGTCTTTGCATTATTCAAGGTAGCTTTAAATAGTTCCATCGTTGACGAAAAATCTGTTTTTAAGCACTACTGGCTATTACCTCTGAATGCAATTGGACTGTTATGAAATTTGTCCTGATAAACTGCTTGTTTTTCCCCTTTTTGAAATGACGTATAACTTCATACCGTGACATTTTGTTGACTTCGGGCAGTTGCTATTACATATCTTTTGTACTTCAAAATATCTCGTATAGGTGAAACGTTAACTTGATTTTAGAATACAGTGACCAGAAATGGCTTTTGGAAGCTTTAGCCCTTAGCTTTAACCTGCGAAGTGAGGAACGATCATCTGCCACGGAAATTGAAAAGTAAAGCAAAAGGTTTATATTAACACATTTTGCACTTACTTCTAACACACACACACACACACACACACACACACACACACACACACACACACACACACACACACATATATATATATATATATATATATATATATATATATATATATATATATATGTGTGTGTGTGTGTGTGTGTGTGTGTGTGTGTGTGTAGTATATACTTATATGCATTTATATTCATACTTATATATATATATATATATACTATATATATATATATATATATATACTATATATATATATATATATATATATATATGTGTGTGTGTGTGTGTGTGTGTGGTGTGTGTAGTATGAAAACGCACCCAAATATATGTGTGTATATATATATATATATATATATATCTATATATATATATATATATATATATATACCGTGTGTATGTGTATGTAATCCCAATCGCTCTTTATTACAAGGTCAACTCAAGCTCACCTTGAAACGAAAATATAGTAAATATGGCACCAAATCTGGCTGAAAACCTTTTACGGTGCTATAATTTAAAATATCCGTTTTAATGCGACGAATTGAATAAAATACCTCTGAACATGGAGAATGAAAAGTGTAGCATTACATGAGTCATATAAAGATGCACTTCTTTTCATTGTAAATACCAAGGCAATACTTGAAACGTCAATTCCGTGGCCTTGGACAAACTAGAATGACAAGGATAAACCGGCTGAAAGCTTCGATCTGACAAAAAATGGAGGTGGGCGACGACACATCTCCATCAAGATTAGCCAGGTAATAAATTTATTTAAACTTGTGACGCAATGCCTAAACGTCATCGACACCAGATTCACGAGGAAACAAATTATTTCGATTTATAATATTACTCTTTAATGAACTACTTTTTGGCAACGTCATTGGCCTTCACGAGGTACGTGGCTGTTGTGTTATATTAAATTGATCGGTGCGCGCGTTTTTTTTTTTTTTTTTTTTTTTTTTTTTTTTTTTTTTTTTTTTACCTGTCTCCTGCAATACTGTCGATATGTAAGATATGCGAATATTCTTTATCTATCTGTCTATAAATATATCTTCATCACTTATATAATTGCTCTATGCATCAATACAATTGATAACAGGACCTCATAGAAACAGTATAGTAGTTAGCACAGATATTTATTCAAAAAAGTTACAAGCTTTCCAGGATGAGGACAGTTAGTCCTGGAAAGCTTGTAACTTTTTTCTGAATTACCATTCTGTTTAAATGAGGCCCTGTTATTGATATTTACATATATACTGTGTCTGTATGAGAACCTTGTGTGAGCTAGAGCTCTCACTCAATTGGAATACCGTGCACTACACTTGTGCACAGTATCGCACACTTGATCCTCGTGTTATTAAATCCCACACATGAAAAACGTAACATAAAAATCAAAATATTGTGCCGCGAAGCAGGTTGTCGCGGCAAAGACGAAGGTGATCGGAAGGTGAATATTATTGGAAACGAAGTAGTAGTCTTGACCACCTTTTCGCAAACCTCTTCATATATTTTTTCTAAAATTAAAAGAGAACCGCACAACTAATGTAAGTATTGGAATATATAGCACATGCCAAACATTTTAGTAGTCTATTTTTTTCAGTATTTCAATGCAAATGGTCTTATTTGCATTCATGTAAAAGACACTTTGTACTTAGAAGACCTCACGTTCCCAAGTTCCTGGCTATCGGGTGTTGAACTTCAGAGCTGTATCAGAATCATCTTTCACCTCCTCTTGGATTATATTATAATCAGCACAACATATATTAGTCGGCAAGACAACCATTGCAAAATAAATGAAGATGAAAAGAACCATAGATTAATGAACTTTCAAAACTATTTCCAAATTATCAGCTTCAAGGAATGCTCGTGACATAATTGACATAATCAGTTGGCGGGCTTAGCTGTAAAGGGAGCTGAACTTTGCTGTAGTAATTGTATTAATGCACAAAACAATTGTGTAAGTGATAGTTCATATATATATATAATAATAATATATATATATATATATAGAATATTATATATATATATATATTTTATAATATATATATATATATATATATATATATATATTATATATATATATATATATATATATATATCATTATTATCTATATATATATATATATCTTATTATATAGATATATATATATATATATATATATATATATATAGATATATATATATATATCTCTATATATTAGAGTAATAATATATGTATATAATATATGTATATAGATTTAGATAATATCTATATATTATATTACTTATATTATAGAATAGGATTATATTTATAAATATATTATTATAATATATCTATCTCTATATATAATATAGTAGATATAGATCTATATCTATATATATATATATATATATAGATATATATATAAATATATATATATATATATATATATATATATATATACATATATATCTATTTATAATTATATATATATGAATATATATATATATATATATATATATACTATATATATATTCATATATATATATATATATATATATCTATATATATATATATATATATATATATATATATATATATTATATTTAATGTTAGTGTTACTGTGTGGATTACTGAATTAAGGGAAATTGTTTCAAAAGACATTAACTTATAAAAACCTAAGGACAAGGCACAAAAAACGAAATAATGATTTTAAAGGATCGTCTTACGTAGGCTCGACCTCAGATGGCCAGGAAAGTCTAGCCATCGAGAGTCTGGACTGCATCTCCCAAAACCTCTGTCACCTTCATTACCAAAGATTAAGTGGCTTACGGCTCACCCAACATTTTGTGACACTTGGAGTGTCGAGAATTAATGTGAGATTGGACCTTCCCAAGGGCCTTCTGCTAAATATTACCAAGGGAAACTCAATGCTTCTTGTTCAAAAGGAGGATCGTGTGAAAATCTTGGCTCTACCATTTCCAAGGGTAGGTCTATGGTTTTAACCAATCAAATCAGCAGTGCCAGATTGCAAGGATGTCCCAAACTAGGTCCCAACGAATACCCTACGAGGATACCTAAGGGACACTCCCACAAGAAGACAGGGTATGAACAAGAGGCGTTTCCAAATGAATCTACGAATCACTGCAGAAGAAATGACAGGAAGGTGGTTTTGTAGAAAGTCTGTAGCCACGCAGACAAGAATTCTTTCAGAAGATGCTACACCCAGTCAAAATTCAAAATCCAAAGGCGGTGCTAAGATGATGTCATCCGACTAAAAAGGCTGGACAGAGAGAGAGAGAAGACAGTGGAAGCAGAGACAAAATAGGGAGAACAGTGGAGAAGAAGAGACAGAGAGGGAAGCAAAGGAAGCAGAGAACGAGAGGTGAGGGAAGAAGTGCGAAGTGTGGTGTGTGAGTATAGACAGCGATAAGTGACAAGATTATACTCAGTAAAATTCCTTCGTGCCTAATAGACTTGCAAACGAAACCAAGTGCCTTCAAAATAGTTTGTCTCAGTCCAAGCGTCCAAAAACAGAAAGGTGGAAATATTATAAGATTCAGTACAAGAATAGATACATATAAGGAGACATCAATTTAATTTTTCCCAGAAAATATAATTTTAAGATAAACCAGTTAGATAATATTCCGCAAGTTGTGATTAGTTATATAATTACTGCCAAACCAATTCCAGGCCCCCACTCAGACCGAACACTACCTTAGGGCTGTAGCCACACACACAGCCCCGGCTACACACACACACACACACACACACAACACACACACACATACATACATATATATATATATATAGTATATAGGCATAAAGTGGTACATTAGTAAAATAGCCGTCTTTCGATCCGAATGAAATATTTGTTTACCAATTCTGGCGTACCAACCGTCCCGTACGGTCCCTCTTCCTGAAAGCGCTTCCCCTATGTTTTTAAAATACTGCTCCACGAAGCGATTTCACGAACAGCCTCTTCATCGAACAGGGAATGTTAAGTCCCTCAGAACAGCAAAGCACAATATGGAAGATCTTCTTTATGGGGAGTCAAGATATTTTGTTGCTTGACACTTGGGCTATTATGGATGAATCAGTTGTGGATGCTATTAGAAAAGTTCTCTCCACAGAAGAACATCTAGTTCAAGAAGGGAAGTAAGTATTGATACCATCATTGACATTGCATCTCAACCAGTTAGAGGCTCTTGATTTGACAGTCAAGCTGTTTTACTATCTTTAACACAATGAGGTAAGTGTAGAACTGGTGCAAAAACATCTACTAAACTCCTACTTGCCAAAGGATTCTGCTTTAACGAAGTCACCATAAGCTGAGGTTGTTCTCATGAATGAGGCAACTGTAGACCAAATGCTGAATCCTTGAACCATAGAAGCTTTTAAGGACTATCCAGATAATATTTTTGTGTTCCATGTATCCTCGCAACTTGCCAATACCCGTGTATAAGGTAGACAGTCTGAAACCTCAACTCAGCAGAGAAGGGACAATGCTCTCAGGAGGAAAACAGAGCCAAATACTGTACCACTAAAGAGCTGGAAAGATCTTCCAATGTAAATGAAATATAGCTCCTCTGTTATCTCTCTCAAAATGTTATATACTTGTCAGTAGATGATGGCAAAGTAGTCTGTGTAACACAGGAGAATACAGTTCCTTGTTATCCTATGGAATCTAATCCAAGTGAACTAACATGATATTCTCAATAGGAAGCTGTCACATATTTGTTCTTCATGTATCTGAAACAGTGCGAAAGTGGAAAAAAATTGTTTAAACTTATAGTTAATGCCTATGCTGTAGTCTTGTCCATGACCTTGATTTTGAAAATCAAGCCTGAAGGATAAGGGTGTGTATAACTTTCGGAGTTGAACTGCATTTCAAGTTCATTGTTATAATAATTTGGCCACAACACCTGCTTAACTTGCTTTTGAAGAGTTATTCAAGTTGCTCTGTAATGTGATTGAGGTCTCCCCATCACAATAAGAACATTTGTGGTTCTCATGAATGCAAGATAAGTGACAGTAATGAAGCAAAGAGGCAGCTCTGGAACATCTTTCGAACACTGGAAGATATTTCAACACAAGATGCTCAGAAGCCGCATGTCAGTCACATCTGCAAACATCTGGGATCAAACCTATGTTCCTGACCCACAATGACAAAATGATTATAAAGAAACCCAGAGATGCCCTCTTAAACTCTGACACAATTGCCCGAGGTGAAGACTCAATTTATTACAGGACATTCAAAAACTTCCTTTAAAAAGCTAGTTTATAGTGACAGTAATGAAATAAATATGGCATACTACGTTTCTGTCAAAGAGTTGGAAGAGAACTTTAGTTTGCATTCTGCTAGACTAAGCTTGACCTTGAAAGGCTCTATAGCATATTTTAAGGAATACACATACCTTGCAGAGAGCTGGTTATGAACCACTTGCGTAAACAAGTTGTCCTGCAGATTTATATTATGGGGAGGTGATTAACAGACAAGTGTTATAGCGCTTTTTTCCCCTATCAATTTGGTTTCCACACCTGATGAAACTTTCCATGAAATGCTACTTTGCACTCTGACATTATCAAGCAACACCACAAACTGAGTTTTAGAGGAAAAATAAGTTTCACAAACATTCTTATCTGAGAGACATATCAAATACAAAGCGTTTCAGCCAGGGTAGAATGCTATGTAAAGTAATAATTGTTGAGATTTAAAAACTTTAAGCGTCAATGACATGCAATATACAATTTTTTCAATAATCTGGACTTTTGGGTCTAGTATAGTTAGAGTGCTTCAATGTTTTGGTTTGTAATCCAAAACCAGAATTTTCCCATATATCTGAAAATACGGAAAGCTGACTTGATTAAGAATCACTGTTGCAGAAACTATCAGAGATATTTTGAGCAGTTACCAGATCTTTACCTTTGAAAAAGTTAATTATGAGATGTAGTACGTAACTAATGTGGTGTAGCATAAAATTTTATTGCATTGTGAACAAAGACTATAGTCTTCTTTCGCACAGTTATCCTTACAGTAAGGGGTCGGTTGCCCGATGCACCTTCTGCACTACCTTCTATCAAAGGCATCATCCTCCACCAATCCTCTTGTCTCCATCTAATTCTCTGTCTCCTTCTCGATCTTCTTCCTCTAACACGTTCCTTCCAAGCCCTCTTCACTCCCTCCTCATCATCCATCCTCAACACGATGTCCATGTCACCTCAATCGTGACTCTTCTTACCTCTGTAATCTTTATTAAGCCCGCCCTTTTACTTATTTCGTCATTGTACAATCTCTCATGCAGTGATATTCCCATAATCCACCTCAGCATTATCATCTCTGTTCTCTCAATCTTTTCTTCCTCTTTTCTTCTTAGAGCCCATGTTTCCGATCCATACATTAACGTAAGTCTTGTCACTGTGTATAGATCTTGACTTTTAGCTTGATTGGCATTTTCTAATCATATACCATTCCAGCTACCTCTCTCCATTTCCCTCATGCAACTTTTATGCTAACTGTCAACTTCAGCCTCACATCCTCCCTCTTGGCTTAAAGTAGATACCAAGCATTTAAACTTTTCCACCTGTTTTGTTACTGTCATAATTGAATGTCTGCAATGACTGATGGATGACTTCATCATCAGACTGATAGGGGTCAACCTGTACCGAAAGAGATTGAGATGACTGGGAATCCTGCTGATTGGAGGTCTGCGACTCCTGCTGATGGGAGGACTGAGACTCCGGCAGATGGGAAACTGGGACTCCTGCTGAAAAAAAAGGTAAATCATAAAAAAAGGAATATAAAAATTAAGGCAACTTCTGTAATAACACTGAAATGCAAAACTAAGTATACAATACTTGAAACAATCATACATTCTTAATACTTACAGACACAGCAATCTCAATGTTTGATGTACTTTTCCCTGGGGTGACAACATCAGTCGGGAACAACATTAAATCAAAGAGCCTCCATTTTGGAACATAGTCCCCTTCTGAGCCACTTTTTATTTTTTATTTTAGCCAGCTTCCTCTGAAATGATGTTTTTAAGATGCTAAATTTCCTCATTACAGCATCTGCAAGAGAAAAGTCAAGTTTGATTAACTTATAATAATCATAGTAATAATGAAATGAAAGGTGTATTTTATAAGTTG
>NC_087217.1:39355736-39373236 GCF_015104395.2 Macrobrachium nipponense | reverse complement strand
CTGACACGCACGGAGCGACGATGTTGCCAGTTACAAGGAAATATGTAATGGATATATATATACATACATACATACATACATACTTACACACACACACACACACACACACAATATATATATACTATATATATATATATATATATATATATATTATATTATATATATATAATGTGTGTGTGTGTGCGCGCATATATATATATATATATATATATATATATATATATATATATATATATAGTATGTATGTATATATATATATATATATATATATATATATATATATATATTATTCACAAGAATTCTCAATACATATTTTATACAACATGTTTAAATAGGCTAAACATTTTTACGCTCTGATCATGCTGTTTTAACACATCAACAATTAAATACCATATACACAGCTGTTTTTTTTTTTTTTTTTTTTTTTTTTTTTATCGTGCATGGTCGTGACTACTATCCATTTGCTACTGCCCAACAAGACAACAGTTCAATTCGCCTACAAGCATAATATCAATCATGCCAAGGGGGAGGGAGCCGGTTGAAGGACCAACGCAGCCGGGCGATAACCGATCGTGTGGACAGGAGCTTCAATGCCGCCCTAAATGCCATAGATAAGATGATAGAATTTAGGACAAAGGCCAAGACCTGTAACCTATGAGGTCATTCAGCCCTGAAAGGGAAACTGACAGTCAGTAAGAAGGTTTGAAAGGTGTAACAGGAGGAAAACCTCGCAGTTGCACTAGGAAACAATTGTTAGAGAGGGTGGAAAGTCAAATTGAATATGAGCGGAGGTACAGTAAAAAGATATGAGAGAGGTTGCAGCTAGGGGCCTACAGTGCACCACGTGAGATGCAGTGGCAGCACACCCTCCTACGGGATCTGGCTGCCATGAGGTCACACGGTCCCTACCAGAAGGTTTTCATTCCCTAAACTATAAACAAACCATCATTCCCAAGTGTTATGCACAATCACATTATATTACTCTTACTTTATGCTTCTTGAATTGGAAATGAAATATAGCATTTAGGTCAAACTTTAGCACCCACGAGGTCATTCAGAGGTGAAACGGATATTGACTGTCAGTAAGAAGGATTGAAAGATAAAACAGGAGGAAAACTTCGCAGTAGCATTATGAAACAATTTTTAGGGGAGGCTGGTAAGTAAGATGGAAGAAAGAGAATATGAGCGGAGGTACGGTGAAAGGAATGAAAAGGGTTGCAGTTGGGGGCCGAAGGATTTATACTCGATGTCATTCCTCGGCCTATGCAATGTGTTGTCGTGCCTGACTTCCTCGCCCTAACTTCTGGTCTTTCCTCCTCGGTGCAAGCAATTCTTTATTGAGTCTGCCATCCTCAGCTCAAGCAATTCCTCAACTGCCCCGTATGTAGGTCATGACGTCAGTGCACCTCCCTTAGTACAGTGTGGGCATTAATTAAGGTTCTTTGCAGCGTCCCTTCAGGTCTTAGCTGCAACCTCTTTCCTTCCTTTTTCTCTACCTCCCTTCATAGTCTCCTTCTTCCATCTGACTTAATTTCTATCATCTTTAGCAACTGTTTCCCAGTGCAGTTGCAAGGTTTTCCTCATGTTACATTTTTCAAACCTCCTTATTATCAATTTCCTGTCCAGTGCTTGAATAACCTCATAGGCCCAGGGCTTGGCTTTTGGCCTAAATCTATACACCAATTCCAATTCCTCAACTCTTTCTTTCCCTTCCGGTTTTTCCCCTCAAAGAACGTTCAGTTACGATGAAGCTTGCTCAGCAAATCTATTGGCCTTTATACCACGACTCATACAACGACGGCACCATTTGCGTAAAAACAGACTTAGCAGCATCCTGAGATGTCTTTGTAAAGAAAAGCACATCCTGGTAAGTCATCTCCATAATTTTAATGTAACTTTAGAACCTTACCTGTTGAGAGTATTCGTGTGGATACAAGTGAATTGCCATTTTCTTTGAGAAAGGAAGATGTTTTAAAAGGTTGTAGTTTAGGAGGTGCTATGATCGATAAGAATGAATAATGCGTTCCTAATATCTGATTTTGCCTCCATATATGGAGCAGAGTTGACGGCATTTTTTAAGGTTTTAGAACACCTAATAAATAGCACATGAAAAGGTTTGTCATATACCACGACTTTGAATGCTCTGAATTCTCCAAAAGCTTTTAATAAATCCCACACTTTAGTCCAAAATGGTCGATAGAGCCGCTCTCACGCATTTCTTGGTGGAAAAGTACTTTTTTTTTTATTTATTTATCTATTTTTTTTTTTTTTGCGTTCCTCTCGTATGGAATTCCGTGGTAACGAGGTAGCGAACAGCGAAGAGAAAAAGTCACTTTAGTCAGTTTATCAAAATGTGGCCCTCTCTTTGATATGAAAATATCAATAGGGATGCAAGAAGCGGTTGTTCATTCTCTCCCCTCCCCCCGCCCACCCCCTCAAACACACTCACACCCCTACTTGCCAATACAAAAACTTCTAAAAAGCATTAGGGATTATAGTCTTCCCTCGCCTGGAAATTTAATAATATTCGAAATGTTGAAGTTGTTTTAACTTGCTTCAAGATCTGGTATACCCGCCTGACTGCTGAGTATATTGTAGGTGGTGACTTGGCGCCAGTGTGTTGTGCTCATTGCTGATCACATTTTGGTCTAATGTGCCTCTCCCGACGCCTCATCAGAAGCAGCAACGGAAAGTACGGCCTGCACCCGATATCTCTTCCTGAGATTTGGGTGACGATGTGTTACTTGAGAATCTTGTGGTCTTTTTAATGGAACTTGGCATTTTAACAGCATTTGAATTATTTTATCTTTAGCTAATTTGTTTTTAAATGTATGAATGCGTGTGAATGCTATTTATACCTTTTATATATTTCTCTGAGTTTTTGATAATGTTAATTTTTTAAATAATTTAATTTCACCGTTGATATAATTGTACTAAATGGGTTCCTCAGCCCCAGCGTCGGGTTAGATGGCCCAAAATTTTGTGTATTCATTCATTCAAGTAGACTACCAGAGAGAGAGCTCTAGCTGCTGCTAGAGCTATTTGTAAGATGTCCTCTTTAATATAGCAACTACTTCTAAGATGTCCACTTTATATAGTAATTTCATCCTATTAATTCAACCATTATTAGAGAAATCCGGCGAGAATGTTGAAACTAATAAAAACAAAATGAAAGAGCTCACGAGAGGTATATAATTCTTGGCTGTATGAAGACACGCCCATAAGACGGGAGGAGCAATTTACCTATTGCATACCAAGGTATATAGAATAAGGGTTTCTATATACCTTGTTGCATACATGTCATACTCGCCTACTTGGTGCCTGTGACCATCAGCCATTTTTGCGAAGATTGCTTGGTCCCCTCGACTGCCAGGTTAAGTGTCCCAATCCTGGAGATTTTGGGAGATGACCTCTGGGACTCGTGGTAAGAATGGAAGGTCTAAATATACATCCCTGCCACAATTTTCGTAAGAGCAGTGGCTCTCAACCTTTGTTGGTGGGGGGGGGGGGGGGGGGGGGGGGGGGGGGGGGGGGGGGGGGGGGGGGGAGACGCGCCTAGTGGGGCGTCAGCAATTTCCAGGGGAGGCGTGAGCTCTACGGACAAATTAAAAATTCTCTAATTATATTAGTTATTCTCTTAAGAGGAAGAACTAATAACTTTACTTTCCTATGGTCTACTACTACTATCATTTTCCTCCCTCTCTATCCCTCAAAACCCCTCCTCTGTTTTTTTTTTTTTTTTTTTTTTTTTTTTTTTTTTTTTTTTTTTTTTTTTTTTTAAATCTGGGAGGGAATTTTACTCATAGGTGCAAGAGGGCCGTAGAGGAAAGGACCAACTCTTAGAGGACGCGTGGTTATAATAAGGTTGAGAATCACTGTCGTAGAGGATGTAGTACGCGATGCCAGATGTCAGTAGCCTTTGATGGTCATGACACAAGGGAGCTCATTTCCATCGCTAAGGTTAAAGCTATACCCTTCATTCGATGTCAAAGCTAAGTATTGTTATAATTGAAAATCAGAAAGTATAAAAATAACTCTTAACTGGAATTCCATGGAGATTTCATCAATAATAGAATGTAGCTACTTAGGAAATGTAACGTGATTCGAATAACTAATGTACGTTCAACTTAATGTATTTTCGTGAATTCTGCTCGTCATTTCAGCATATTTTGCTCACCTCTTTTTAGGATTTCAGATGAACTGGTATCATTCGTGAACATTCTCCAAAAAATGCGGGCACCGCAAACACTACTATGACAAGACCTGGTATCTGCAGAAAGTGGAACAAAGACTCGCATATCAAGGGTATATTCGTGTCAACTGATATGCCACGATTTATCTACAAAATCGGGAAAAATAAATAAAGATATGTAGAAATTTAACAGCAAGCTATCATCCGCTTAGATAGCTGGGACAAAAGATCTTTTAGTAAGTAATCATTTTCCTCCTTGTTAACAAGGAACCAACAACAGCACCGCCCATCACATGATCTTCACGGCCTGGATATTATATCCATTTGAATGAACTGTGGTGTTTTTATCTCATAGAATAGCAAGATTGATAAGGTCATTGACTCGTGCCAAAAGTCGAAACTAAATAAATACAAGCAGAACATTCAGAATGCTATGTATCGTCCTATATTATAAATTTCGCAGACTGCCAAGAATCTTTCCCTGTGTAGTTCAAATGACATTTTGTTCAGCGTTGCGGAGACGGAATTGATTAAAGTGTTTGGGAGAATCGTGTTGTTATAATAGCCGTAGAGATTTTGAATTTCCAGCCTTATAGCATCTACTTAAATCAAAATTACAAAGTTCAAGTCCGAAAATGGCATATGAAATATCGTGAATATATGATAAGTATAAATTCTTTTCTCGTAAACACTGCTGACAATTGAAACATAAATGAAATGAAACTTAATCGAATATGTACTTGCTTTTAGTTCCCAGCATGGAAAGAGGAAGGTGGCTTGATATGAATGCACGTTTGACAATATCCTGTTAACTCATGGACGAAGAGTATATTTAAAAGAAAAAACTATACAGTAGAGAAATGAATTAATTAGACAACGCTCTTCAAATTTAATTTGACTTTTCAGTCTGCCACTTCGTATAGTTATGGCCTCCGTAGACTTACATGCGGTCGTAGATAATGTTCCTACGTGTAAAGGAACGGGAGATGGGTTGCTTAACAAAAGGATTAAGGCAAAGTTCCCGTTCATATTCCTGCAGGGTGTGTACATAGTGCTAATAAGCCATGAAAAACGACTGTGGCTACTGGAACCACTGAAGAATTCAACTACGAGAAACGATTCCGTCGTGGCTTCGCACTTGCACTGTGTTCAAACCAATCACGCATTCTCCAAGAGACACCAAATGTGCTATTGTTTATAGTTGGAGGCCATCGATATGGATGTAAATTCTTCAGAAATGCAGTTCGTTTGTTTTGACGCTCCTTCCATGGAACTACTGCCTCGGTGGCCTTTTATTTGGCAGGGCCTTGTAGAGCACCGCAAGTTCTGGGAAAATCCGACGAGGTTGGTTAATTTTTCTTATCTTATTCTTGGTCACGCGACTGGAAGCAGAAAATTCTTTGTCACAATATTCATCATCATAATTTCTCTAGGGGACATTTCTCATTAACCCCGTGGTTTTTTTTACAAACGCTAAACTTGAACATTGTTTTGTCTCAGTAGGTTTAACGCACTCTTGCGTTTGATGAACAGTTCAGCTGTCCTATTTAGCTGCACGGTCCTAACGGTCATTCCGTTGTTTAAAAAAGATTGATATACATTCACCTTCATTCTGATGACTTGCAGAACAACTAAATACTAATCTTACCGTAGTTTTGAACCTGGGAAGTTATTTTTTTACTCAAGAAAGAACTCTGCAGGTTTGTTAGTTTTGAACTCGTGTTGACTGGGGAAGTTGTCAATTTGATGATGTGCCTGGTGTTGTTGACCTCGCTGTCTTTCTACGTGAGGTGTAAGTCTGTCAATGGCAAAGCAGAGAGAAACAATTTCGATGTGTAGTGACCGTTTGGGCGTTGAAGTCATCTGACTTAACGGAACTACCGAAGATGAAAACGGATAAGGAATAGTTGTACAATCATATGAAAATCGCTTATTGCAACTCTAGTCCGTCAAAAAAAAAAAAAAAAAAAAAGTCACTTCGCGTAGATTTACTCAGCAAATTGTTAACTCGAAAGCTATGATAGCCAGTCGCCTACAGAAATGGTTGTTGGGCAACATCGACAAGAAGACAAAAAACCCACTTTGCGCTACAAAAGTTAGTTATTTTTATTAGGTTATATCGCGATGTGGATGATTATCTTAACTAAAGGTCCTTATAGAATCAAAATATATAGAGAACTAATGACTGCAATTTTACCAAAAAGCAAGCTATAGGAGGCTGGCATTTTTTTAGTCGTTCATTATTATTTTAAAAGGAAAAAATTGTTAACCTACTCCGAATACTGAAAAGATCACTTTGGGTTGTCAAATGGGGATCATTGTTTTCTGGACGGTTGGTCTCCATTTTCCTATATACCGACCAAGGAGAGAAATCCCGCAATCAAACAAGCTACGTCATTCAGCGAAGGTTGGCTAGGTGTGGATTTGAAAACGGACGCGAAAGACTCATAAAAATAGTCGACGTATTTTCTAAGCAGATGAAAGAAAAAGCCGAAGGAAATTTCACACAAAAAGAGACATAAATCTTTTGTGTTGAACGAACCATCCTTAGCGTTGTTTTTTTAGGCTTACTTTACCTTTTAAATGTACACATGTCCGATTCTGCCTCTATAATTAATAAACATGCACTTGTAATTGACTAATGTGTAGTACATATGCCTGGTTTTGCAAACTGGAAATATTGGTTAACTTTACCAAATAGTTGAACGATGTCTGCCTACTTGATTGCTATACATTTATTTCAGGCTCCCACAAAAAAATGCATTTGCCAAGTTCATTTCCCAACAAAGTCTTGTTTTTTGTTTGATGCCTGGGAGCTCTTCTCGCTCTTCTTCTTGCTATACAGGAACTATAACTGAACCAAAGAGATACTGGCCGTGTTATATTATCGAGTGATTGGACCAAAATAAACATCTATAGATATTAGACTGCCATGCTTGTCATTTTAAATGGTGACATGACTGATTCAGAATAGTATTCCGTTTCCTTTCCTATTACCAATGCTTTTATGACAGCACTGAGGAAATTAATCATTATGCTTCTAGGAACTGAAAAACTTATAATAACGGAATATGGTGCGGAATATTTCACAAGCAGTTGCCAGCGCAGTTAACCTAAATTCTTTTGCAGAGCAAGAGGTGCTTGGAACGTGCTCTCCAAGGCCGTTTCTCTCTCTCTCTCTCTCTCTCTCTCTCTCTCTGCAACAATATATCGTCGATGGATAGTAAGGTACTTGATGCCAGAGGCAGTGGCTGTTGCGATAATTTGTGATTTTGAGTGAGATAAAATGACGCTGGAGGATATAACAGCGATCGGTGGTGTAGCAAATTTCTTTCTCTCTCTCTCTCTCTCTCTCTCTCTCTCTCTCTCTCTCTCTCTCTCTCTCTCTCTCTCTCTCTCAGGACTAAGTTTAATCGATGACTGATCGACAACGCATTTCATGTCAATAAAAGCTAGATTTGTAAATAAGGAGGATATCCCACAGTTTCCATAATTTCGTGAACTCAATATAATGAAAATGACGAAAAGCAAACTCATCGAAATCTATATTTGAAGAAACCGTCACAAAGATTGTAGGAAAAAGTGCTGTGGTTCCGTTATTGGTCACGACTTCTTGTGGTGAAGGTATACATTCACGTACGGCTTACAGGCAGCTGAGCAGAGTAGACAAATTCACTTTAAGAAGTTAACGATAAGCAAATACTGGAAAGGTCACGCCTCGTATTAAGAAGAACTGAATTGAAAGAACGACTGGAATACTAAAACGAGTGTTGCTGTATGCAGCTGAACATGAAAATACATTCCCATATTGTATGATGATGTAGGTTCGGTTACTGTTGAGCAGCAGTCCACATCGCAAGTTTCCAGTCAACGATCTGAATTTATGTTAAGTGATAAAATGATCGTGCTATTAGTTGAACTCGCTAGTCATAACATTCCAAGAACAATCAAATGCGGGATGGTAAACAAATGAAACTACAGATGGAGACATCGACAACAAATTAAAAGTGACGTAGTTATTGCAACATAGATTAGGGTAAGGCGACGCAAGAATTCTTCGGGTCAGAGTGTCACTAGCTACAAATATATGACGTAATGGAAAATTTGAAAAGAACATTCCCATCCACATTAACACTCTCGATAGTAGCAGCAGAGTAATGAAAATTCTCTGTATTTTCCCTTGAACATGTAATATAAAGGTGATACCAGTTACTGTTCTTGTGTATTCTAACGCCAAAAGGAGTCCATTGGAAATACGGGTGACCTTAGCTTTCACGAATACAAAATTCATCATGCCTTGCTTTGGCGCAAACAATCGATACATGCACACAAACGCACTTACATACGGGGGAGTTGTAAGTCATGTATTTTATAATAATTATTGTATAAAATCAATGAGCACAACTTTCACTTGAAGGTCGTGCATTGCCTGCGTCGAATACATACTTTCAAGTATTGTAGTAGGTTAACAACACTCTGCAGTACCTTATACCCAAGGTTTAACATTTGAAAGATATGGACTATTTTATGTCTAGTCATTGGGATTTGAGGTGCATGTAAACATGTCTATAAAAATCAGCAAAGCTTTTAGGCAAGAGGGAAATTTGAATCAAATGCCTTCATAGGAATAATGAGGGACCGCGATCGGCAGGGATTTAATGAAGGAAAAATACTGAAGTCAGTTTTGCAAAGCCGTCTCTACACTATAGTCACCAAAAAATAGAGGGTTGGATTTTTTTACTTTAAAGAAATACAGACACCTTTAGCCTCTTGTGAACAAAATTCTAGTCACTCACAGTAAATAAATATTAGAGCTATGAGTGTAATTTCCCGAGAATTATCGCATCAATGAGAACTTATGAAGAACCATCTTACCTTACAAAATGGTAATCAACAGCTTTTACGTATTTTTATGTACGTAAGACGAGAGAATAGTTCAAAGATGAAATACACGACAGCATTTGTAAAACATGAAGAAACGACACATCAAATGTGTTACCAATTATTAGCAAGTTCTTTTGAAGGTTGAATAAGAGGAGGTAAAAGGCAAAACTAAACAAAAACCTATGAGATTCACCACAATTGATTTACAAATTTTGACATCAGAAATTCAAAAATTAACGTACAGTGTTCACCGATATTTTATTTGAAATGGACGCTAATGTGGAGATCTCCAAGACTGTATCACATCAAAATGTAACAAATGGATAAACTTCTCCAAATGAAGTAGGGAGAGAAACAGATAAGTTTAGTGTTGTTTCTTATAAAAAGAGAAAGCTCGAGGATCGCAGCAACATTCTAGTTTGACGACACTACACAAATACATTTGCTGTACTGAATTCTGCTGACTAGCTTACACATTCATTTATGTCCTCCTTTCAAGTTAGAGATCATAGTCAAAGTTACTGCTATATAATACAAGAACAAAATGGACTTTCTAAAAGCTAATGCAAAGCTGTAAAATGCAAGTCATGTGGTAAACAACCTCTCTTGATTCAGGAAATACTCGTCCTGTTTCAAATGAACTTATGCACAAAAATTTCCATCAAGTTCACTAGCGAAAGGCATCACCTTACCAATAGTGCGTCAGTTACCTTTGCCTTGACAGTACTGTGTGCTTATTGGATGTTAAAACTTTCATTTCGCAAGTTGGTTTGAAACCAAACCCCCAGTCCATCTTTTTCCCAAACATATCCAGCAAACTTTCCGTACATTTCTTCCCATTTATACTTTTTCGACAAATCTTCAAAACTACAAGATTCTCTCTCTCTCTCTCTCTCTTCCTGTAAACTCTGTAACTCTTAGCAATCTGATGACACTAGTGAAAAGGCCATTGTTAATATCCCGCCATCCAACAGAAAACAACAAGACGATTGTCAAAACCTCAAGGAAGGTTCATACGCAATACAGACACAGGGCCATTCTTTCTCAAAGGGATCCTACAGCCTGGTGCTCCTCCTAGGGACATTCGTATTACTGTTACCACCTCGCCTGGCAAGGCTCAGATAGCTTACTACCTCTTGCTCCTGCCTCTGTAGCTGTCATCTGCGTTTGTAGTCGTGTGTTGACAGTTATCTTGTGTTTGGATGGTCATACTCCTCAACTTGAAATTTTCATCTTTTTCCTTAAGAAGGTACATCAGTACGGTTTGACAGGTAGATGAAGGGACTTAACATTCTACTCAGTCTGCCTCAGAAATACCACATCGCTGTTATTGTCCTTGTAGGGGGTTTTTATTCAACCAAACAGTACTTCAGGTCTCAAAACTTAGAATAAGCGCTAATTCGTACTGTAGATTTGGCTCTTAACACGGTATCTCACACGCCGGAAAGGAAAACCTGGTTCTGCGGCTGTTAGGCATAAGCACATGTCAATAAGATGATTTCTGTTCTGTTTGTCTTTAGCTGTTCTGGGGAGAAATAGAAGATTGTTCTTGTTTTTCTCTTCGTAAAGAGAGGCGCTGAGCTTCGGTAACGAATTTGTTCGACGTCCGTTTTCCGTCGACATTGGTTTGACTAACGTCCAAGCTAGCGCATAGCACAAAGATTTCTTTACTGATTCAAAGAAATACCATTTTTGTGTAAGAGCCTTTAGAACATTTTATCAATTCATTTATATGTCTGTGACTCACTCATTTTCTGTAGTCTTTCATACTAAGATTCTGGTTTTCTGTCAATTTTTTCATTAAGAGTCGTCAATAGCTGGATGGAAGCGAAAGAAGTGAACTATTTGTAAAATAAAGCCACTTATTGGCATGTGTACATCGCTGCCGCAATATCTCCACCTTGCACAAAAAAACATGGATTTTCCCAGGTAATTTAAGTTAATTTCAGGAGCTAAATCAATGATAACAGAGTTGCTTATTTGTCTAACAACTATATTAACTGTCTAAGTCATGACTTGAGCGACTTTGAAAATCAGTTGATTTCATTAGCTGAAGTGACGGACGACTGTTTTTAGACACACATTTAAACACACACACGCACACACACACACAAATATATATATATATATAATAATATATATATTATATATATATATAATATATATGTATATATATGTATTTGTATATATATGTATATGTATTATATTATAATTTATATATATCTATATATTAATAATATATATATATATATATATGGTATATATATATATATATATATATATAAGTATATGATATTATATTATATATAATATATATATAGATATATATATATATACATATACTCATTAAGCTTCAAATGTCCTTTAATATCTAATTCGCTCTATCTCGCGATAACCTTGCGGTTTAAAGCACTTCACTGTACCTACGTCCTGATTTCTTGGCTCCGTGGTTCGCGTCTATGAGCCGACGAATTTCTTATCAACAAAAAAATTCCCCTTCGGTTAACATATATGAAAATATATTAATTCTGAGGTAGAGCGAATCAGATATTAAAGGACAAATGTAGCTTAACGAGTATACATGAATATATATATATATATATATATATATATATATATATATATATATATATATATATATATATATATATATATATATGTGACGGTACTTACTTTCGTTCACAGCTCTAAGGTAACGTGTGCCGACTTGGAGGCTGTACTTTGGGGAATTAGGTAAAAGGGTTATATTAGGATGAGAAATTAATTGATATGTTTCTTTGCATTTAAGTTTATTCTTCGTTAGGGGTTCTTACAAATGTTTTTCCACCTTCTGAGTTACTGGGCTCTTGGACTGATATAACTTAATTGGCACTTGTTGCAATTACGAGTCTATAGGCACGAGGGAATTTTACTGAGTACTGATTGTCACTTATCACTGTCTATAAACTTGCACACCACACTTGTACTTATTCTTCTTCGCTGGACTCTGTGTCTTTCTTCTTCTCTTTTCGGCTGCTGCACCACTCGTCTGTTCTTGCTCGTGCTCTCCCCCCTTTTCTCCACTCTGTCGTTTTCTTCTCTCGACTTCTCTGTTCCCCTTTTTTCTCTGCTCTCCTCTCTCTCTGTCTGACCTTTTATTAGGATGAAATCTCCTTAGCACCTCCTTTGGATTTTGGGATTTTGACTGGGCGTGGTAACTTCTGAAAGACTTCTTGTGTCTTAGTGGCTACGGACATTAAACAAGACCGCCTTCCTGTCATGTCTTCTACAATGATTCGTAGGCTTTGAATTTGTATACGCCTCCTACTTGATGTCCTGGCTTCTTGGGGGTGTATCCCTTGGTAACCTCATAGGTCATTCGTTGATACCCCTTTTGGGCTGTCTTATGACCAACACTCATGGCTTTTGATTCGTCGATACTAGAGGCCTATCTTTGGAAGGGTGGAGCTTTTAAGAATTTGGCACTTCCCTCTTTCTAACAACGGGTCATAGAATTCCTTTTTAACGTATGCCAGATGGCTCTCTCTGACCTGTTCACGAAGGGAACGGCGATTAGTCATAGGCGCTAATGAGAGTAGTTTCCAATTTCTCGAATATGCCTGGTAGATATCGCTCGTCGCCCATAATCTCCTGTTGGTCACTAATCGCTGGTACGGACAGAGGTTTTTTGGGGGAGATGAAAGCCACATGGCTTTAGGTCTAATAAGCCTTATCGTTGGGTCGAGTAACGCGATAATTCGTTCTCTAAGAAAAATCATTATCTTATTCCCTTTTCCTATTTCTTCTCTTATTATCCGTTTCGTGCCTTTGGAATAACAACACTGTGCCATATATATATATATATATATATATATATATATATATGTGTGTGTGTGTGTGCATAAAGTGAATATAGTATATATTATAAATACTGTGTATGTGGGATAATCACAATCCCCTCTTAATGCTTGATACACTTGTCACTAAATATGCTATGACCTTGCCAATAAGTTGTCAGGGTGGAAGTGAGTTGACATCGATCCTGAGTTCATATGTACAGCTGGGTCAATAATATCAACTTACACCTCTCTTGATGGCAGCAGTTCAAATCCCACTTATCAGTTGCAATTCACCCTGGATATTAAATAATATTTGTGGCTTAATGTTTGTGAATATAAATTCTGTGACAAAATAATGTATATATGTGAGTGTGAGGTAATAATATATATATATATAGATATATCATATATATATATCTATATATATATATATATATATAATATATATATGTGTGTGTGTGTGTGTGTATTGATATATGTATACTATATATATATATATATATATCGAGCTACAATGTCCTTTAATATCTAATTCGCTCTACCTCGGAATTAATATATTTTCATATATGCTTAACCGAAGGGGAATTTTTTCTCGATAATAGACTTGCCTGGATCGGGGCGCGATCCCGGGATCCTTTCAAATCCAGGAACGTCAGTGAAGCTTTTACCTAGCGGTAGTGTAGTAGGTAAAAGCTTCACTGACGTTCCTGGATTTGAAAGGATCCCGGGATCGCGCCCCGATCCAGGCAAGTCTATTATCGAGAAAAAATTCCCCTTCGGTTAAGCATATATGAAAATATATTAATTCCGAGGTAGAGCGAATTAGATATTAAAGGACATTGTAGCTCGATATATGTATATGAATCACGGAAAAGTGATATGACTTATACTATATATATGTATATACATATGAGTTTTTGTCACATACACTTTGAATATAGATATTATTCATATGTTATTACTTTGGATGTAAGTTATTACAAAGTATACTGCATTCGATATCAACTGATACATACTATATATATTTGTGTTTTAATATTGGATATATCTTACCTTTGAATAGCTTACATCCAAAGGAATAGAATATAAGTACATCTGGGTTTAACAGGATTCGAACCTTTGCCTTTTGGGTTTGGTTTAGAGTCAACGGGGATTTATCCATCCGGCTTGATAACCGAAATGATGTCCTTAACTTTTAATCAAATCACTTTATTCGTAAAACTTTAATATTTACTGAATGGTTATGTTCCTTCAATTAAATTAATTTCGAACGAGGAACAGAAAATCGGTTACCTTTTCTTGGCTTATTTGTTCATCAGGACAGATTCTTTAAATTTGTTGTCTATAGAAAGAACATAACTTTTCATTTTTCTTTGCATACATGAAGTAAAGTTAAAAGTACCATAAATGGTTAAACTAATTTTTTTTCCGTGCATACATTTTTTATTTTTTGATTCAGTGTTTTCGAAATCTATGCTACCCTATTTGTGAAAGTGTCTCACCAAAGCAAGAACGCTGTACTTTACTGGCTGCCTTCCCGCCAACCGCGATACAAAGCTTCCATTCAACAAAGAGTTTACCAAGATTTTATACGTTGTAAAAAAGAAGAAGCATGGATTATTATTATTATTATTATTATTATTATTATTATTATTATTATTATTATTATTATTGTTGTTGTTGTTGTTGTTCAGAAGATGAACCGTTTTATATTTGGGTAAGTGGCCGCCGATGGGAAAGAGAAGAAGGGAAGCTATTGCAGCACGTGGTACAAGGAATAATTTACATTGCATAACCGACACTCATGGGAGAAAAGACCTGCTACCGATTTTAATAATGGCAGTTATTTATTCATTATAAGTATATAAATGCTTTGACAGTTCTGGATAGTAAATAATCGAAGGTGTAATTTCCTTAAACAAGATGTTTGCCCGTTATACAGGTACCTATGAAAACGACTCTTCATCACCACATTCGTCTTTCGACCACCGCACCGGTTGGACGTGTCAGGATTGCAAAGCAGGTTTGCAGCTGACCCTTCATCTGATTCTTTGTACTATTTTGTTTTGACTGACATGGCTTCAAGGATACCATTGGAGACGCTGAAATGGACTTATCATTATCAAATGGTGATTCGGATGAAGTTAATAGAGCTCCTTTTATTGAAAAAAGAGAGCAAAGAATCGGAAAAAACTGGACTCCGCCCAAGGAGAGGTAGTTGAGAGAAGCGCTATTAGTTATGGTGGAAATTCATTACTCTATAAGAGGCAGAGGATAAGTAATGATGAACGTGTATTGGATAATCCCCAAGCGAATTCGGAAGTGGATCCTGTTTCTGGCCATCGAAAACTCTTGTATTTTCCCTATTTACCTGACATGGATTATCACAACAAAATGCAGTGGACGGTAAGCTTTATAAATGTCTTGAGTTTGACGTTTTATGTAAGGAAGCCATATATAACTGCCAAAGGTGATCGATCAGTTGACTATTTAACAAATGTCTGTTTTGAGAACGTTTTAATAGATTAGATAAACCAGTGGTCTTCAACCTTTTTAATGTCGTCCACCCCTAGTGGTGATTAAGTAGAAGCTGCCCACCCCCAACCCCGAAAGTGTCTCATTAAAAATCTCACGATTTTAATATCTAAAATCTGTTTCATATCTCATTTCTATGAGTATGTAAACAGAAAAAAGCAGTTTCTCTTATTTTTATTTAACTTTTACATATTCATACATATATTTACACACCTCATCTCAAACTAAGAAGCTCAAAATACACAAGATAACATTAAGCATGCCATTTAGACGCATTTTCCTTCACTAAAGTAAAATTGCAGACAATGTTTGCTATATTTGGTACGGTATCAATAAATAAAACAAATAGTTATATATCCTTGGCTGTTGTTGCATTGTCTATTAGGTTGAATCGAGGTGTCAGACGATTTTCAAGTGCAACTCGCATGAGAGGATCCAAGTTCAGGATTGCATTCCTTTTTTTTGTCTTCACCAAAACTAAACTAGAGAACCCTTGCACTCACAAATATGATGTTGGCATCTGTACAAATATGGCTATTGCCTGCTCAGCTAGATCCTTGTACTCTGGAATATCAAGCAGGGTAACCCAGAAATCCATGGGATGGCTAAATGTCTTGAAAACTGCTCTTTGTGAATAATCCGCTCGAAGCTCCAAAAGACCATCACAATGATCAGTTCCTTCATCTGTGAAGGGATTAAGCATCCACATGTTGGAGGTCAGCTGGTCATTCTCACTGTCTGGGAAATAGAAAGTACGGTGTCTGATAACTAAGTGTGACATGTACCTCCAGTGTCTGCTCTGTTGCCTGCATACCATGTTCCCAGCCACATTCTCTCATAAATGAGTCAAATAATTCAAAATCAGAAAAGCACCTCTTTTCTACATTGCTTTTCCATTTTTTTCACCAGTTTAAATGCATTTATTTTCCCTATACTTGCGAGTAGGCGAGGTGGCAACCTCGATGTTGCAATAGGTAAAAATGTATTTGTATGTATTTTAAGAAAATATAGAGAGAGAGAGAGAGAGAGAGAGAGAGAGAGAGAGAGAGAGAGAAAGAAAGCGTCTTGTATGTTATACATGCACGTGCAGGTGAGGATCTCGTCCACCCAGTAGTCCACCCCTAGACAGCTGCCCACCCCTCACTTAATCTCGTCCACTATAAGGTGGACTGTCCACCCAGGTTGAATAGCACTGAGATAAACCAAGGGATGACGAAAAATACACCAAGTGGATTGTCTAGACCCAGAAGAAGATCGAACTGTTGGGATCAAGAGACTTGAGGAATACAACCACTGTAGGTCCTGCATGTCGTAAAAGGCAGCTAAAAGGACAGCTTTTCAGTAAAAGACTAGGCCCACCGCCAGTAATTGTGGGAACTGCTGCCTTGCAGTCTTACTTTTTAGTAAAAGGCTAGGCCCACCGCCAGTAATTGTGGGTAATGCTGCCTTGCAGTCTGTCTTTTTAGTAAAAGGCTAGGCCCACTGCCAGTAATTGTGGGAACTGCTGCCTTGCAGTCTGTCTTTTTAGTAAAAGGCTAGGCCCACTGCCAGTAATTGTGGAACTGCTGCCTTGCCAGTGTATTTTTAGTAAAAAGGCTAGGCCCACTGCCAGTAATTGTGGAACTGCTGCCTTGCAGTCTGCCTTTTTAGTAAAACAAAAGGCTAGGCCCACTGCCAGTTAATTGTGGGAAACTGCTGCCTTGCAGTCTGCGTTTTTAGTAAAAGGCTATGGCCCACCCCTGCCATGTAATTGTTGTGGGAAACTGCTGCCTTGCTAGTGTGCCTTTTTAGTAAAAGGCTAGGCCCACTGCAGTAATTGTGGGAACTGCTGCCTTGCAAAGTCTGTCTTTTTAGTAAAAAGGCTAGGCCCACTGCCAATAACTTGTGGGAACTGCTGCCTTGCAGTTCTGCCTTTTTAGTAAAAGGCTAGGCCCCACTGAAGTTAATTGTGGGACTGCTGCCTTGCAGTCTTACTTTTTAATAAAAAAAGGCTATGGCCCACTGCCAATAACTGTGGAAAACTGCTGCCTTGCAAGGTGGACTTTTTTAGTCAAAGGCGAGGTCCACCGCC
>NC_087217.1:39335762-39355236 GCF_015104395.2 Macrobrachium nipponense | reverse complement strand
GGCGGTGGACCTCGCCTTTGTGCACTAAAAAGTCCACCTGCAAGGCAGAGCAGTTTCCACAGTTATTGGCAGTGGGCATAGCATTTTATTAAAAAGTAAGACTGCAAGGCAGCAGTTCCCACAATTACTGGCAGTGGGCCTAGCCTTTTACTAAAAAGGCAGACTGCAAGGCAGCAGTTCCCACCCAATTACTGCAGTGGGCCTAGCCTTTTACTAAAAAGGCGGTAAAATTACAGTTTCAACCATTATGGGAAAACTGGAATAAAATATATTTGTTGCATCAGAAATAATGTAGTTCCAACGGATTTAACATTTATTTTGACTGCGAACCATCCGATTTAGAGATTTACTATGTAATAGGAGTTAAAAAAAAAAGTTTTTTTTTCCAGAAAAAGGTAAATGGTCCAGGAGAAGGCCGCACGCCCGTTTTTCAAGTATTAACGACGAAAAAACGGCAAAAAAACGACCAGATTGGTGTTGCACATCGCATAGAAAACATGAGGAAATGAATAAAAAAGAACAGAGTTACTCTTACACACAAAATCTAAGCATAACCTACTACTACTTCAATTATAGGGGATCCCAGTGGGGAAACGGGGAAACCAAGGGAACGGGGTTTTTGGTGGGGGGAGGAGGAGGAAAAGTGATTTTCGGGGCACTACCGAACCTAATTACACCCACCTACCATACCTAGGGCCGGGCCCTGTACCCCTACCTAGGCCTAGCGGGGGGGGGGGGCTCCGACCCCCTGCGACCCCCCTTAAGGCCACAGTGATTTTCGGGGCACTACCGAACCTAATACAACCACCTAACCTTACCTAGGGCCCTGTACCCCTACCTAGGCCTAGCGGGGGGGCTCCCCCCCCTGCGACCCCCCCTAAGGCCACACCTAACATCCATCAAACCAAATCCAAAGTGATGGTACTGCTGTATACATCGTTATACTACCACCATTATAATATACTCTATAAATTAATGAAGCTTACCTTAAACTGTTGGTTGATAAAAATGTGCTGCTGCTTTGAGGGAAAACGTGAAGCCGTTGCAAGGTTCCCTGACATGCAACTTAAAGTAGGAAGTGGCCAGGTACCCGACGACCACATTGCACTGCAAAACAATCGGTAGGAAATCGAAGGTCTGTCAAAATTAATGCCAGAAGGGCAGCCACTACCTCTGCCATAGGTACAGGAAGACAAATGCCGTTTTTGCTTCATTATTCGAGTATTCAGTCAAACAAGGATACCAGTGGACACTAGACAGGAAACTTTATTACTCCGCTGAAATGCTAGTGAAACTTAGTTTTCGACTCAAGTCATTCGTAATGGTTATGAAACCCATGACGTCATAACGATGTCACCTCTCAGCCAATAATGAGTAACTGGAACTGCTTTTGTTTGCGTAAGAAAGTAAGTTAGAGGGCTCATTAAAAGTAAACATTACCGTAGAGGAAACACCTCTCCCGACTTAGAAAAATTTCGAGGTAAAAACTTAATCTTTTTTTTCTCTGTAAGTATGCATTAGCGACAATAATGTATTGAGAAGAAGTGTTTTGTTATCACGTGCTTTACTCGGGCGAAAATATCAATATAATAGATTTCCCATAATGGTTGAAACTGTAATAATACCAAAAGGAGACTGCAAGGCAGCAGTTCCCACAATTACTGGCAGTGGCCTAGCCTTTTACTAAAAAGGCAGACTGCAAGGCAGCAGTTCCCACAATTACTGGCAGTGGGCCTAGCTTTTTACTAAAAGACAGACTGCAAGGCAGCAGTTCCACAATTACTGGCGAAAAAGTGGGCTAGCCTTTTACTAGGCGACTGAGACTGCAAAGGCAGCAGTTCCCACAATTACTGGCAGTGGGCCTAGCCTTTACTAAAGACAGACTGCAAGGCAGCAGTTCCCACAATTACTGGCAGTGGGCCTAGCATTTTACTAAAAGACAGACTGCAAGGCAGCAGTTCCCACAATTACTGGCTGGGCTAGCCTTTACTAAAAAGACAGACTGCAAGGCAGCAGTTCCCACAATTACTGGCAGTGGGTGTTTTACTAGCCCCATACTACTAGCAGACTGCAAGGCAGAGAATTACCACAATTACTGGCAGTTCCCACAATTACTGGCAGTGGGCTAGCCTTTTACTACACGCAAGGACAGCAGCAGCACTGTCTTAATTACTGGCAGTGTCTAGCTTACTTAGACGGGACTGCAATGCAAAAGGGCATTACAATTACTGGCAGGTGGGCCTAGCTTACTATACAGACTAAAAAGGCAGACAGCAAGGCAGCAGTTCCCCACTTATGGCAGTGGGCCTAGCCTTTTCTAAAAAAGGCAGACTGCAAGGCAGCATTACAATTACTGGCGGTGGGCCTAGCCTTTTCTAAAAAAGACAGACTGCAAGGCAGAGTTCAATTACTGCGGTGGGCCTAGTCTACTGAAAAGCTGTCTTTTAGCTGCCTTTTTTACGACTGCGGACCTACAGTAGTTGCATTCCTCAAGTCTCTTGATCCCAACTGTTCGATCTTCTTCTGGATCTAGACAATCCCCTTGGTGTATTTTTCGTCATCCCTTGGTTTATCTCAGTGCTATTCAACCTGGGTGGACAGTCCACCTTATAGTGGACGAGATTAAGTGAGGGGTGGGCGACTGTAGGGGAGGGGTGGACTACTGGGTGGACGAGATCCTCACCTGCACGTGCATGTATAACATACAAGACTCTCTCTCTCTCTCTCTCTCTCTCTCTCTCTCTCTCTCTCTCTCTCTCTCTCCTCTCTCTCTCCTATATTTCTTAAAATACATACAAATACATTTTTACCTATTGCAACATCGAGGTTGCCACCTCGCCCTACTCGCAAGTATAGGGAAAATAAATGCATTTAAACTGAAGGTGAAAAAATGGAAAAGCAATATAGAAAAGAGGTGCTTTTCTGATTTTGAATTATTTGACTCATTTATGAGAGAATGTGGCTGGGAACATGGTATGCAGGCCAACAGAGCAGACACTGGGGAGGTAAATGTCACACTTAGTTGTCAGACGCCGTACTTTATTAGTTCCCAGACAGTGAGAATGACCAACTGACCTCCAACATGTGGATGCTTAATCCCTTCACAGATGAAGGAAACTGATCATTGTGATGGTCTTTTGGAGCTTCGAGCGGATTATTCACAAAGAGCAGTTTTCAAGACATTTAGCCATCCCATGGATTTCTGGGTTACCCTGCTTGATATTCCAGAGTACAAGGATCTAGCTGAGCAGGCAATAGCCATATTTGTACAGATGCCAACATCATATTTGTGTGAGCTATGGTTCTCTAGTTTAGTTTTGGTGAAGACAAAGAAAAGGAATGCAATCCTGAACTTGGATCCTCTCATGCGAGTTGCACTTGAAAATCGTCTGACACCTCGATTCAACCTAATAGACAATGCAACAACAGCCAAGGATATATAACTATTTGTTTTATTTATTGATACCGTACCAAATATAGCAAACATTGTCTGCAATTTTACTTAAGTGAAGGAAAATGCGTCTAAATGGCATGCTTAATGTTATCTTGTGTATTTTGTGCTTCTTAGTTTGAGAAAGAGGTGGTAAATAAGTATGTATGAATATGTAAAAGTTAAACTAAAAATAAGAGAAACTGCTTTTTCTGTTTACATACTCATAGAAATGAGATATGAAACAGATTTTAGATATTAAAATCGTGAGATTTTAATGAGACACTTTCGGGGTGGGGGGTGGGCAGCTTCTACTTAATCACCACTAGGGGTGGACGACATTAAAAAGGTTGAAGACCACTGGCTTATCTAATCTATTAAAACGTTCTCAAAACAGACATTTGTTAAATAGTCAACTGATCGATCACCTTTGGCAGTTATATATGGCTTCCTTACATAAAACGTCAAACTCAAGACATTTATAAAGCTTACCGTCCACTGCATTTTGTTGTGATAATCCATGTCAGGTAAATAGGGAAAATACAAGAGTTTTCGATGGCCAGAAACAGGATCCACTTCCGAATTCGCTTGGGGATTATCCAATACACGTTCATCATTACTTATCCTCTGCCTCTTATAGAGTAATGAATTTCCACCATAACTAATAGCGCTTCTCTCAACTACCTCTCCTTGGGCGGAGTCCAGTTTTAGTTTTTTCCGATTCTTTGCTCTCTCTTTTTTATTTCAATAAAAGGAGCTCTATTAACTTCATCCGCATCACCATTTGATAATTTTAAGTCCATTTCAGCGTCTCCTATGGTATCCTTGAAGCCGTGTCAGTCAAAACAAAATAGTACAAAGAATCAGATGAAGGTCAGCTGCAAACCTGCTTTCCCATCCTGACACGTCCAACCGGTGCGGTTGGTGATGAAGAGTCGTTTTCATAGATTCCTGTATAACTGGCTAACATCTTGTTTAAGGAAATTACACCTTCGATTATTTACTATCCAGAACTGTCAAAGCATTTATATACTAATAATGAATAAATAACTGCCATTATTAAAATCGGTAGCAGGTCTTTTCTCCCATGAGTGTCGGTTATGCAAAGTAAATTATTCCTTGTACTACGTGCTGCAATAGCTTCCCTTCTTCTCTTTCCCATCGGCGGCCATACCCAAATATAAAACGGTTTCATCTTCTGAACAACAACAATAACAACAACAACAATAATAATAATAATAATAATAATAATAATAATAATAATAATAATAATAATAATCCATGCTTATTCTCTTTTACAAAGTGTAAAATCTTGGTAAACTCTTTGTTGAATGGAAGCTTTGTATCGAGGTTGACGGGAAGGCAGCCAGTAAAGTACAGCGTTCTTGCTTTGGTAAGACACTTTCACAAATAGGGTAGCATAGATTTCGAAAACGCTGAATCAAAAAATAAAAAATGTATGCACGGAAAAAAAATTAGTTTAACCATTTATGGTACTTTTAACTTTACTTCATGTATGCAAAGAAAAACGAAAAGTTATGTTCTTTCTATAGACAACAAATTTAAAGAATCTGTCCTGATGAACAAATAAGCCAAGAAAAGGTAACCGATTTTCTGTTCCTCGTTCGAAATTAATTTAATTGAAGGAACATAACCATTCAGTAAATATTAAAGTTTTACGAATAAAGTGATTTGATTAAAAGTTAGGGACATCATTTCAGTTATCAAGCCGGATGGATAAATCCCCGTTGACTCTAAACCAAACCCAAAAGGCAAAGGTTCGAATCCTGTTAAACCCAGATGTACTTATATTCTATTCCTTTGGATGTAAGCTATTCAAAGGTAAGCTATATCCGATATTAGAACACAAATATATGTAGTATATGTATCATTTGATACCGAATACAGTATACTTTGTAATAACTTACATCCAAAGTAATAACATATGAATAATATCTATATTCAAAGTGTATGTGACCAAAGACTCATATGTATATACTTATATATAGTATACATATATATCACACACACATAGATTATTTATATATATATATATATATATATATATATATATATATATATATATATCTAATAAAAGGAGCCCATAAAAAAACACCAAAATATAGAGAAAAAGTACTATATTTCAGAGACTGCTGTCTCCCTCTTCAGGTAGATGAATGAGAAAAGTTTACAGAAAAGGTGGTATTTATACCAAGAGGTCCATCCACAAACAAGCCATTTTAAGTCACCCCCGCTGATAATCTTCCTTTAATCTTCTTAAGGGTTGGTTGAATGAAGACGTTGTCGATCGTGTCCGAAATCCATGCTCCTTTTGAGATGTTCATTACCTGCCTCTCTTTTATTAAGGCCGATTCCATCATTTGACTCTTGTACCGGCAGTTGCTGCTATAAATTACACGTGACAAATTCCAGTTTATTCTATGGTTATGTTCCTTTTATATGGTTGAAAATAGCCGAGTTCTGTTGTCCATACCTAACTGACCGTTTGTGTTGTATTAATCTCTGGGGAAGGGATTACTGTAAATCCGATGTAAGATTGGTCACAGTCCTGGCATGGGATTTTCGTATACCCCAGAGTCCTTTGGAGATGTCTTTTGTTGGACGTTAATCAGGGATTTGGCTAAGGTGTTTGGGTAAGTAAATACAAAAGGGTTCGATTTCCCAGGGGGTTGGTATTCTCTTAATCGTGTCCAGGTTGGGAATTATTATTTTATTGTTGGGTGTTTCTCTGATCTTGTCTTTA
The DNA here is from genome assembly GCF_015104395.2 of Macrobrachium nipponense. Classification (NCBI taxonomy): domain Eukaryota; kingdom Metazoa; phylum Arthropoda; class Malacostraca; order Decapoda; family Palaemonidae; genus Macrobrachium; species Macrobrachium nipponense. The sequence continues at coordinate 39,349,042 of NC_087217.1, read as the reverse complement.
GGGGGTCGGTAGAAAATTACGTTTGCTTTGTGAATTGGCTTTTCTCAATTATATGGTCAGGTATTAAAGACGAAAATTTGCTTGCGAATTAGTTCAAATTTCTTTTCCAGGAATTCTGGGGAACAAATTCGTAATGCTCTTAAGAACAAGTTACTAGCTACACCTATCTTTTCTGTATATGGTAAATTTGTATTCTGTGTATCTCTGATTATTAAAACATCAAGAAAAGGAATTTTGTTGTCTGTTTCCCATTCAACTTTAAATTTGATGCTGGGCACTAATGTGTTTAATTTCGAGAGGAATTCATTGAAATTGCCCCACCTATTATCCCCCAAAATGTTAGGATAATCATCCACGTATCTCATCCACAGCATGTTTTTGGGTTTTACCGCATTTATTACTGTGTTTTCAAAGTATTCCATGTACAGATTGGCTAAAATAGGACTTAAAGGACTACCCATACTACACCCGAATTTTTGCTTGTAGAATGATTCCCCGAATGAAAATACGTTATTAGATGCACATAATTCACTAGCTTTATTATTTTGTCAAGCGCCAATGGGAAATGATCTGAATAGGGGGTGGGGGATAATTTTTCCCTTAAAAACTGAAGAACGTCCTGTACTGGTACTTTAGTGAACAGGGAATCTATGTCAAGGCTTAAAAGTTTTATGTTGTGAAGTGGTATATGTGCTTCTCTGAATTTGTGACAAAAATCTTCCGAATGTTTAATGTGACTGGAGATTTTTTGTCACAAATTCAGAGAAGCACATATACCACTTCACAACATAAAACTTTTAAGCCTTGACGTAGACTCCTGTTCACTAAAGTACCAGTACAGGACGTTCTTCAGTTTTTAAGGGAAAAATTATCCCCTATTCAGATCATTTCCCTTTGGCACTTGACAAAATAATAAAGTTAGTTGAATATGTGCATCTAATAACGTATTTTCATTCGGGGAATCATTCTACAAACAAAAAATCTGTAGTATGGTAGTCCTTTAAGTCCTATTTTAGCCAATCTGTACATGGAATACTTTGAAACTACAGTAATAAATGCCAATAAAACCCAAAAAACATGCTGTGGATGAGATACGTGGATGACATACTAACGCTTTGGATAATAAGTTGGGGTAATTTTAATGAATTCCTATCAAAATTAAACGCATTAGTGCCCAGCATCAAATTTAAAGTTGAATGGGAAACAGACAACAAAATTCCTTTTCTTGATGTTTTAATAATCAGACACGACAGAATACAAATTTACCATATACAGAAAACCACCAACGTTCTCACTTTCATATATTCACTACTTTAGCTATCATGACAATACTATCAAGATAGGTGTAGCTAGCAACCTATTCTTAAGAGCCTTACGAATATGTTCCCAGATTTCCTGGAAAAGAATTTGAACTAATTCACAAGCGAACTTTCATCTTTAAAGTATCCTGACCATATAATTGAGAAAGCAATTCAAAAAGCAAACGTAATTTTCTATCGACCCCCTAAAGACAAGACCAGAGACACACCCAACAATAAAATAAAAATTCCCCACCTGGAGACGATTAAGAGAGTAACTCACACCCTTGGGGGAAATCCAACCCTTTTGCATTTACCTACCCAAATACCTTAGCCAAATCCCCTGATTAACGTCCAACAAAACACATCTCCCAAAGACTCTGGGGGTATATGAGATCCCATGCCAGGACTGTGACCAATCTTACATCGGATTTACAGGTAAATCACTTCCCCAGAGATTAATACAACACAAACGGTCAGTTAGGTATGGACAACAGAACTCGGCTATTTTTCAACCATATAAATGAACATAACCATAGAATAAACTGGAATATGTCACGTGTAATTTATAGCAGCAACTGCCGGTACAAGAGTCAAATGATGGAATCGGCCTTAATGAAAGAGAAGCAGGTATGAACATCTCAAAAGGGAATTGGATATCAGATAGCGTCGACGCAGTGTTCATTCAACCAATGCTTAAGAAGATTAAAGGAAGATTATCAGCGGGGGTGACCTAATTGGCTTACTTGTGGACGAATCTCTTGGTATAAATACCACCTTTTCTGTAAACTTTTCTCGTCATCTACCTGAAGAGAAGACAGCGTCTCTGAAATATATTATTTTCTCTCTCATTTTGGTGTTTTTATGGGTCCTTTTAATTGGATGGAATTCTGTTGTTACAGAACATTTTTACCAGTCATATATATATATATATATATATATATATATATATATATATATATATATATATATATATATGACTGGTAAAAATGTTCTGTAACAACAGAATTCCATCCAATAAAAGGAGCCCATAAAAACACCAAAATATAGAGAGAAAAAGTACTATATTTCAGAGACTGCTGTCTCCCTCTTCAGGTAGATGAATGAGAAAAGTTTACAGAAAAGGTGGTAATGAACATCTCAAAAGGAGCATGGATTTCAGATACGATCGACAAGGTTTTCATTCAACAACACACTTAAGAAGATTAAGGAAGATTATCAGCGGGGGCGACCTAAATTGGCTTGCCTGTGGATGGACCTACCTGAAGAGGGAGACAGCAGTCTCTGAAATATAGTACTTTTCTCTCTATATTTTTTGGTGTTTTTATGGGCTCCTTTTATTAGATATATATATATATATATATATATATATATATATATATATATATATATATATATATATGATATAATATAATATATATATATATATATATATATATATATATATATATATATTCATGTATACTCATTAAGCTACATATGTCCTTTAAAATCTAATTCGCTCTACCTCAATTAATATATTTTCATATATGTTAACCGAAGGGGAATTTTTTTGTTGATAAGAAATTCGTCGGCTCATGGACGCGAACCACGGAGCCAAGAAATCAGGACGTAGATACAGTGAAGTGCTTTAAACCGAAAGGTTGTCACGAGATAGAGCTGAATTAGATATTAAAGGACATTTGAAGCTTAATGCATATATATATATATATATAATATATATAGATATATTATATATATATAGATATCAGATATAATTATAATATATATATATACACTTATTAATATAATATAATAAATATAATCTATATATATATATATATATATCCATAATATATATATACATATATATATATACATATATATATATATATATATATATATATATATATATATATATATATATATACACGTTTGTGTGTGTAAATGTGTGTGTAAAAACAGTCGTCCGTCACTTCAGCTAATGAAATCAATTGCTTTTCAAAGTCGCTCAAGTCATGACTTAGACAGTTGATATAGTTGTTAAGACAAATAAGCAACTCTGGTATCATTGATTTAGCTCCTGAAATTAACTTAAATTACCTGGGAAAATCCATGTTTTTTTGTGCAAGGTGGAGATATTGCGGCAGCGATGTACGCATGCCAATAAGTGGCTTTATTTTACAAATAGTTCACTTCTTTCGCTTCCATCCAGCTATTGACGACTCTTAATGAAAAAATTGACAGAAAACCAGAATCTCAGTATGAAAGACTACAGAAAATGAGTGAGTCACAGACATATAAATGAATAGATAAAATGTACTAGAGGCTCTTACACAAAAATGGCATTTCTTTGAATCAGTAAAGAAATCTTTGTGCTATGCAGCTAGCTTGGACGATAGTCAAACCAATGTCGACGGAAAACGGACGTCGAGCAAATCGTAACCGAAGCTCAGCACCTTTCTTTACGAAGAGAAAAACAAGAACAATCTTCTATTTCTCCCCAGAACAGCTAAAGACAAACAGAACAGAAATCATCTTATTGACATGTGCTTATGCCTAACAGCCGCAGAACCAGGTTTTCCTTTCCGGCGTGTGAGATACCGTGTTAAGAGCCAAATCTACGATACGAACTAGCGCTTTTTCTAAGTTTTGAGACCTGAAGTACTGTTTGGTTGAATAAAAACCCCCTATAAGGACAATAACAGCGATGTGATATTTCTGAGGCAGACTGAGTAGAATGTTCAGTCCCTTCATCTACCTGTGAAACCGTACTGATGTAGGTCCTTAATGATGAGTAGTCAAGTACCTTCTTAAGGAAAAAGATGAAAATTTCAAGTTGAGGACTATGACCATCCAAACACAAGATAACTGTCAACACAAGACTACAAACGCAGATGGACAGCTACAGAGGCAGGAGCAAGAGGTAGTAAGCTATATGAGCCTTGCCAGGCGAGGTGGTAACAGTAATACGAATGTCCCTAAGAGGAGCACCAGGATGTAGGATCCCTTTGAGAAAGAATGGCCCTGTGTCTGTATTGCGTATGAACCTTCCTTGAGGTTTTGACAATCGTCTTGTTGTTTTCTGTTGGATGGCGGGATATTAACAATGGCCTTTTCACTTGTGTCATCAGATTGCTAAGAGTACAGAGTTTACAGGAAGAGAGAGAGAGAGAGAGAGAGAGAGAGAGAGAGAGAGAATCTTGTAGTTTTGAAGATTTGTCGAAAAAGTATAAATGGGAAGAAATGTACGGAAGGTTGCTGGATATGTTTGGGAAAAGATGGATGACTGGGTGGTTTCAACACTGCGAAATGAAAGTTTTAACATCCAATAAGCACAGTACTGTCAAGGCAAAGGTAACTGACGCACTATTGGTAAGGTGATGCCTTTCGCTTGTGAACTTGATGGAAATTTTTGTGCATAAGTTCATTTGAAACAGGACGAGTATTTCCTGAATCAAGAGAGGTTGTTTACCACATGACTTGCATTTTACAGCTTTGCATTAGCTTTTAGAAAGTCCATTTTGTTCTTGTATTATATAGCAGTAACTTTGACTATGATCTCTAACTTGAGAGGAGGACATAAATGAATGTGTAAGCTAGTCAGCAGAATTCAGTACAGCAAATGTATTTGTGAAGTGTCGTCAAACTAGAATGTTGCTGCGAGCCTCGAGCTTTCTCTTTTTATAAGAAACAACACTAAACTTATCTGTTTCTCTCCTTACTTTTTCACACTCTTAATTGAAAATACCATAACTTCATTTGGAGAAGTTTATCCATTTGTTACATTTTGTTGTGATACAGTCTTGGAGATCTCCACATTAGCGTCCATTTCAAATAAAATATCGGCGAACACTGTATGTTAATATTTGAATTTCTGATGTCAAAATTTGTAAATCAATTGTGGTGAATCTCATAGGTTTTTGTTTAGTTTTGCCTTTTACCTCCTCTTATTCAACCTTCAAAAGAACTTGCTAATAATTGGTAACACATTTGATGTGTCGTTTCTTCATGTTTTACAAATGCTGTCGTGTATTTCATCTTTGAACTATTCTCTCGTCTTACGTACATAAAAATACGTAAAAGCTGTTGATTACCATTTTGTAAGGTAAGATGGTTCTTCATAAGTTCTCATTGATGCGATAATTCTCGGGAAATTACACTCATAGCTCTAATATTTATTTACTGTGAGTGACTAGAATTTTGTTCACAGAGGCTAAAGGTGTCTGTATTTCTTTAAAGCAAAAAAATCAACCAAACCTTTATATTTTGGTGACCATAGTGTATAGACGGCTTTGCAAAACTGACTTCAGTATTTTTCCTTCATTAAATCCCTGCCGATCGCGGTCCCTCCCATTATTCCTATGAAGGCATTTGATTCAAATTTCCCTCTTGCCTAAAAGCTTTGCTGATTTTTATAGACATGTTTACATGCACCTCAAATCCCAATGACTAGCATAAAATAGTCCATATCTTTTCTTTCAATGTTAAACCTTGGGTATAAGGTACGCAGAGTTTTGTTAACCTACTACAATACTTGAAAAGTCTGTATTCGAACGCAGGCAATGCACGACCCTTCAAGTGAAAGTTGTGCTCATTGATTTTATACAATAATTATTATAAAATACATGACTTACAACTCCCCCCCCCGTATTGTAATGAATGCGTGTGTGTGCATGCATCGATTGTTTGCGCCAAAGCAAGGCATGATGAATTTTGTATTCGTGAAAGCAAAGGTCACCCATATTTCCACTGGACTCCTTTTGGTGTTAGAATACACAAGAACAGTAACTGGTATCACCTTTATATTATATGTTTCAAGGGAAAATACAGAGAATTTTCATTACTCTATCGAGAGTGCTACTGTGGATGGGAATGTTCTTTTCAAATTTTCCATTATGTCATATATTTATAGCTAATGACACTATGAGCCGAAGAATTCTTGCGTCGCCTGACCCTAATCTATGTTGCAATAACTACGTCACTTTTAATTTGTTGTCGATGTCTCCATCTGTAGTTTCATTTGTTTACCATCCCGCATTTGATTGTTCTTGGAATGTTATGACTAGCGAGTTCAACTAATAGCACGATCATTTTATCACTTAACATAAATTCAGATCGTTGACTGGAAACTTGCGATGTGGCCTGCTGCTCAACAGTAACCGAACCATACATCATCATACAATATGGGAAGTATTTTCATGTTCAGCTGCATACAGCAACACTCGTTTTAGTATTCCAGTCGTTCTTTCAATTCAATTCTTCTTAATACGAGGCGTGACCTTTCCAGTATTTGCTTATCGTTAACTTCTTAAAGTGAATTTGTCTACTCTGCTCAGCTGCCTGTAAGCCGTACGTGAATGTATACCTTCACCACAAGAAGTCGTGACCAATAACGGAACCACAGCACTTTTTCCTACAATCTTTGTGACGGTTTCTTCAAATATAGATTTCGATGAGTTTGCTTTTCGTCATTTTCATTATATTGAGTTCACGACATGAAATGCGTTTGTCGATCAGTCATCGATTAAACTTAGTCCTGAGAGAGAGAGAGAGAGAGAGAGAGAGAGAGAGAGAGAGAAGAAATTTGCTACACCACCGATCGCTGTTGTATCCTCCAGCGTCATTTTATCTCACTCAAAATCACAAATTATCGCAACAGCCACTGCCTCTGGCATCAAGTACCTTACTATCCGTCGACGATATATTGTTGCAGGAGAGAGAGGGAGGGAGAGAGAGATAGAGAGAGAGAGAGAGAGCAGAGAGAGATAGAGAGAGAGGAAGAACGGCCTTGGAGAGCACGTTCCAAGCACCTCTTGCTCTGCAAAAGAATTTAGGTTAACTGCGCTGGCAACTGCTTGTGAAATATTCCGCACCATATTCCGTTATTATAAATTTTTCAGTTCCTAGAAGCATAATGATTTATTTCCTCAGTGCTGTCATAAAAGCATTGGTAATAGGAAAGGAAACGGAATACTATTCTGAATCAGTCATTTCACCATTTAAAATGACAAGCATGGCAGTCTAATATCTATAGATGTTTATTTTGGTCCAATCACTCGATAATATAACACGGCCAGTATCTCTTTGGTTCAGTTTTATAGTGCCTGTTATAGCAAGAAGAAGAGCGAGAAGAGCTCCAGGCAATCAAACAAAAAACAAGACTTTGTTGGGAAATGAACTTGGCAAATGCATTTTTTTGTGGGAGCCTGAAATAAATGTATAGCAATCAAGTAGGCAGACATCGTTCAACTATTTGATAAAGTTAACCAATATTTCCAGTTTGCAAAACCAAACATATGTTCTACACATTAGTCAATTACAAGTGCATGTTTATTAATTATAGAGGCAGAATCGGACATGTGTACATTTAAAAGGTAGAGTAAGCCTAAAATAACAACGCCAAGGATGGTTCGTTCAACACAAAAGATTATGTCTCATTTGGGTGAAATTTCCTTCGGCTTTTCTTTCATCTGCATAGAAAATACGTTTCGACTCTATTTTTATCAGTTCTATCGCGTCCGTTTGTTCAAATCCACCTAGCCGACCTTCGCTGAATGACGTAGCTTGTTTGATTGCGGGATTTCGCTCCTTGCTCGGTATATAGGTAGTAAGTATGTAGTACCTAGACCGTGGGTAGATGGAAGGAAAATGGAGATCAACCATCCAGAAAACAATGATCCCCATTTGACAACCCAAAGTTAGAAAGTGATCTTTTCAGTATTCGGAGTAGGCTAACAATTTTTTCCTTTTAAAATAATAATGAACGACAAAAAAATGCCAGCCTCCTATAGCTTGCTTTTGTGAAAATTGCAGTCATTAGTTCTCTATATATTTTGATTCTATTAAGGACCTTTAGTTAAGATAATCATCCACATCGCGATATAACCTAATAAAAATAACTAACTTTTGTAAAGCAAAGTGGGTTTTTTGTCTTCTTGTCGATGTTGCCCAACAACCATTTCTGTAGGCGACTGGCTATCATAGCTTTCGAGTTAACAATTTGCTGAGTAAATCTACGCGAAGTAATTTTTTTTTTTTTTTGACGGACTAGAGTTGCAATAAGCGATTTTCTTATTGATGTACAACTATTCCTTATCCGTTTTCATCTTCGTAGTTTCCGTTAAGTCAGATGACTTCAACGCCCAAACGTCACTACACATCGAAATTGTTTCTCTCTGCTTTGCCATTGACAGACTTACACCTCACGTAGAAAGACAGCGAGGTCAACAACACCAGGCACATCATCAAATTGACAACTTCCTCAGTCAACACGAGTTCAAAACTAACAAACCTGCAGAGTTCTTTCTTGAGTAAAAAAATAACTTCCCAGGTTGAAAACTACGATAAGACTAGTATTTAGTTGTTCTGCAAGTCATCAGAATGAAGGTGAATGTATATCAATCTTTTTTAAACAACGGAATGACCGTTAGGACCGTGCAGCTAAATAGGACAGCTGAACTGTTCATCAAACGCAAGAGTGCGTTAAACCTACTGAGACAAAACAATGTTCACGTTTAGCGTTTGTAATAAAACCACGGGGTTAATGAGAAATGTCCCCTAGAGAAATTATTATGATGAATATTGTGACAAAGAATTTTCTGCTTCCAGTCGCGTGACCAAGAATAAGATAAGAAAAATTAACCAACCTAAGTCGGATTTTCCCAGAACTTGCAGTGCTCTACAAGGCCTGCCAAATAAAAGGCACCGAGGTAGTAGTTTCATGGAAGGAGCGTCAGAACAAACGAACTGCATTTCTGAAGAATTTACATCCATGTCGATGGCCTCCAACTATAAACAATAGCACATTTGGTGTCTCTTGGAGAATGCGTGATTGGTTTGAACACAGTGCAAGTGCGAAGCCACGACGGAATCGTTTCTCGTAGTTGAATTCTTCAGTGGTTCCAGTAGCCACAGTCGTTTTCCATGGCTTATTAGCACCATGTACACACCCTGCAGGAATATGAACGGGAACTTTGCCTTAATCCTTTTGTTAAGCAACCCATCTCCCGTTCCTTTACACGTAGAAACATTATCTACGACCGCATGTAAGTCTACGGAGGCCATAACTATACGAAGTGGCAGACTGAAAAGTCAAATTAAATTTGAAGAGCGTTGTCTAATTAATTCATTTCTCTACTGTATAGTTTTTTCTTTTAAATATACTCTTCGTCCATGAGTTAACAGGATATTGTCAAACGTGCATTCATATCAAGCCAGCTTCCTCATTTCATGCTGGGAACTAAAAGCAAGTACTACTTATTCGATTAAGGTTCATTTCATTTATGTTTCAATTGTCAGTAGTGTTTACGAGAAAAAAATGTATACTTATCATATATTCACGATATTTCATATGCCATTTTCGGACTTGAACTTTGTAATTTTGATTAAGTAGACGCTATAAGGCTGGAAATTCAAAATCTCTACGGCTATTATAACGACACGATTCTCCCAAACACTTTAATCTATTCCGTCTCCGCAACGCTGAACAAAATGTCATTTGAACTACACAGGGAAAGATTTTTGGCAGTCTGCGAAATTTATAATATAGAACGATACATTGCATTCTAAATGTTCTGCTTGTATTTAGTTAGTTTCGACTTTTGGCACGAGTTAATGACCTTATCAATCTTGCTATTCTGCGAGATAAACACACTACAGTTCATTCAAATGGATATAATATCCAGGCCGTGAAGATCATGTGATGGGCGGTGCTGTTGTTGGTTCCTTGTTAACGACGCGGAAAATGATTACTTACTAAAAGATCTTTTGTCCCAGCTATCTAAGCGGATGATAGTTTGCCGTTAAATTTCTACATATCTTTATTTTTCCCGATTTTGTAGATAAATCGTGGCATATCAGTTGACACGAATATCCTTGATATGCGAGTCTTTGTTCCACTTTCTGCAGATAGCAGGTCTGGTAATAGTAGTGCTTGCGGTGCCCGCATTTTTTGAAGAATGTTCACGAAGGATACCAGTTCATCTGAAATCCTAAAAAGAGGTGAGCAAAATATGCGGAAATGACGAGCAGAATTCACGAAAATACATTAAGTTGAACGTACATTAGCTATTCGAATCACGTTACATTTCCTAAGAAGCTACATTCTATTATTGATGAAATCTCCATGGAATTCCAGTTAATAGTTATTTTTATACTTTCTGATTTTCAGTTATAACAATACTTAGCTTTGCGCCTCCCGTCTTATGGGCGTCTCTCCATACAGCCAAGAATTATATACCACTCATGAGCTCTTTTATTTTGTTTTTATTAGTTTCAACATTCTCGCCGGATTTCTCAAATAATGGTTGAATTAATAGGATGAAATTACTATATAAAAGTGGAGATCTTAGAAGTAGTTACTATATAAAAGACATCTTAGAAATGGCTCTAGCAGCAGCTGGAGCTCTCTCTTGGTAGTCTACTTGAATGAATGAATACACAAAATTTGGGCCATCTGACCCGACGCTGGGGCTGAGGAACCCATTTAGTACCATTATATATCAACGTGGAAATTACATTATTTAGAAAATTACCATTATCATAAACTCAAATAGAGAAATGTATAAAAGGTATAAATAGCATTCGCACGCATTCATACATTTCAAAACAAATTAACTAAAGATAAAATAATTCAAATGCTGTTAAAATGCCAAGTTCTATTAAAAAAACCACAAGAGAGGCTCAAGTAACACATCGTCACCCAAATCTCAGGAAGAGATATCGGGTTCAGGCCGTATTTTCCGTTGATGCTTCTGATGAGGCGTCGGGAGAGGCACACTAGACCAAAATGTGATCAGCAATGAGCACAGCACACTGGCGCCAAGTCACCACCTACAATATACTCAGCAGTCAGGCGGGTATACCAGATCTTGAAGCAAGTTAAAATAACTTCAACATTTAGGATAATATTAAATTTCCAGGCGAGGGAAGACAATGATCCCTAATGCTTTTTAGAAGTTTTTGTATTGGCAAGTAGAGGTGTGTGTGTGTGTGTGTGAGGGGGATGGGCGGGGTGGGGGGTGGGGGGTGGGGGGGGGGGATAATGAACAACCGCTTCTTGCATCCCTAATTGATATTTTCACATCAAAGAGAGGTCCACATTTTGATAAACTGACTAAAGTGACTTTTTCTCTTCGCTGTTCGCTACCTCGTTACCACGGAATTCCACACGAGGAACGAAAAAAAAAAAAAAAATTCCACCAAGAAATGCGTGAGAGCGGCTCTATCGAGCATTTTGGACTAAAGTGTGGGATTTATTAAAAGCTTTTGGAGAATTCAGAGCATTCACAGTCGTGGTATATGACTAAACCTTTTCATGTGCTATTTAATAGGTGTTCTAAAACCTTAAAAAATGCCGTCAACTCTGCTCCATATATGGAGGCAAAATCAGATATTAGGAACGCATTATTCATCCTTATCGATCATAGCACCTCCAAAACCACTACCTTTTAAAACATCTTCCTTTCTCAAAGAAAATGGCAATTCACTAGTATCCATACGAATACTCTCAACAGGCAAGGTTCTAAAGTTACATTAAAATTATGGAGATGACTTACCAGGATGTGCTTTTCTTTACAAAGACATCTCAGGATGCTGCTAAGTCTGTTTTTACGCCAATGGTGCCGTCGTTGTACGAGTCGTGGTATAAAGATTTGCTGAGTAAGCTTCATCGTAACTGAACGTTCTTTGAGGGGAAAAACCGGAAGGGAAAGAAAGAGTTGAGGAATTGGAATTGGTGTATAGATTTAGGCCAAAAGCCAAGCCCTGGGACCTATGAGGTTATTCAAGTACTGGAAAGGAAATTGATAATAAGGAGGTTTGAAAAATGTAACATGAGGAAAACCTTGCAGGTGCACTGGGAAACAGTTGTTGAAGATGATAGAAATGAAGTCAGATGGAAGAAGGAGACTATGAAGGAAGGTAGAGAAAAGAAGGAAAGAGGTTGCAGCTAAAGACCTGAAGGGACGCTGCAAAGAACCTTAAAGTAATGCCCACACTGTACTAAGGGAGGTGCACTGACGTCATGACCTACATACGGGGCAGTTGAGGAATTGCTTGAGCTGAGGATGGCAGACTCAATAAAGAATTGCTTGCACCGAGGAGGAAAGACCAGAAGTTAGGGCGAGGAAGTCAGGCGCGACAACACATTGCTTAGGCCGAGGAATGACATCGAGTATAAATCCTTCGGCCCCCAACTGCAACCCTTTTCATTACTTTCACCGTACCTCCGCTCATATTCTCTTTCTTCCATCTTACTTACCAGCCTCCCCTAAAAATTGTTTCATAATGCTACTGCGAAGTTTTCCTCCTGTTACATCTTTCAATCCTTCTTACTGACAGTCAATATCCGTTTCACCTCTGAATGACCTCGTGGGTGCTAAAGTTTGACCTACTGGCCTAAATGCTATATTTCATTTCCAATTCAAGAAGCATAAAGCTATAAATGAGTGAAGAGCAATATAATGTGATTGTGCATAACACTTGGGAATGATGGTTTGTTTATAGTTTAGGGAATGACACCTTCTGGCAGGGAACCGTGTGACCTCATGGCAGCCAGATCCCGTAGGAGGGTACGTGTGCTGTCAGTGCATCTCACGTGGTGCACTGTAGGCCCTTAGCTGCAACCTCTCTCATATCTTTTTACTATACCTCCGCTCATATTCAATTTGACTTTCCACCCTCTCTAACAATTGTTTCCTAGTGCAATTGCGAGGTTTTCCTCCTGTTACACCTTTCAAACCTTCCTACTGACTATCAGTTTCCCTTTCAGGACTGAATGACCTCATAGATTACAGGTCTTGGCCTTTGTCCTAAATTCTATCATCTTATCTATAGCATTTAGGGCGGCATTGAAGCTCCTGTCCACACGATCGGTTATCGCCCGGCTGCGTTGGTCCTTCAACCGGCTCCATCCCCCTTGGCATGATTGATATTATGCTTGTAGGCGAATTGAATTGTCGTCTTGTTGGGCAGTAGCAAATGAATAGTAGTCACGACCAT
>NC_087217.1:39303262-39333262 GCF_015104395.2 Macrobrachium nipponense | reverse complement strand
CATACTGTCATACATATACTGTACCATTATGATATGACCCATGCCGGACTGATACCGTCTTTCTGCACTTGCAATTTGTACAGCGCCACATGTATATATGGGCTGACCTGTGGCCTTGCTGGTCCCATCTTTCATGAATCGTCGGTTTCCTGTGTTGCACATTGTACATGAACCTGAATAATCATCAAGTAAACCTTCTGTATAAAGCCACTTCATAAATTCGTCAGTATTGCGTAGAAACTCGATCACAATACTAATATACAAATGAGTATAACTATCGAACTCGTCTGCAGAGACACTTTTTGGGAACAATAGTTCGTGTATTCTATCCATGATGGCGGTGAACTACAGAAAGAATGAATTCTTCGAGAGAAGGTATAAGTGTATGAATCATATTCATCAGACGCATTTTTACTGGTTGGTAGGAAATTAATCCATGTCCCTTGGGAATGACCTGGGTCAACCTGATGCAGAATTGGTTTGATTTAAAATTCCCGCGATGAGGTCGGGGCTATCTCAAGAACTACGGGAGCTCTGACCTCCGTGTCACCAATCACATCAACTGGGTACTTAGAAAAAGTTGTTTCATGGGAAATATCGGCTGATGGCAAATTGGTGTAAATTGGTCGGATAAGTGACTTCCGGTAGATTTTGGAATGCTGAACAACTTTTATTCTACGCCTTTTTTTATTTTATTTGGGATCATAGTTTTGGAGCTGTAGGCTCTGTCCGCGGAATGTAAACTACCCTTATTTCGTGATAAATACTATATTAACACTTAACTTTTGGCAAGCCTACTCATATTGCTTAATATACTGTGACAGTTACAAGCTAGAATTCAGAGGCCACAGCGGCACTCTGGTTAGGATAGCATAATTTGAGTACCTTACCTTACCTTACAGACCTTACATCTTGTTCGGGTTGCCCCAGGTCCCTCAGTGTGAGGCACCTCTAATGTCTACCAGAGAGTTGCTAGTACATCTTCCGGTATATTTTGCATCTTTCCAATCTTGGATGGTCTGGGATGCAGTTTAGATATTTGTCGAGCTTATTCTTAAACACATCTACGCTCACTCCTGATATATTCCTCAGATGAGCTGGCAACGCATTGAATAGACGCTGCATTATCGATGCTGGTGCGTAGTGGATTAATGTCCTGTGTGCTTTCCCCTTATTTTTCCTGGTATAGTTTTGGGCACTATTAATCTACCTCTGCTTGCTCTTTCTGATATTTTTAGTTCCATGATATTTTCTGCTATTCCTTCTATCTGTTTCCATGCCTGAATTATCATGTAGCGTTCTCTTCTCCTTTCTAGACTATATAATTTTAAGAATTGTAGTCTTTCCCAGTAGTCTAGGTCCTTAACTTCTTCTATTCTAGCTGTAAAGGACCTTTGTACACTCTCTATTTGTGCAATATCCTTTTGATAGTGTGGGTACCATATCATATTGCAATATTCAAGTGGACTACGAACATATGTTTTATAAAGCATAATCATGTGTTCAGCTTTTCTTTTCTTGTTTTGAAGTGCCGTAACAACATTCCTTTGATTTTTGCTTTACATTTTGCCAACAGAGTTGCTATTTGATCATTGCATAACATTGTTCCTATTCATCATCACACCAAGGTCTTTAACTGCTTCCTTATTTGTGATGGTCTCATTATTAGGTCCCTTATATGCATATAGCTTTCTTTCTCTGTCTCCATAATTTATTGATTCAAATTTATCAGAGTTAAATACCAATCCTATTTACCTCTGCCCAATCATATACTTTGTTAAGGTCTCTTTGTAGAGCGTTTCCTATCTTCATCACAAGTAATTTCTCTACTTATTCTTGTGTCATCTGCGAAACTACTCACTACCGAATCCTTAACATTATTGTCTATGTCTTCAATCATAATAACAAACAGTATTGCAGCTAACACCGTACCTTGCGGCACACCGGATATTACCTTGGCTTCATCCGATTTCTCGTCGTTTGCAATAACTATCTGTTTTCTGTTGTGTAAAAATTCTTTTAACCATCTTCCTACTTTATCCACGATATTGTGTTTTCTAATTTTCTTCGCTAATATATTATGGTCTACTTTATCAAAAGCTTTTGCAAAGTCGAAATAAACCACATCTGTTTCATTTCCGCTTTTCATATTTTTGAATATGTTTTCACGGTGGACTAACAGTTGGGTTTGTGTACTTTTTCCGGGTACGAAACCATGTTGTCCTTTATTAAACAAATTATTTTTTTATTAAATGTTTCATAATATTTTTCTTCATTACCCTTTCATACACTTTCATAATATGTGATGTTAGACTCACAGGCCTATAATTACTTGCCTCTAGTCTTGATCCACTTTTGAAAGTAGGGGTAATATATGCTAATTTGTGCTCATCATATATCTTGCCTGTATCTACACTTTGTCTTAATAATATTGCAAGTGGCTTTGCGATAGAATGAACTACTTTCTTTAACAAAATAGCAGGAATTCCATCAGGCCCTGCAGCGCTCCATTTTTAATTTCATTAATAGCCTGCACAATATCAGCTTCATTAATATCTATGTCAGCTAAATATTCACTATTTTCATCTCTTACTTCTATATCATTATCTTCATTATCTATTCTAGGGTGAATTCTCTCTTATATCGTTCTGCCAGTATGTTGCAAATTTCCTTTTTTTCATTCGTTAATCTCCCTTCAATTCTCAGAGGGCCTATTTCTATTCTTCTTTTATTCATCTTCTTCGCATATGAGTATAATAGTTTGGGGTTTTGCTTGATATTTAATAGGGTTTTTTCTTCCAAGTCCCGTTTTCATTTTCTTTTGATTGTATAATCTTTTGTTCTGCATTTTCTATCTTACTTTTTAGTTCTATAACTTTCCATGCATTTTTTTCTTTTGCAAGACCTTTTTTCCACTTTCTGATTTTCTGGAACAAGATCCTTCTGTCTCTTTGTATGCATGTATAATGTTTACTTTTCTTCTTCGGTATATATTTTTCCACTATTATCTCCAATATTTTATATAATATCTCCGTATTTACCCTTAGTCATCACTTACGAAGAAAATGTTATCCCAATTTTTGTTTAATTCTTCATTAATTTCTGACCATTTTATATTTTACTGGTAGAAGTTGTATTTTCCATATCCTTCCCACTTTTCATTTCTTGCTTATCTCTATTTTCACTTGCTTTGGAATGAACTGTTAATTCTATGACATTATGGTCTGAAATACTCGCATTATAAACTATTATTTCTTTAACATAATTCATCTCGTTCACAAATACTAGGTCTAAAGTATTTTCCTTTCTTGTTGGCAGGTGATTTATTTGTTGAATGTTTGTATTCTAGTAGCATATCTAATAGCTTTTCAATTGCCTCTTATCTTCTGCACTACTATTACTCTCTTTTTTATATGTATAAGTACAACCACAATCTCCTATTCGTTCTTTCCATTCTACGAAAGGAAAGGTGAAGTCACCAGATAGGAGAATAGTCCAGTCCTTGTGATTTCTACATATATCATCCAATTTTTCAATTATTAAGTCAAACTCTTTAGTATTAGGAGGTCTATATATTACTATGTTCATCAATTTTTCAGATTCAAATTCTACCGCTATTAGTTCACATTCTGAGTTACTATATTTCTCATATATTTTTCCTTGTTTTTTGTCTTTCCCATATATTGCGGTTCCCCCTTGATTCCTATTTTTTCTATCTGATCTATAAGTTTGGAACCCTTTTATTTGATCATCATTCCCAGTCTCTTGGGAATACCAGGTTTCACTTATATTCATTATATCTATTTTCTTTTCATTTTGGGTTAGTTCTTCTAAGTACTCTATTTTTCTTTTTGAGTTACTCGTAACTAAACCCTGCGCATTCATCACTATGATGGTTTGCGTGTTTTCTCCTTCATTTAATACTGATAGTAATAAGGATTTTCCCATGTCTCTTTCCTGTTCTGGTATGTTGTTCTTTTTTTCATTTCCAGAAATTCTGACATTAAAAAATCCAACTTTTCCATAATATTTGATCTTTCTTCATCATAATTATTAATTTTGTGTCTGAATCTGCAATTTTCTCCGTTTCTGCAATATCCTCTTGCATAATAAATACAGTTATCTCTTGAGTAGAATTTCGGAGCTGATGCTTTGAAATTTTTTGGCTGACACCTCTGCATATCTCATTGGTGGTTTGCTTTTCTCTTTTACCTGATATTCTTGATTTCTCTCTTTATTTGTTTCTTTCTTATTTTGGATTTTATTACTTGGTTGGTTATTTATTTGATTATGATTCATGGCTACAGGGTGCATATATTTGCATTTTTTGTCGAACTTACATCCTTTTCCTTCTTTTAGGTTTTTACATATTTTTGGATGCAGATCTCTGCAATCATCCCCATATCCATCTAAGTATGCACATTTACCATATATTTCATAGTTTTTGACATATCTTAGGATGTTTGTAGTAACATCTTTCTCCAAATCTGCAATTCCCTCTTTTCAAAAGGTTGCAGATTTTGTCTTTCTTGGTCTATTTTTTCCTCTTTCCCGTCATTGTATAGATCTGGGTAGAGCCTCTTCGGATTTGCTTTTCTGTTGTCATATCGTAATATTTCTTCGTAGGTATGCTGCTTTATTGCCTCATGTAGTATCAATGAGTATCTCTGCATCCATACTTTTATCTTGTTCTTTGTTTTCCTTATTTTTGTTTTTTTCTGTCATTTCATTTTTGTTTACTTCTCTTCCGTTTTCCTCTTCTTCTTTTTCTTCTTCTTCTTCCTCTTCCTCTTCTTCTTTTCATCCTCAACTATTTGTACATTCAATCTTGATTTAATAACATTGTCTATCCATGATAGACATGTTGAACAAAAAATTCTTGTATCTTTTCTCAAATCTTGTATTACCTCAGCACACGTGGATGGGTCGGAATGTTGCATGCAGCACATTTTCTGATTAGGTTTTTGTGGATTGACTATGCTATACCAAACCTTACACAGTTTGCATGCTTTTGGCATTCTTTTTCCTAATGCATCAATTAGTATATTCACAAGATTCACCTTATTCATTTTCTTTGTCGGAATATGTTGGTTTATGTATATTTTCTTTATGAGTCTCTTGACCACTTGGATTTTATTTGGAACTTCTTCAATTATTTTCAAGATGTTTTCATTAGATTTGTTCCAGTTTGAAGGATTATATCCTTCTAATATATCTATGAATGCTTTTGTATCTTTTTGGTTAGGACTGTTGCTGATTTCATAGATGAGAAATGCCAGTTCCTTCCTGCTACCTCATCGTATTGCGAATCTGCTAAACACGCCAAATTACGCCACCTCTTCCCGCAGTTGGAACTTACTGCCATCTTGTTCTGATTTATAGTATTACACTTGATAAAAACTAACTTAGAAGACGCTTTATCCTACTATTTTCACACTAATCTTATCACCGATAGTTCACGAACACTTCTAGATATTTCTCAAATTCTAGTCGTATGTTAAACTTGTGATATCTGTTGATTATTGTGACTTCACGCGGGTACGCCCTTAGGAGAAATGCTTATATTGTCTACAGTATTGCAGCTATCGACCTAATAGAGATATTTCTAGAAAGCTTTGTTATTGGTGTATCAACGATCATAATCATGAGAGGCTGTTAGCAATTTAGGATAGTAAAAACATGACCTAAAAAAAAAAACAACAAAGGGAGCCTTTTACCCCATGGGTGGGGTAAGAACCCATGGGTGGGGTAAGAAGCCCTGGGTGGGGGCTTTTTGCCCCATACCTAAGATATTGTGGTACTTCATGAAAACATCCACTTATATAGAAAAATAGGCGTGTATTTTTGCTAAATATAAAAAATTCTACCTTTCACACAAAAATATTCAAGAATAATGTTGGAAAATATATAGTAATTAATTTTAGAATTCTTAGTTTCTTGTAAAACCTAGGAACTCTGTGGTATTCATAGGAATTTAAATTAGCGAAATTGTAAAATAAATTGACACTTCCTCCACATGACAGCTGTAATAGCACAGTTATAAATAATTTTACTTTGTTTATATTGCACCAAGAATAGTACAAATAAAAGAAATAATGGATAAATCTTACATAATAACAAGAATGACACATGTGAAAAAGGTAAACTAATTACCTTTACATTACTCCATTCTCTCTGGCTTAAGTCCTGTGACTGTGGTGGCCATCCGGAATTGTAATGTGCCTTTCTGCTTGACTTGGCTTAACAATCTTAGCAAAGTGACGTAGCCAGTCTACGAAACAATCAGCATTATACCATCCATTTGCTGTGCATCTAGCAATTGATCCAGGAGAGCTGCAAATCATAAGTAGTGAAGTCATCCTTTTACGGGCAAATATAAACATATGAAGAAAACAAACTCCAGCAGCATTCGTTGCATAAATGAGATGTAGTGTGTAGTCTTTCACCACTGGTTGCACGTCTAACTGATCAGATGGGGTAAAAAGCCCCCTGGGCTTCTTGCCCCAAAGCGTGGTGGGCCTTTTACCCCACTTGCCATTTTTTAAGAAAACGAAATCCACCTGTATCTCAATTAAGTTTTCAAGTCTGGATTCCATTGCAAGATATTTCTTAGTTCTCATTTAAAGTAACTTTACTGACAAGATGTCCGCACAGGATATTCCTGATATAGCACGCATACTTACATGAAATGTGTCCAAAGAAGAAAAATGCGTGCTAGCTGTGTCCCATTCTAGTTCTCCCTGGCAGCTTGGCATAGAAAGCTTCAGGCAGAAGGTGTTGCTGCACTGATCAGCTGACAAAGTTGCTATGATATGCAGTAAGCAAGAAAATAGGGAGAGGCCTTTTACCCCACTCTACCCTACCAAACAGCACTTGAAGGAAATAAACAGTAGTCACCATTATTATTTACTTTTGCATTACTTTAGTTTATGGTCGTGGCATAAGGAAGCATTTAATGAGGCCCAACTAGGAAATAACCAATTCAGTGACAGGTTAGGTAAGTGTTTTAGGTTAAGCTAGTGGCCCTTAATGTTCTGAAACACCTGCCTTAACCTCCTAACCTGTCGCTGAATTGCTGCATGGTTACTATGACAAATTATGAATATTGACTATTCGCGTCTCGAATGTTGCATAACACAGCCACATGTACATAGAGAGAGATTGTCTCAAGTGTCTTTTCATTCAACAAGTATGAACATACACTGGCAAAGGGCCCTTTGGATCCCCTGTATTGAGTATTTTAGACTTTAGTTTTGGATACCCGCCTTAAAAGTTGAAATTCTAACCTAACATACTTAGCCCGGCCAGGAGGCTTCACCCTCTGGATTCCTTGTAGTGCCAACTTATAAAATACACCTTTCATTCCATTATTACTATGATTATTATAAGTTAATCATACTTGACTTTTCTCTTGCAGATGCTGTAATGAGGAAATTTAGCATCTTAAAAACATCATTCCAGAGGAAGCTGGCTAAAATAAAAAACAAAAAGTGGCTCAGAAGGGGACTATGTTCCAAAATGGAGGCTCTTTGATTTAATGTTGTTCCTGACTGATGTTGTCACCCCAGGGAAAAGTACATCAAACATTGAGATTGCTGTGTCTGTAAGTATTAAGAATGTATGATTGTTTCAAGTATTGTATACTTAGTTTTGCATTTCAGTGTTATTACAGAAGTTGCCTTTATTTTTATATTCCTTTTTTTATGATTTACCCTTTTTTTTTCAGCAGGAGTCCCAGTTTCCCATCAGCCGGAGTCGCAGACCTCCAATGGGCAGGATTCCCAATCATCTCAATCTCTTTTGGTACAAGTTGACCCCTATCAGTCTGATGATGAAGTCATCCATCAGTCATTGCAGACATTCAATTATGACAGTAGCATAGATGACATTGATCTGCTATTCCATCATCTTCACACTCGGGGACAGGAACAAGTCGATCATCATCATCACGGATGATAACTGAGGCAGCATTATTTATTTTAAAAACCACTGCACAAGCACAAAAGAAAGAAGACATCCCATACGCAGCTGTGGTTTTTGTAAAAGAAGTATTCTCTGAATTTCCTCGCCATCAACATCCGAAACTTATGCTTAAACTTGCTGCATTCCTAAACAAATTGAAAGAGGAGGAAGGCAGTTACTTAATCATTGGCTATAAACTGTTGTATGGTGGTATTTTTTTTCTTCCTGTATGATATCTTTCATGGGGTATAGATATGACAAAAAAGTAAAGAATCTGTACCAGGGCCAGGGCCATAATTTTATTTCCCATTGCATTATAATATTATAATGTTAAATTAAAAAAATCATTACACACACTTTATTTATTCTATAAAATTTATGCAGAGCACTTTTTATTGCAGTCGGCTATAAAAATGCAAAAGTCCTGGATGTATACAATGGTAAAATTTAATTTATCCTATTCAAATATATGTAGCACTTTGTTATTAAGTATCATCACCACAAAAAAAGGAGCTAGTTCCTGAAGCCACATAGCATCCTGAGATGCTACCTTGCCTTCATTACTGAAGTGTTCACAAAATGTGTTGCGTACATTTATAGCCTCCTGCGTAGGCCTTTGGCCTAGAGCATTTAAGTTTTCCCAGCCAACACCAGTGCCATTACGTCATTGCTCTGCAATTAGTATATCATTACTTACATCCTCTGTCGATTAAACAAATAACTGTGCAACACAAGGCCTGCCAGTGTAATTAGCTTAACACGTTCAGGGGAAGGTCTAATTTGCTGTCTAAAATCTGGAACTAACCAACCAATATCCCGAAGGCATTTTCAGATATTCTCCTGGCTCTAGAAAGTCGATAGTTGTGAATTAGTGTTTCCATCGGTAAGTCATTTCCTTTATGGCTTCATCAACCATGGTTTCAAAGAAAAAGCATCATCTGCTATTATGACATCATAGTATTTTACCAGAGTCTATCAATGTTTCCAAAGTAATAAATCTTATTTGTGCCTTTACAATACTACTAGACACGAAACCACCGCATGCTACTGCTAAAGCACTCCACTGTGCTTTAGTTAGAGTGGTTTCAGATGGAAGGCTGCTAAAAATTTCTGAACATTTAACTAAGCCTTTTTCTCTAAGTTATCAACTAACAATTCAATACAAATGCAAAACAAACAACTATATGGTCACTCTCCCAACAATA
Source organism: Macrobrachium nipponense (assembly GCF_015104395.2). NCBI lineage: Eukaryota > Metazoa > Arthropoda > Malacostraca > Decapoda > Palaemonidae > Macrobrachium > Macrobrachium nipponense. Next base: position 39,324,095 of record NC_087217.1, on the reverse strand, counting down.
TGTATCCCTAACACCAACAGTTTAAACTAGAGTGATAAATGTGATGTTTTCCCGGTTCTGGGCACCATTTAAACCTGTGACGAAGTGCCAAGTATCTGGTTTCTACACTTACCAATCAGAAAATAGTTGCCACACAACAGCCCGACACCTGAACCTTCATCATAGATAAAATACGACTGAATACTCTAAAGGCAACAGTGATCCCTTAAGAAACTTATTAAACATACAAGAAATCAGACGAAGTTCATTAAAACAGGTGTGAGTTTATCATATAAGAGATTAAATTAAATAAAGGGCATCCCCTCCATCAACAACGTTTAAAAGTCTAAGTATTTCCGTGGTTCTAACTCTATTCAACAAAGCCAAAGGAAAACCTCAATTACACAAAACACAAAAAACACTAAGAATTAAATAAAGATTTAAGTTACGAGTGACCATAAAAAACTTGATGTTAATGTGAAACCAAAATTGTCTCATACTTGGGGGCGGAGGAGAGAGAGAGAGGAGAGAGAGAGAGAGATGAGAGAGGAGAGAGAGAGAGAAAAGGGGGGGGGGGGGTGGGGGGGGGGGGGGGGGGGGGGGGAGAGGAGGCAACAAACGCAAATGAACAAAAAGTGCTCTCGTAGTATGGAAACTTCAGAGTGAACCTGGTCTAAAATGGCTGGGCAAATGATTTTGGGAACGATACACAGCTATTATCTTAAAAATTCTCTTTCAAAACAATAAATAGAGAGAAAGTGGGATTACAATTGCAAATAGTATATATTACATGATTTAAGACAATAAAAGTCTTGAAATAAAAGGTTTGATTATAGAATTTTCTTGAATGAAATAAATGTTGCCATATCCGTGAGTGATGTCACAAATCTTTCCATTTCATACTTAAAAGTATTTACGAGCCAACAAATTCTCTTTTGACAAATTGAGGTATATAAGAGTTAATTCATCAGTAATATTAAATAATTTTAATACAAGAGAATCGTTTGTTACTTAGATGAAATGAAAGGTATCAGACGTATGTAAAACGTTTATGCAGAATTATTCTAGAACAATCCTATGAAAGATGATGCAACTTTACAGAAAAATGGTGAAATCTTCATGCGGTCTCAAAAGTAAGACAAACGAACAATGCTGGTTTGCTGTCGATCGCACATGCATCGCATGATTGACATGTTTCCAAAACAAAACGGAGAACTCGGGCTCTTATCTCAAGTGATGACTGCAATTTCCTGCTTCGAACAGAGAATGTTAATCTGTATCTCTCTTCACATTCTACATTATTCTTAACTTCAAATGATATTTGTGTGAATTCTGAACATACATAACTGAATATATTAACACTAAGCAAACTAATACTGAATCTGAAAACATTGCAAACACTTTTACAACATTTCATAGTTACTGAGGTGAAATTATGCATTGCAGTAGCAACAGCATAAGAATAATATATATAATATATATATATATATATATATATATATATATATATATATATATATAATATATATATACATATACTATAAGTGATAAGTGCTTTGTTTCCGCTTGGATTCGAGCTGGCAACTACTTGAGAAACAAGGACAGTAATATATACTGTGGCATAGTTTGTGGTAATTGTGCTAAATTCAAGTAGGTTTCTCAAACACCATACTAGAACTGAGGACAGGCCTGGTAAGCTGCTAACCCAGAAAATGATTCGAGTTTTCAGAGTTCTCCTTTTTGTTGTCATGCTGTAAGGAAATTCTTTGTGGATTTTGTCTGGCATCACAAAAGTGTAGTATGTTTAACAATATCAACTACATTTGCAATAGAAAAAGTTCTGTATAAAATTTTGAAGATCAGTAATATTCTGGCTCTCAATTTTAGTTTTCTGTAAAAGAATACTATTGAGATGGTTTTTGTCTGTCCGTTCGCCCTCAGATCTTAAAATTTACTGAGGCTAGAGGGCTGCAAATTGGTATGTTGATCATCCACCCTTCTATCATTAAACATGCCAAATTTCAGCTCTCTAGCCTCGATAGTTTTTAGTTTATTTAAGGTTAAAGTTAGCCCCGATCATGCGTCTAGCACCGCTATAGGTGCCAACAATGCAGGCTGTGGCTGAAAGTTTGAAGGACAGCGGCTGAGAGTTTCATACAGAAAACTCGATTGCGCTGACGAAACTTCCTCGCATTTTTTACTTGTTTGTATTATAACGAACAATTTGTTGAACCAACCAGTTAGCTATTCTTCTTAACGGCTGCCCTGGGGGTTCCACCTGATTACACGTTTGACCATTCGCCTTATGGGCTGTTGGTCCATCGAGACCAGGTCTAGTACTGAGAGCCATTTAACACTGTAAATTAGAAACCCTGCTTCAAATAATGTAATAATTGTGCATTCAATGACTAACGCTTGAGGCTTTAAGCGTATTAAGTACATGACATAAGATTTATTTTCAGATATGGAAACATTTTGTATTTGACCTCAGATCACCTATGTACCCCTTATTGGACAATTTAAAATTCTGATTTTCATGTAATTCTAAATACATTGCCCAGAAATTGATACCAACATTACAAAAATTAAGAAAATATTACATCAGGTAATACACTTATAACGATAGAATAATGAATATATTACATTTGCGTGTCATGATCATAGTCTTTGTTCAGATGCTGGATAAGTACGTGATAACTTATGAATGTGAGGGAGTGAAAAGCCTAATAGGTTTCATACTGGTTAGAGGCGCCAACAAAAGCAATTTGTGTGTCAAATAACAGGTTGGTGGCGATGGATTTCAAAATGAGAGGTAGGAAATCTAAAAAGAGAAAAGATCTAAAATTAAGATTTAGGACCTTAAAGGAGAAAAGGGGGATCAATTTAGGAGGACTGTGAGAGAGAGATGGCCGGGAAGGGGAATGTAGAATTTGGACAGGGTAACAGAATGGAAAATATCTGGGCAGACATGAGAGAAATATGCATGTAGGAAGTAGAGGAACTGGTAGGAAGAACCAGCAGATATGGAGTGTCAAGAAGAGAAAAGTGGTGGTTGAATGGAGAGGTGCAACAATCAATTAAGAAAATCAAAAGCATTTAAGGACTGGAAAGTAAGGCATGCACAGGGTTCAGAGGGACGGTACAGAGAAGAGGAAAGACATGTGAGAAGGAGGGTAGGTATAGCTAGGCGGCAGAGCAGTTGAATGAAAGGCTAAGGACAAGAGAAGGAAAAAAGGATATCTATAAGATTTCAAACTTGGGTGTCATCAAGGATAAAGATATAAATATATCGGACGGGGATGAAGACATTAAAAAGAGATGGCGAGAGTATTTTGAACAACTTTTTAAATGCTGAAAATGAGAGAGGGGGTAGAGCGACCGTGATGGAGGCACAGGATACATAAGTGAAGAGAGCATTAAGTAAAATGAAGAATGGTGAAGCACCAGGTCCATCAGAGTTCCAAATTGAAATCATCAAATTACTATGTACAGAGGGGGATTTATTAAAAGCTATATGGGAAGAGGAAGGAATGCCAAGGGGCTGGGAGGAGAGTCTAATGGTGTATATATATATACAAGCAGATGGGAGATGTCATGGATTGTGGTAACTAAAAAGGAATTAAACTAACAGAGCATGGATTAAAAGTTTTAGAGTACTGGATGAGAGATTAAGAGAGATTGTAAAGATTAGGAAACGGCAGTATGGATTCATGAAAGGAAGAGGGACAGTGGATACCACCTTCATAGTAGGACAGCTACAGAGAAAGACCTGGAGAAAGCATACAATAGAATCCCAAGAGAAGTGATGTTTTGGGGTTTGAGGAAGAAGAAAGCCCCAGAAAAGCTGGTTAGGCTGGTCGAGATGATATATCAAAGCACGAGCACAAAAAGTAATTGCAGTAGTTGGGGAAACTGAAAACTTTGAAGTTAGTATTAGATTACACCAGAGGTCAGCATTAAACCAATTTTTGTTTGAGCTTGTCATGGATGTGTACAGAGCAGGAATGAAGAGCTGTGGGAGTTGTTCTATGCCGATGATCTGGTGATTACTGCTGGAAATGAGGAACACCTACAGAGAAGGTTTGGTGAGTGGCAGGAGTCTGTAGGGAAGGGTAGCTTAAAAGTGGAAGTGAATAAAACAGAGGTTTTGGTGAGCAGTAGGGAAGATAGAGGCAGAACAGTAATGCGAGAAATAAGAGGCTTGGTAACAAAACAGGTGGAAAAGTTTAAATGCTTGGTATCTGCTTTAAGCCAAGAGGGAGGATGTGAGGCTGAAGTTGACAGTTAGAATAAAAGCTGCATGAGGGAAATGGAGAGAGGTAGCTGGAATGGTATATGATTAGAAAATGCCAATCAAGCTAAAAGTCAAGATCTATAGCACGGTGACAAGACTAACGTTAATGTATGGATCGGAAACATGGGCTCTAAGAAGAAAAGAAGAAGAAAAGATTGAGAGAACAGAGATGAGAATGTTGAGGTGAATTATGGGAATATCACTGCTTGAGAGATTGTGAAATGACAAAATAAGAAAAAGGGCGGGCTTAATAAAGATTACAGAGGTAAGAAGAGTCACGATTGAGGGGACATGGGCATCGTGTTGAGGATGCATGATGAGGAGGGAGTGAAGAGGGCTTGGAAGGAAAGTGTTAGAGGAAGAAGATCGAGAAGGAGACAGAGAATTAGATGGCTAGGTAAAGTGAACGAAGATATGGAGACAAGAGGATTGGTGGAGGATGACTCCTTTGATAGAAGGTAGTGCAGAAGGTGCATCGGGGAACCGACCCCTTACTGTAAGGATAACTGTGTGAAAGACTATAGTCTTTGTTCACAATGTAATAAAATTTTATGCTACACCACATTAGTTACGTACTACATCTCATAATTAACTTTTTCAAAGGTAAAGATCTGGTAACTGCTCAAAATATCTCTGATAGTTTCTGCAACAGTGATTCTTAATCAAGTCAGCTTTCCGTATTTTCAGATTTATGGGAAAATTCTGGTTTTGGATTACAAACCAAAACATTGAAGCACTAACTATATTAGACCCAAAAGTCCAGATTATTGAAAAAATTGTACATTGCATGTCATTGACGCATAAAGTTTTTAAATCTCAACAATTATTACTTTACATAGCATTCTACCCTGACTGAAACGCTTTGTAATTGATATATCTCAGAAAAGAATGTTTGTGAAACTTATTTTTCCTCTAAAACTCAGTTTGTGGTGTTGCTTGATAATGTCAGAGTGCAAAGTAGCATTTCATGGAAAATTTCATCAGGTGTGGAAACCAAATTGATAGGGGAAAAAAGCGCTATAACACTTGTCTGTTAATCACCTCCCCATAATATAAATCTGCAGGACAACTTGTTTACGCAAGTGGTTCATAACCAGCTCTCTGCAAAGGTATTGTGTATTGCCTTAAAATTAAAAATGCTATAGAGCCTTTCAAGGTCAAGCTTAGTCTAGCAGAATGCAAACTAAAGTTCTCTTCCAACTCTTTGACAGAAACGTAGTATGCCATATTTATTTCATTACTGTCGCTATAAACTAGCTTTTTAAAGGAAGTTTTTGAATGTCCTGTAATAAATTGAGTCTTCACCTCGGGCAATGGTGTCAGAGTTTAAGAGGGCATCTCAAGGTTTCTTTATAATCATTTTGTCATTGTGGGTCAGGAACATAGGTTTGATCCCAGATGTTTGCAGATGTGACTGACATGCGGCTTCTGAGCATCTTGTGTTGAAATATCTTCCAGTGTTCGAAAGATGTTCCAGAGCTGCCTCTTTGCTTCATTACTGTCACTTATCTTGCATTCATGAGAACCACAAATGTTCTTATTGTGATGGGGAGACCTCAATCACATTACAGAGCAACTTGAATAACTCTTCAAAAGCAAGTTAAGCAGGTGTTGTGGCCAAATTATTATAACAATGAACTTGAAATTCAGTTCAACTCCGAAAGTTATACACACCCTTATCCTTCAGGCTTGATTTTCAAAATAAAAGTCATGGACAAGACTACAGCATAGGCATTTACTATAAGTTTAAAAAAAAAAATTCCACTTTCGCATTGCTTCAGATACATGAAGAACAAACATGTGACAGCTTCCTATTGAGAATATCATGTTAGTTCACTTGGATTAGATTCCATAGGATAACAAGGAACTGTATTCTCCTGTGTTACAGAGACTACTTTGCCATCATCTACTGACAAGTATGTAACATTTTGAGAGAGATAACAGAGGAGCTATATTTCATTTACATTGGAAGATCTTTCCAGTTCTTTAGTAGTTCAGTATTTGGCTCTGTTTTCCTCCTGAGAGCATTGTCCCCTCTCTGCTGAGTTGAGGTTTCAGAATGTCTACCTTGTACACAAAAAAAATCACAAAAACACCGGGTATTGGCAAGTTGCGAGGATACATGGAACACAAAAATATTATCTGGATAGTCCTTAAAAGCTTCTATGGTTCAAGGATTCAGCATTTGGTCTACAGTTGCCTCATTCATTAGAACAACCTCAGCTTATGGCGACTTCGTTAAAGCAGAATCCTTTGGCAAGTAGGATTTTAGTAGATGTTTTTGCACCAGTTCCACACTTACCTCATTGTGTTAAAGATAGTAAAACAGCTTGACTGTCAAATCAAGAGCCTCTAACTGGTTGAGATACAACGTCAATGATGGTATCAATACTTACTTCCCTTCTTGAACTAGATGTTCTTCTGTGGAGAGAACTTTTCTAATAGCATCCACAACTGATTCGTCCATAATAGCCCAAGTGTCAAGCAACAAAAAATCTTGACTCCCCATAAAGAAGATCTTCCATATTGTGCTTTGCTGTTCTGAGGGACTTAACATTCCCTGTTCGATGAAGAGGCTGTTCGTGAAATCGCTTCGTGGAGCAGTATTTTAAAAAACATAAGGGAAGCGCTTTCAGTAAGAGGGACCGTACGGGACGGTTGGTACGCCAGAAGTGGTAAACAAATATTTCATTCGGATCGGAAGACGGCTATTTTACTTCTACACCACTTTATGCCTATATATATATATATATATATATATATATATATATATATATATATATATATATATATATATATATATATATAAGATATATATATGATATATATGATTATAACATATATATTATAATAATAAAATATAAAGTATTATATATATTATATATATGGTATTATAATATAGATTAAAGATATATATAATATATATATAGACTATTTATACTTTAGTATGATATTATGAGTATAATATTACTGTGTATATATTATCATTATATTATATTATTATTTAGTATATTGTGTATACTATAATGTGAATACTTATAGAATTTATATATGAGATATACTAACATATAGAGATATTACCTATAGTTAATATACATATACTAATAGTTAAATAAGATTATAATCTTATACAACGTAGTATATAAGTAATATATATATATATATAAATATAGCATCCTTAATTATATAGATATAATATATATACATATATATACTAAGAACCTAATGGTATGTGTGTGTGTGGTTTGTGTGGGGTGTGTGTGTATGTGGTGTGTGAGCTGCCTATATTTGCATTGAAGTACTGAAAAAAATAGACTACTAAAATGTTTGGCATGTGCTATACATTCCAATACTTACATTAGTTATGAGGTTCTCTTTTAATTTTAGAAAAAATATATGAAGAGGTTTGCGAAAAGGTGGTTAAGACTACTACTTCGTTTCTAATAATATTCACCTTCTGATCAACTTCGTCTTTGATTTTTATGTTACGTTTTTCATGTGTGGGATTTAATAACATGAGGATCAAGTGTGCGATACTGTGCACAAGTGTGGTGCACGGTATTCCAATTGAGTGAGAGCTCTAGCTCACACAAGGTTCTCATACAGACACAGTATATATGTAAATATCAATAACAGGGCATCATTTAAGCAGAATGGTAATTCCAAAAAAAGTTACAAGCTTTCCAGGACTAACTGTCCTCATCATGGAAAGCTTGTAACTTTTTTGAATAAATATCAGTGCTAACTACTATACTGTTTCAATGAGGTACTGTTATCAATTGTATTGATGCACAGAGCAATTGTATAAGTGATGAAGATATACATATTTATAGACAGATAGATAAAGAATAGTCGCATCTCTCACATATCGACAGTGTTGCATGAGACAGGTAAAAAAAAAAAAAAAAAGAGAAACGCGCACACCGATCAGAACAAATTAATATAACACAACAGCACGTACATAGTGAAGGCCAATAATGTTGCCAAAAAGTTCATTAAAGAGTAATATTATAAATCAAAATAATCTGTTTCCTGGTGAATCTGGTGTCGATGACTTTTAGGCATTGCGTCACAAGTTTAAATAAATTTATTACCTGGCTAATCTTGATGGAGATGTGTCTTCGCCCACCTCCATTTTTTGTCTGTTTGGACGACGTCAGATCGAAGCTTTCAGCCGGTTTATGCTCGTCATTCTAGTTTGTCCAAGGCCACGGAATTGACGTTTCAAGTATTGCCTTGGTATTTACAATGAAAAGAAGTGCATCTTTCTATGACTCATGTAATGCTACACTTTTCATTCTCCATGTTCAGAGTTATTTTATTCAATTCGTCGCATTAAAACGGATATTTTAAATTATAGCACCGTAAAAGGTTTTCAGCCGGATTTAGTGCCATATTTACTATATTTTCGTTTCAAGGTGAGCTTGAGTTGACCTTGTAATAAAGAGCGATTGGGATTACATACACATACACACGACATATATATATATACATATATATGGGTGTGTTTTCATACTACATATATATATATATATATATATATATATATATATATATATATATATGTATAATATATATCTATATATATATATAATATATATATATATATATATATACATGTTAGAAAGAAGTGCAAAATGTGTTAATAAAAACCTTTTGCTTTACTTTTCTATTTCCGTTGCAGATGATCGTTCCTCACTTCGCAGGTTAAAGCTAAGGCTCCCAAAAGCCATTTCTGGTCACTATTTCTAAAATCAAGTTAACGTTTCAACTATACGAGACATTTTGAAGTACAAAAGATATGTAATAGCAACTGCTCGAAGTCAACAAAATGTCACGGTATGAAGTTATACGTCATTACGAAAAGGGGAAAAACAAGCAGTTTATCAGTACAAATTGCATAACAGTCCAATTGCATTCAGAGGTGATAGCCAGTAGTGCTTAAATACACATTTAAAAAACAGATTTTTCGTCAACTATGGAACTATTTAAAACTACCTTGAATAATGCAAAGACAATTTGCTTTCCATATATTTTTTTAAATTAAGAAAAATAATTCCAATACGTTTCTACATAAAATTGCCTGCATTTGCAGACTGCCAGTTAAAAATAAAGAATTGCTGTCTCGAAGCAAAAGTAAAAGGAAAACATTATGAGTATTAATAAAACTAGAAAGAATAAAAACTAATCACAATGCTAGTCGTGGTCGATTGAACGAAGGCAGAGTAATAGATGTAGAGCCACCCTGCACATTCATTGACGGGGTTTTCTCGCTTATATGCAAGGCCTCTTATGTGAACTATCAGCTATTATGGTGTTATTCACTAACGTCTCCCTTGTCAAGCTATAAATTCTCTGGGCTTGAAGTGCTTATGCGTCTTCGGCGTTCCTGTCTGCAGATGGCATGGCAAGCGAAAGAAAGCGTAGTGGTGGTCATCCCAAATATGTGAACAACTGTTGAGATTACGTATGTAATATATATGTATGAATATATATACATATATATATATTATATATATATATATATATATATATATATATATATATATATATATGTGTGTGTGTGTGTGTGTGTGTGTGTTATATATATATATATATATATATATATATATATATATATATATATGTATTATATATATATATATATATATATATATAGATATATATATATATAATATATATATATATATATATATATATATATATATAATATATATTGTGTGTGTGTGTATGTATATGAATCATTAAAATTTGGAACGTGATAAATATATAAATGAAGGAAAGAGAAGTGATGGAATGGTGTGAGATCTTTCGACTCAACGTCCTTTACTTAGCAGACTGACATACATAAGAAAATAAGTGTACAAGGAAGGGTCGTGTAAAATAAAGATAGGGATTATAAAGGGAAATAAGTAACTAAAATCCAGCACACCTGAAGAATCAGTAACTTCCCAAAAACATGGGTACAGTTTAAGAGGTTTACAAAAAGATTAAGTCCAACTGCTCAGAAACACTGACAAGACAATCAAAGGATTATACAAGGCGGTAACTGACCAAATTTAAATTTTTTTTAGTAAACAATAAAAACTTTTTTTTTCGCAAGGTAAACATATTCTCATAAAAATATAAACACACATATGTGAAGAAAATATCTATAAGGCAACTATTTTGTATTTATGTCTGGGATTATATCTTTAAGGTCATTCTTAAACAGGCCAGAACTAACATTAAAATTACAATTGGAAGTTGTATCATGGCAGATTCTAAAAGATTTCGTGACAAGACATCTTTTGATCTTGCAATTACTGAACTGCTGATCCAATAATGGTCATTTTCACTTAAATGAATGAATATTGTACTGGATGTTTGTCCAGTTTTGACAGAATATTTATGCTGTTCTAAATTAGTAAGTACATCATTCGCATCAATACCAACAGGCAAAATAGCTAAAATATCATGAACATATCTATAACAGTTTAAAGGAATATAAACGATATTAGGTAAATAGCGTTTTTCAAAGAACTCCATATAGAAGCTTGACCCTATCTTGTACACTCATTTTCTTATGTATGTCAGTCTGCTAAGTAAAGGACGTTGAGTCGAAAGATCTCGTAGCAATCCATTGTTTCACTTTCCTTCTTGGCTTTTACCTTACACACACACACACACTCACATGTATATATATATATGTATATATATATATATATATATATATATATATATTATATATATATATATATATATAGATATATATACATATAATATATACAGTAGTGTGTGTGTGTGTGTGTAAGGTAAAAGCCAAGAAGGAAAGTGAAACAATGGATTGCTACGAGATCTTTCGACTCAATATATATATATATATATATATATATATATATTATATATATATATATATATATATATATATATATATATATATATATATATATATATATTATATATATATATATATATATATATATATATATATATATATATATATACTATGTACATATATATATATATATATATATATATATATATATATATATATATATATATATATATGATATATATATATAGAATAAAAGTTTTAAAATAATGGAAATTGAGAACGTAATATTTTTTATATGGACCAATTCTTCCCATATATTTACTGTGAATAACACTGTTGAAAATGTATACAGTATTTTCATATTTGTTGACCGAAGGGGAATTTTTCAGTTGATAAGTAATTCGTCGGCTCAAAGGCTCGAACCACGGAACCAAGAAGCTCTTTACCCACAAGGGAATCACAAAAGGTATAAGTTAACCTCACACCTACAAATCCCTGTTGCGTTCAGTATTCATTGTTTTTGAGTCGGCATCAACCCACCTCGACCCTGACAACTTTGTAGTGTATTTGTCGCACGTAGCCATATTATGAATTTTTCACATCACCGTGATTCATATGCACTCATTAAGCTACAAATGTCCTTTAATCTAATTCGCTCTACCTCGGAATTAATATATTTTCATTAACGAACTCACGTCTTTTGTTGGACTGCAAAATTGCAGGTGCTCCAAAAGTCAGAAATATATCTAGAAGATTCGCTGCAACCTCTTCTGCTCTTTTTGTGTAAGTGGACGCAAGAGGCAAAATTTTCTGAAAAGATTTACAAATGTCATTATATACTTGAAGTCTCCATCTGGCAATGCTTTTTTTTTTTAAATTAATGAGATCGATTTGGCATCTTGAATGGATATTGGTGACTGTGTAGTGGTTTCGGTGATTCTTCAGAAGCAAGTCGCATCACCATTTTCTAGAAAACAATTAGTAATCATTCATTTTATGGTGTATTTTCAATGAATCTGATCTTATTTTCTTGAGGAAATGTTATCTTAACCCCCTTTTCCAGCCAACAAGCTTGGGGGCCCCCAGTTGGGAATCGGGAGTTTTGGGTGGGGAAATACCAAGATCACCAGCTAACCTAACATTCCCCACCTAACCTAACTTAAAAGCCGTATCCTCACCTAAAAGGGAGGGGGCTGCGCCCCCTACGACCCCCCCCCCCAACTTCGCCACTATATTAAGTTATAGGATGAACGGTGGACAAAAAAATTGACAAAGTATAGGCACACTTACCAGAATATTATGGAGTTGGAGGATATAATAATGCAGCTTCCAATAGAAAATAATGCAGGCGTATTTTGTAGTCTTTGTAGAATAACTTGAAATACGTTGCACATAAGATATCCTACCCAGTTGTGTTTCCGTCGTCCATGCTTTGAGACCAAGCTCTTCACATCCCTCCACCTTCTTCCTATGGTATGTGTGTGTGCAAGGGTCACAGGATCCACAAAATTTAGGAAGTGGTTCACCTGCAAGTGCTGGTACCCTAACTCCTGAAAGCAATTATAAGCCTTCCAGCAGTCGCTCACTATTGTCGTACCAGGCTCAAATTCCTGTATAATGGGCAGCAAAGTTTCTGCAGACCTAACCTTCACTTGCACTAAAAAAACATTGCCTTGTTTCACGACATATACCACCAAACACCCACTGCCCATCAATAACCCTACCAACATTATATTTTGTCTTCCCAAATTTCGATTCGTCGATCTCAACAGTTAGACCGACACCACCAGTCTTACCACTTTCTGAAAACCCAACGTATTGCCACCTCTCGGCAAAATGAAGCCCAATCACATATTGTCGCTTGGGAAAGCTGCAATTCTCCTTCAGCCAAGTTATAAGAAAAGTTAGGACTACACCATAACTTGAAACTTCAAATTAACTTCAAAACAGAGATGGGATTTTTCAAACCAGGAAACACTAAAATGACATCGCTTACGCCCGCAGCATTTTTGCTTTAGAATCAAATTATGTCTTTGAACATATTCAATCACAACTTCTTTACCACCACTAGATAATGATAAAATTCACCGTAACCCACATTGCACTGCAAACAATCGGTAGGAAATGGATGGTCCGTCAAAATTAATACCAGAAGGGCCAGCCACTGCCTCTTCCATAGCTACAGTAAGACAAAATGCCGGTTTTTCCTTCATTATTCGAAGTATTCAGTCATACAAGGATACCAGTGGACACTGGACAGGTAACTTTATTACTTCGCTGAAATCCTAGTGAAACTTAGTTTTCGACTGAAGTCGTTCGTAATTGGTTATGAAACCCATGACGTCATAACGATGTCACACCTCTCAGCCAATAACGAGTAACTGGAACTGCTTTTGTTTGCGTGAGAAAGGTAGTTAAAAGGCTCATTAAAAGTAAACATTAATGTAGAGGAAAGATCTCTCCCGACTTAGGAAAAATTCGAGGTAAAAACTTATCAAGCTCATTTAATTCCACCCCGTTCAATCTCTCATATAATGACTATCCTTTTTATATAGCTTTTCACATGCTCTTTCCATGTAGGTGATTTTTTTTTTTTTTTTTTTTCAATATCCAGTGCGGAATGCTTCTGAAGCATTACCCTGGTTTCGCTACCAGACCTTTTAGAACTATTCTGGCTTTTTTTCATGACAGTGCTCACAAAATGAAATATTGGGGTAGCATGCTTCTTGTGTGATATTTGACCATTTCCTTTTTACTTCTGCAATGGATTTTTTACCACCTCCATGGCCAATAGCTTCATGGGCTGCGTTTACAATACCAAACACTTCTAGAGACGCAACAAACTTGAATTCATCTTCATTTGGATCTTTCCTCCTGCGAATCAGTCGGTCAGCACTGCCAACTCGCAGGACTTCGTATCGTTTCTTGAGGTTCAAGTCATATGCGGATTTGGCTCCACCAGAATTAATCCTTAACAAATCCTGCATCAGCTGATCATACTGGTTGATGGGTTGGGTGACAACATTCTCTGCCTTGCCTTCCAGCGTTTGACGTAGCTTAAGTTCAAAGGCAGCTTGATCCATAGTGCTTGAATGAAACAGAAAATAAAAAGAAATGTGAATGTATAGATTAAGCCCAGTTAATTACGACAGTCAATGATGTACATGATTGTCTGTCATAAGGGATCAAAGTTAGATCCGAAACTGTAGTAATACAATAAACCTCTTCTGAGACATAATGCGGTTTAATCAATACAGTAATACTAGTAGTAATAATAGTAGAAGTAGTAGTAATGGTAATGAAAACAACCCACAAATAGTCCTTCTGTGTGTCACACTTCCCAGCACGAGATCCCAGTTCTGCCCTGCTCCTCGTTTATCCTGTTCACAAAAAAAAATACATCAAAATAATTAAATTTATCAGGAAAATTAATCAATCAAGAAGTTAAATTACTCAAGTAAAATTCAAACTGTTAGGCAATAATTGATATTAGAAAAGAAATCTAAGTATATGTAAATTAATTCACAAGTGTTAAAATTAAATCAAGTGTGCAATGTTAAACCACTAACAAGTGCCAAAGTCAATCAAACAAATTATGAATGCAAAAATATGTACGCTACAAACATGTGGAAAAGTACCAGAATTGCTAAACACCAAGAAAAAAGTAAACACGCAGAACATAAAATAAATATTTCAAAAATTAAATACAGAACACAAAAATTGGCAGTGTGGAAAAAATGAAATAATTGTACCTAAACACTTAATGGTTTTTTAAGTGCATTTAAAACTTGCAAAAACATTCTCTTAAGGACACTATGATGTCATTTCCTGAAGATAACGAATTGTATTCGGAATGTTTTTTGTATCGCGTTCTAGTTACACTTTGCAATGGGACTTTATATATATATATATATATATATATATATATATAGTATATATATATATATATATAGTATGTATGTATGTATGTATGTATGTATGTATATGCATATACTTATATATATTATATATATATATATATATATATATATATATATATATATATATATATATTTGTGTGTGTGTGTGTGTGTGTGTGTGTTATTCAACTACTATATATACATATATATATATATATATATATATATATATATATATATATATATATATATATATATATATATATTGTTACGAAGTGCCAAGTATCTGGTTACTACACTTACCATTCATTTATTGTTACCTCACAAAAGCCAGACACCTGAACCCTCATCACAGGTATTAAACGACTGAATACTCTAAAGGCAACAGTGATCCCTTAACAACTTAACAGTATTGCAGAAAATCAGACAAAGTTCATCAAAACAGGTGTGAGGTAATCTTGTAAGTAATTAAATTAATCAAAGGGCATCACTCCATCAACAACTTTAAAAGTCTAAGTATTTTCCCTGATTTCAGAAGTCTAAGTACCTCCCTGGATCTAAGTCACTTCAAGTAAATTGAAGGAAAGCAGATCAATTACCACTCTATGATTCTACCTAACATCAATATAATCAAATGCAAATATACTGGTTAGAAATGAAATACTTATGAAAATTTTAAATACAAAAATTTATTATTAAATTCAAAATTTATGTGAAATTCACAATATCAGGGAAAATTACTGTTACTTGAAAACAAAGTAAAGTTTAATTAATTCTTGAATCAAATTAAGTAAAATGAAATCAAAATTAATTTATCACAAAATTCAAGAAAATTAATTCAATCAAAATTCAAAAGTGTTAGGCAATAATTGAAAATTGGAAATTAATTCACAAGTGCTAAACAATAATAAAACTTGAAAACAATTCTAAGTAAATGCAAATTAATTCACAAGTGTTAAATTTAATTAAATGTGCAATGATTAGGCAATGAAAATAACTACTTCAATTAAATTGTGAATGCAAATGAAAATACAGAAAAATGTGGATAGTATCAAAATAAAAAGGCACACTTCAACAAGAAAATGGAAAAAAATGCACAAAATGAAACAAACACAAAACACAAAAATTTGCAATGTGTAAAAGTGTAAATCTTTTCACTCAAAACATTGTAACCATCAGTTTTTACCAAACCACTGTTCCTATCCGTTATTAGTTATTAGTTTCTTACCAAACCATCATAACCATTAGATATTAGTTGCAACTAATAAAAATATAACACACTTTACCTTTTTGGTATACCAACTTCTTTCTTTGCTGCAGTCTTGTTTCACTTTACCAAAACCCAGGCACCGTTACGAAACAATGTTTGTTCAGATTCCACAAAAACACCATTTAACACTAAATAAACTCTAAGAAATATAAAATACGAAATTCTCAAGTTACGAGTGATTAATTTACGTTACGTTAATATAATCTCAAGGATGTTGAGGAGAGAGAGAGAGAGAGAGAGTGAGATGTTAATGCCTTGAGAATCTAAGATCTAATGAATCTCTCTTCCTTACGGAAACAAGACAGGGCAGATGACACAAAACGTTTTTGGGCAATAACTCTTCCAGAAGCTGCAAAATCTTACATAACTTTTTATACAAAATGTGTAATCTGCACGTGGTACTCGGCAAAGACATACACGTATGAGACCAGTCTGTTAAAAAAGACATGTACTCGACTCGGATCGACCGAAGCAGAAGGCCTTATCTTTCTTGATGACAGATTCCCAAAACACAAATGAAGTCTTGAGCTCGCTTATCAAACATGTTGACAGATTAGGAAAGCAAATGGATCTCGTAGTTCCTCTAATCTCAGTGTTGACATAATAGGGAAACAATCGTAGTTTCGAATGGACAAAGAAAATCTCTCTCTTTTCACATTCTACATTATATATAATATATTCTTTTACAATGTGTTATGTGAAATCTGAACACACATTTCAAACACCCTATCTCTAAGCTATCTAGGAATCTGAAAAAAATGTTGCACAATTCTACATAACATTTTATACAGTCAAAAAGAGGGGATATATGCATTTTGAATTTAGCAATATATAATAATACATATTATGTTTTTACCTGGGAAGGGAGGGACTTTAGACTTTTGAGCTGGGAAGTTACCTTTATGATCTAACTTTGGAAAGGACTTAATTACCATGGAAATTTACGTATCGGACTGATATTGCGTCAGGTAAAACATAAGAGGAAAGAGATGAGCTGAGGGTCTTACTCAAGAGGGAATGTTGTAGATAGAACACTTAGGTTCACTTAAAATCTCATATTCATACTAACACAAAATCAGAAGAATGGAGCATAAATTGGGCAGGTTAACAGAGTACTGTCGGAGAACTAAATTACGATAGCAAAAAATAACTGAAGATGCCGGGAAATCCATTTCAAAGGCACCGTAGAGTAGGTTGCAGTGGTTAGAACCATGACACACACACAAAATCGGAACGGGGGATTCCACAGCAAGGAACTCCGTCTGCAATTGAAAATGCATGCTGTTACGTGACGGAAAAATTAGCGCAATCAAAGGAAAAATCGAGAGGTGTGTGGAAGGTGCCAGTAAGTATCGATTTTAACACAGGTCTATATGGAAATTGCACTTGGAAATCACAAATAAATCACTAACAGATAAAAGAATTTGACTGTTGAAAAACCTGATCTCCAAGCACTTTACATTACGTTGGAGAGAAGGGTTCAACGTAGCATGAAGATGGAGGGATACTAGGCTAAGAAAAGCAGCCATGTGTTTTGGATAGGGCTTGGACGGAGAGTCAAGGGGTCATGTTGCTGGATCTACAGCCAGGGTGTCTCTCTATGTCATTTCGGGCCATTCTACTCGAGTCGTCGTCTGCAGGACCTCTTATGTCCTTCCGTCAGGATTAACTTCCCACGCTTTAGGCATTCCTTCTCTATGGGCGCACCCATGGGTGTTTTGCTCTGTCCTGTTATTCTCGTGATTGTTCGGTCGACGCATGGCAAGGCAAAACGGCCTTCAACTTTCTCTTTTGGTTAATCCCCAACACTGGTGCATCTGGTGCCTGTGGCAGGACTTTTTCTACATGCGGCTTCATAACTGGAAGAGAGGTTTCAGGGCAGGGACGGGGGTCGAGAAGGATAAACAGCGTCCAGGGAACAATAATGAGAGATCTAAGAAGGGGCAAGGTTTCCATAACCTTCTTGTCAGTCAGCTGTGTGACTAAAGGTTACTGTACTTATTTTGAAAAGAATAAAACAATTTAAGTTTATGGCAAATTCTTTTAATGGAATAAATGTTATGTTCCTTTGCAAGCCTGGAGGGTGAGTTGACTTAGGAAGGGTATCCCTTCGGTGCAACATATACATATTTAATCACATAGTTGTTAACATCTGTTTTTTTTTTTTTTTTTTTACCCTTCAATAGTCTTCCAAACTGAGTCTCATTTGCACCCCGGCGATGCGGCGATAAAGTCTCACTAAAGCACTTAGTTCGAATCCTATAACGGTTATATTCTGGTGGCTTTGGCTTATATATATATATATATATATATATATATATATATATATATATATATATATATATATCTCTCTCTCTCTCTCTCTCTCTCTCTCTCTCTCTCTCTATATATATATATATATACACACACACACACACACACACACACACACACACACATATATATATATATATATATATATATATATATAATAAGAAGAAGAAGACAAATATTACTTAATGCTGATTCCATTTTACCTAAGGAATAACTTGCGTCGAGATGGAATCATAAGTGGTACGTACTTAAATTGCTCGGATATTAAGAAAGATATAAGTTAATATCGATTCTGCTGTACATGTTCCGGTTAAATTTAGGATCTGTATTTAGAAATGCGGTTAGTCCATCTCTAATTGAACGTAGCCACTCGCGAGGCTTACTTCTAAATCAATAAACATCAAGGCACAAGTGTGATTTGATATAAAATTCCCCAAAGGGAAATTATAATTGACAAGTGCATCTGCCCCAGCCAGGATTCGACCGGCGACTTTGGTTTAGATACTATGATGAAGAGTCGACTTTGTTGTGTAAAAGCATACTGTATCTGTAAATCTTGTTATAAACTTAGGAAAATAAGCTTGTTAATTTTGGCTTGATATGATTTTTTCAGTTAAAGTGTGTTAGTTATTGTTTAAAAGGTTATTTAGTTATGAGGCATTCACAAGGTCAGGGGTAAGGGTACAAAGTTGCCTTTTACATACATTCAGTGTTTTTTCACCATATCCAGAATTTTCCATCACTCAAGAGGGCCTCGGCTGTATTAATCCAGGTAAGGGAGAAATGACTGTATGGCAGACTGAGATGGCCAGTGGATGACTGACTCTGATGCTATGCAGAGCCGCCCTTATTCTTGCAGCCCTTTTGAAAGACGTCACCAGAGACCCACCAGACAAACCCATTCCACCGAACCTGACTCATCCTTGTTTCATCACGGGACATGAGATGGATAACCTACTCTACCTCCCATTTACCAAGTTATTGGCAAGGCGGAATAAAAAGGATGTAAAGAGAGCGTCAGTGGTTCAGAAGAGGGAACTTCAACAAATTTACTTGCATTTTACGAAGAAGAAAGTAACTCTGTTTGGGGTAAGCATTATCGGGATTCCTATATGTACTGTGATAAATCCACAGAAGTTAAGTGTTTCTTATAATATGATTGCCAATTTTTTTGGTAACAGAGTAGTAATGCTCATTGTTATTGAAGCCTTTTCTTGGAGGTGTGGATAGAAAAATATGTGAATGATTGTGGAAGAAGTGTTTGTGTATAAAAACAATATTTCTAATATTTGCAAACTGTTCTTTCCGCAGCTATCAGGGTTTGTCTTGTCATCATGCCTTGTCGGTGAAAAGCACACATCTTTGTTTAAATACTGAATATTTTTGTAACAATGATTATTGTGAGATATTTATCAGCTGAATTCTGAGAATAGCCACTTCTTGTGGAAAATGTACTTATGTGTAGGATCACATTATAGCAGAAATTGTTCCTAATGAGCATTAGGTTATAAAAAATTTTCCAGATCGTAAGATCGAACGACAAACCCGAGTTTCCAAAAATATCTGGCCCTGTGAAAGTATGACAGGCACCAATGACGACCAAAGTGGGTCCATAAAATCTAATACGGAAATCTTATGCATCAACAATATTTAGTGGGCAAAAAGGCACTCAAAAAAAATAGTAAATGAAAATGTAAAAGGAGAAAAAAATAATCTTCTAATCTATTATGAGAATATAAAAACGAGCCAACTGTCTCTTACAAACAACTCGGCGCCCCCAGAAACGTCTTTGAAGAGAAGTAATATCATCTACGAATTTACTAAATATCCGGTGGAAGGATTCAGACTTTCTAAGCGTCTCTCCTACCACTTTCAAGACGGGCCATTTTTAATTAATATGTACAAAACCATAGGAAAAGACCTGAAAGAACAAAGAAATTAAACCGGTCTACCTACGCGCAGATGAATAGTGTGGGTGTCGTGATAATGGGGGTTGAATCTTCTGAGGGGGGTTACATTCTGTGACGTCAGACCGACCCAACATTCTGTAGTAGCCATATAGAAAGCTCATTATCTTTTGCTAAATATTTATTATAATTGGTTTTCATAGAATATGCATTTAATTAATAATATAGATAACTTATGAATTTCTACATAAAAATCATGTAATTCTTGAAAAACTAGTATAGCAAATCCTCGCGTTGCAAAAAAAAAAAAAAAAAAATGTTTCATCTAGCATACAACCAATTTCTGTTGATAAA
>NC_087217.1:39202526-39302762 GCF_015104395.2 Macrobrachium nipponense | reverse complement strand
AATTTCTGTTGATAAATCACAGGTCTCTGAGGAATCCTATGAACAACGTTCATTACTTAGAAATTATTATGTTTAAAAGAGAAACCAATCCATCAACACAAACATTAACTTGGACTTGAAGCATTCTTCTTAGCCTCTTCGTTCAGTATGTTTTTGGAAGAAATTATTTCCCCGTTTACTACTCTTACTTTAAGAGAACGTTCGGCAACGAACGAAATATGTGACTGGATCAAGACAAATTAGTAGAATTTGACAGTTACTTTTCCAGCTCTTAGCCCTTGTCACCAGGGTAGCATTTGAATATTTTTTCCAATAGTTTCAATTGTTGCAAAAATTCTTTAGAGGTCTTCATCAATTTTTTATCACATCACCGCTCATTATTATACCTGTCCATGAGTTATCTTCTAATGCCACATATGACCCAAGATAAGGATATTTTAGAAATTTATGGCCAATCAATCCACTGGAGAATTCTGAACACCTATTTCTTCCTCAAGTTGGCCATCGTCATTCCCTCGCAAACTTCCTGTGGAGCTATTTTCTTTTCCCTCTGCACCGAAATTGTTTAGCGAACAAAACTTGATGACCGAAAGACTCAATTCACGCTGTAGTGACTCATCGTCATGACCATGCAGGGGAAAAAGTTTGCATATCGAGCAAAGACTGGAATGTACCAGCTGTTATGTTATCGCCCTTGTAATTGTTGCGTTATACTTGGATCGCTTCAGAGAATTGTCCCTAAAAGATGACACCTAACTCTTTGTTCA
Organism: Macrobrachium nipponense; assembly: GCF_015104395.2. Taxonomy (NCBI): domain Eukaryota; kingdom Metazoa; phylum Arthropoda; class Malacostraca; order Decapoda; family Palaemonidae; genus Macrobrachium; species Macrobrachium nipponense. Next base: position 39,301,995 of record NC_087217.1, on the reverse strand, counting down.
CTATAACTGTCGATGGGTGCTGAGAGCAAGCTCCCATCTGTCGCAGGCAGGCAAAGAAATGCTCAAGTCCATCTTGATTCAGTCTATATATAATATAATATAATATAATATAATATAATATAGAATATGTCTCTTACTGTTCGTAGCAATTTGTCCAAAGACTGTGAGGAAATTGCTACTTCTTTTTGAAATGGGTAAAGACCTTTACTTCTCAGAACACTCTACCATGCATTTAAGAATTTCATCTTGGTTTGACATGTTCGTCTCACATCCATTCCTGGCTATTTATTTGTCTTACGATACTCGATAATTGAGAACGTCCTCCTAGGAATCTGCAAGTATAATGAGCTGACTCTTAATTTTCCAGGTTCTCTCCTGAAATAATCGTTTGTCTCCAAATATTGAATGATTTCGCAGTTGTTTCTGAAATCAGTTTCACAGTCGATCTACGGTCATACGTTGACGGTCGCGAACGGATATTTATAGTCTTTTCTGACAATTTAGGTGATGTTTTCAGATCGCTTTTACTTTTTATATGTTCTTTTAGAGCTCCACTTTTCACAGAATTGCCATCACGTAAATGAAAACCATGATCAAGAAAATGATTCCTTATTAACTTCATAAGATGTGGAGCATCAACATAGACAAACATAGATGGCAAACAATACCATAAACAGCTGGCTATAAATTACGGCCAAGGACTGTCTGACGTTATAATCCGACCTAGTGTTTACCTTGGTGTTTACCAGCGCAGGAACGGATACGTTTTGGGTTCGCTGGTGGGCTGACGTGGTATTCTCACACTTTGACAAAAATTGCAGGCCAGGCACCAGACTGCCGATGCTTACGGCTTCTCGAGACACTTCACACTATATTAAAAAGAAAGAAAGAAAAAACAAAGCACTAGCAATGTGAAAGAAAATTTAATTTCTTCCCACCATCGTAAAAAGAAATATAAGAAATTAACCAGCGCCAAACACCGACGAGGGGGTTGTGAGGGTGGGGGTGGGGTAGGGGGCAGGGTTGGCGGTGAGAAGTGGATAGAGAGAGAAAGAGAGAGAAAGCTCTGGATACCAACGGCATGCCACAATCTATTATACCATCCACACTCGCGGGGCTACCCGAACCAGCACCCACCTTCAGTTAAAAATACTGATTAGAAGATCACAACATCTCCGGGAAAGATTTCGTTATCTACCCAGGACCAATCACAATTCATCCCGCTAACTGATCCGCCAACTGTAATCCACCCGCCTATTATTATTATTAATATTATTATTATATAATTATATTAACATGCGTGTTGATAAGGCAAGAGACTAGTAAGTCACGGTGTAGTGTTACTGTTAATCATCCACTAATACAAAATAATTATCAGAGACCATCACCATAGCCCTGACATTCTACCTTCCGGCTCGCCATCTCCACATAAATACAAGATGAAGTAGTTCCACAATCTAATACATCTCCAGCTTTCATTGGCATCATGCTGTCCTAAACTGTAATGAAAATGTTAAAGGCCCTTTTTTACATTTCCTACATTTTTATGGCAAATTTTATAATATATTATCAAAAGGAAAATGGTCCCGAGTGTCTCTATGCGCTCCCTTTGATGAAAAGAATACATAAAAATAACCGAACTTTAACCCTACTGAGCCAGGAAGGCCGGCACCAGCCTTTATGGGACACTAAGCAGAGTTGGATTTTGGGGCTCCCCCCTGATCACCACCACCAGTGTCTAACTATTATGTACTTGTGTTTGAATACTTGATCATTTCATGCACTTTTTCCTCTTCGCCGCATCAGAGGAAGAAATCCTTTTTTGAGGCATGACACTTGGTCCGTTAACCAAATGGTTTTGCAGTTGCACTACAGAGTGCATAAACAGGCGAGACTACGGTAACGGCTCGTGACTAACTCTATTGGATAATTGAATAATATTTTTTCTTTATTTGTTGCTTATTTTGTATTTTATTTATTTTGCATTTGCAATCTCAATTAATATCATATTTTCCAACACTTTTAGGGGCCACCTGATAGCGTGGGGTCCCCAAGTAGCCACTTAGTTTGCTTATGCCTTAGGCTGCTCTGATCAGAGAAATAAAGAAGCTTTATTATTACTAATGGCATATTTTCTTAAGGGATGGACCAAAAGGAAATGAACTTGCAAAAAAATTTCACAAGGCAGATATGATAAATACCGTCATGTGATAATTATATAATTCCAATACCTTTTTGGACTGTGGTAGAGGACACCAACGACACGAGCGCCATGAAAGGGCATTTATCACCACCACTTGAGCAACTTGTCTGAAGATAAAGATTCCAGGAAGCTGCTGATATACTGACAAGTACAGTGTTCGAATATCAGTAGAATGAAGACTTTAAGCATTTGATATGAGTGCTATCAGTTGGAAAACGGATAAGTTTAAAGGTCATTGCATAGTTTTCTGGTAGTATTGAACACATCAATAGCTGACAAAAAAAAAATTCTTGCACTTACGGGTAATACTAGGCGAAATACAAAAAAAAAATCTAGTACAGTGTTATAAATTCAAAGTAGGTCATGGAGAGGGAGGAAATGAAGCAAGACTGGCTGAGGATTCAACCTTACACTAGAGTAAATCCAGGTAAAAACGTCACAGGAAAACGAGTCCCAGAAAAAAAGTCACAGGAAAAAAAGTCCCCCCGCCCGCACCCCCTTACCCCCAATAGCCACACATAGGCCTTTACCTCTACTACTGCTGACCCTCTACCCCCAAGGAAAGTAATCATGATATTTTAATGATGGTACACAGAGGATAGGAAAGTACTACAGCCTTGGGGATGCAGTGCAGTTTTTCGCTTTTGTTATTCTCTTTAGCATTATCTTCAAATAGACAGTAACGTTTTATCAGAAGAATGGCAATGTTGTCAATTGGTTCAGAAAAAAAAAAATAGCCATAGCCACTTAATCCGAACATCGACGCACTGATCGAATTACTAATAAGGGGAACCATACATAAAAACAAAAATGTAATTTCTATAATCAAAGTATTGCAGTACCCTCAGTTCCTATAGAGGTAAAAAAACATGAGGCTTTGCTTAACGACAAACAGTCATGTTTTAGCAGTTTAGTGAAAATATCTGGTTACATTCAAAAGTGTGTCTCCGAATTCAAAAGAAAATAATGTATGTCCTCGACTATTTCGGTAAAGGTCTTAAATTTCTTCTGATTAAAGTAAGCTGCTAGATTGCATATCGCCAGAGAGGGTTAAAAGCTGACAGCTGAGAAAAGGATGTCTATTTACAGCATAATTTATATATATATATATATATATATATATATATATATATATATATATATATATATATTGTAACGAAGTGCCAAGTATCTGGTATTACACTTACCATTCATTAACTGATACCTCACAAAAGCCAGACACCTGAACCCTCATCACAGGTATTAAACGACTGAATACTCTAAAGGCAACAGTGATCCCTTAACAACTTACCAGTATTGCAGAAAATCAGACTAAGTTCATCAAAACAGGTGTGAGGTAATCTTGTAAGCAATTAAATTAATCAAAGGGCATCACTCCATCAACAACTTTAAAGGTCTAAGTATTTTCCTGATTTCAGAAGTCTAAGTACTTCCCTGGTTCTAAGTCACTTCAAGTTAATGAAGGAAAACAGACCAATTACCACTCTATGTTTCTACCTAACATCAATATAATCAAATACAAATATACTGGTATAAAAATGAAAACACTTATAAGAATTTTAAATACAAAAATTTATTACTAAACTCAAAGTTTATAAGTGAAATTCACAATATCAGGGAAAATTACTGTTACTTGAAAACAAAGTAAAGTTTAATTAATTCTTGAATCAAATTAAGTAAAATTAAATCTAAATTAATTTATCACAAAATTCAAGAAAATTAATTCAATCAAAATTCCAAAGTGTTAGGCAATAATTGAAAATTGGAAATTAATTCACAAGTGCTAAACAATAATAAAACTTGAAAAGAATTCTAAGTAAATGCAAATTAATTCACAAGTGTTAAATTTAGTTAAGTGTGCAATGATTAAGCAATGAAAATAACTAAGTTATTGAAACCACTGGCTAACCTGTGAGTCAGCATATAGTTACTCTTGTCATTTTGGCACTGAGGGCAGCGGAAAGCCCAGTCTAAAGCCAATTCGTGACACTGATGTACATATGTCTTCGCGGGTTCCATAGGCCCTTGTTGTGCACTAAAAAATTTATCCCACAGAATAGCATGCCTGAGGTAGAGAAAGGGCTTTCCATTCATCGGACGTGTAACAGGCGTCCAATGCCCTTTGTAACTGATAATCGCAGTTCAAACGAATGCTTAGCACAGCATCTTCAGTAGAAACCCTGCCTATTTGGAACCAATCTGTCATAGACCTACGCTACTTCCTAAATGCTCCTTGTGACATTTCGTACGAACATTTGTCGGGCATAATTGCTCTCATACCTGAGGGAGCACCACTGCTCTGTTGCTGCTGCAATAAAAGGTTTGCAATGGCACTCAGAAGGTTCTCATTCCCACCATTGGTGTGGCGTGCAGCCCGTCGAAGGGCCCCTCTTCTTGGTGTTGTTGAATATCTTGCACCAGACATCTTGAAGGCTTCCCAGGTCCTTATATCACTGCGCCATGTAAGCAGGTTAGGTATACTCAAACACGAGCAATATGTGATAGCTGTATATTCACGCAATCCAGTACAAGAAGAGCAGCAGTGCACGTGACAATGTTGAGGCCACGCTTACTCCAGCGAGACTGCCCCAGACCAATTTCTCCCGCCTTAAACACATTTTGGCGGGAATACAAGTAACTTTCATATGCATCAAATGGAATCATCCTACACAGATAATTAAATATATATGAATTTATTTAAGAAACACTTCCTTATTGTAGGTGGAACAGTATCCGCCACATACCACACCTTTGACATCAGCAATGAATTGATAAGTATTTCCTTCTGAAAGATTGTTAAAGGTCGGACACACATCATATTTACTCTTACCTTGATTTTATTCACCAACAGTTTCCAAGTCTCATCACTATTTCCCTCAAGTACAGTATAATACACAATAAAAGGATCTTTAGACGGGGTGTATTTTTCAACCATGGTAATTGGGCTAGGGCAGTGGTTTCCAACCTTTTCTAATTCTCGTCCCCTTTCATTGAATGGGACATTCTATGCCGCCCCCCCTTCCTTAAATACAGTAATTTACTGGCATAGTCGGCACATGTCAATAATTCACAATATTATATAAATGTATATATATATATATATATATATATATATTATAATATATATATATATATATATATATATATTAATTCCTTAATATAGAATTTGTAATAGTTTCATGTATTTTAGACAACTAAATTTCATATTCATATCTGAAATATTTTCTCAGTATTTTTAAATTCTGAATTCCATCATAATTAATAGTTTTCAGATATAATTATCCCCTTCGTCAAGCCCCTCGAGCCCCCACAGGTTGGAAACCACTGGGCTAGGGCCTTATCTTCACAGTAACCAAAGCCCATAACAGTTGCTTTTTCTTTACTCAGACTTGCACCTGTTGCTACTTCAAACTTGTTAATTACATTGTAACATACATAAACAGACGATTCTGTAGACACAAAAGCATAGAGGACATCTGCAAAACCTTGTAGATTCACTTTTTGCCTATTGGGAAGACTCTGGTTTCTAATTATCGCTCTACACAGAGGCTCTTGAAACAGACAATAAAGGTGCATAGACAAGGGACAGCCTTGTCTTACTGAGTGGGTCACACGAAAAGAATCACTAAGAATACCATTTATGCATATACTGCTCTCGCAATTTCTACACAATATGTTTTATCAAATCAATCAATCTTTGAGGGAAACCAAATTTACACAACACCTGATACAAAAAGTCTAAATGTACCTTGTCAAAAGCCTTCGCCCAATCGAGACTCGGTACAAACATGGTAACTTGTGCATAGAAAAACAAATCCCTAATGGTATTATTGCAGTTTATTATTGACCTGCCTGGAACAGCGCAGTATTGCCCATCTGATATAACCTCTGGCATCTCATTTGGGAGTCTATTTTTCAACCTTTGCAAACACTTTATAGTCTGCATTAAACAAGGTAACTGGTCTCCAGTTTTCTATCTCAGTCTTGTCTCCCTGCATTAATGACTTTGTTCCAGCTACATTTATACATCTCAGCGTGTCAAGAAACTCATCTATATTGACCTCCCAGAACTTTTGATAAAATTCAATGGGTAACCCATCACAACCGGGAGGTTTTATTGTTGTGCATACTTTTAATCGCGCGCCACACTTCGTCTTCCTGAAGCGTGTCACCCAAACCTTCCATCTTCGAAGGATCAACAATCGGCTGACAGAAATCCAAAAAATACTCCATCATAGATTTGTCATCCTTTACAGAGGTAAACACTTCTTCAAAATGTTTTTTGAAACAAGTCAAGATTCTGTCTGTATTATCAAACACTCTTCCATCTTTCGAAACTATTTTGGAAATGCTATGATCACTACTTCCATACTGCGCCCTACCTAACAAGTATGCAGACACTTTCTCACCTTTGACAATCTCATCCTCATTCGGATTTGGTACCAGTGCGATAATGGATGTCATACAACTGCCTCAAACGCACCTGCAGTAATTTCAACAAGCCATATTTCTCATTTGATAATTTTTTACTCAATGTAACGAAAAACCGTTTACCTTCCAGTTTTGCCCAATTCCACCAGAATTGTATATTAGCAAAGCGACTTTGGAATAATTTCAAATCCTCCCAAAATTTCTTAAACATCTCAACAATGTTTTCGGTTTCCAACAATTGCACATTTAATTTCCAAATCCATTTACCTATTTTACTTTGATTTACCTTTTAGTGTTAAAACCACCATGTTGTGATCAGAGAAGCTTAACGGTATAGTTTGAGAATCCACAAAGTCTGTGAAAAGACCTACAGTTTAGATTCTGTCAAGTCGGGAACCATATCCATCTCTAACCTAGGTATATTCTGGAATTCCGCCCGAGAATTGATAATTATCTTTCGACTTCAATTGTTTAATGAGAGCAATTAAGGACTTTGATACCAAATTATTGTTTGCAATACTACAATCTCTTACGGTTGTCACACAATTAAAATTTCCCCCCATGATCAGTGAGGTTGATTTGTGTCTTAAAAAGAACAGCACTTCATTTGGAAAAAATCCTCTCTCTCTTTTACCTTGTTCGTTCCTGCAGGGTTATAAATGTTAACGAAAGGAATCATACAACCATCATACAATATTTTCACACACTGGACTCGCCCATTTGCATCCATTTCTTCCCTCAGAATTTTTATACCTTTTTGCTTAGAAATACAAATCAACATTACACGCTTCAAGAGAACAGTGGGATTAAAAACATCAAAATATCTGCTTATGTACTCTAGTTTTGATAAACATTTCAGATTGTGTTCTCGCAATAACAGAATACCAATACCATAATATTTCATCATGTGAACAACTTTCATTTGTTTACTTACATCGTGCAATCCGTTGACATTCAAGGTTGCAATTTTTAAGAACATTTCCTATGTTTATAGATAATCACAACTTTTTCTTTTTCAAAGCATTCTTACCTACACATTTCTCTGATTTTTGCTCCTTCCGTTTCTTGAGAAAATGATTCCCTAGTCAATTTTAATTTCCCTACTTTTTCTATGTTTAAATTCCATTCTTCTTCAGTAATAGCTTCTAGTGTATGAGCATCCATACCGACAGAACAATTTTTATCTCGACTGTCCAAAAGTATATCGAGTGACTCATCCTCCTCCACCACCAACTCCTTGTGCATCCTTTCCACTGTCGCCTTCATTCGTTGCGGAAAACAACAAAATTTCCTCTATTCGAGGGACCTCTTCTGTTTCTTTCACTGACCCTTCAAAAGCTTCAGAATGTCCAATGTCATTGTTCTACCTGGAAGCTGCTTTTTTCGACGACTGTTTCCACACTACTCAAGTTTTCTAACTCCATATCGGAGTTCATGCTCTCTCCATTGGTTGTCGTATCTCCTTCGATTACCAGTTTGGACTGCTCCTGTGGTGTATTTTCTCCGGCGATTTCTTCACTATTTATGTCACTTTTCTGGGCTCCTTCCTTCCTTCCTTCCTTCGATACTGGTCTCTCAGTAGATAAACACGGGAAATCGGTAATGTCAAAAAGGATTTGTCTGCCCTCCCTGTCCGTCTCACAGTTAACCAAATGACCAACAATTCCACATTTATAGCATGTCTGCACTTGGCCTTGACACAGAAAGGCAATCGTATGTCCACAAATATTCACTGAAGATGGAATGTTACTTTTCACGACCATCTTGCCGTACGAATACCGTTCAATAAACCTTTAGCTTTCCCATACGAAAAACGATTCTGTCTAATAAAAATCACTTTTCCGTTTCGGCTCAAAACCACAAGTAGGAGCTCATCTTTCATATCAAATGGAGCACAACGAGTGGAAACAGATGTTCTTGCACTGCTTACGTTTACTACTCTTACCGTTTTCCCACTGCCAAATTCAATCAGATCGTCATCAAACTTTTTAACGAATTCTTCAAAAAGCAGGTGTTCTTGAAATTTCACCATAACTCTGTCGTTGGCCATTTGTTGAAATCCTGCTGTCTGTCACCTTCAATCCTAATTTGTCAAAAATGACAAAACGCACCATCTCATAATTTGGGTGAACAGTCCTCTTCAGGTGTCCTAAAGTCACACTGTAGTGATCACTTGCGCTCGCCATTTCCTTGATGGGTGAACTCAGTTTAATGGTTTTCAAGTATTTTGATTTTGTCGTCCAATATCCGCAAACGTCTAAAGTCTCCCACAGCTGCAAGTCTACGTCCATCCAACTGTATAAGCTATGACAAACATATTGCGGTATTGTCACCATGGATGCCGCAATCCATTTACATTACGGCTGTTCGCTGCATATAATGCAGAGAAGGTAGCCAATGGGCTAAGAATTTCTCTAAAAAGGTAAGGGATAATCTCTTTAAGGGTTCCCTTTAAAATACAGTGTTTTTAAACTTCTTTCATCAACTATGTATTCTTTGGAAGGATTTGTTGAGGATTCTGTCCTTTGTTTCAGAGCAAAAAAAAAAAAAAAAAAAAAAAATTAGTGGCGACTACCATGGGGAGATGAAGGGCAAATTATTGTTACACCGATGGTTTACATCGCTACTTTTACCATAGTTTCTGAGCCATCGACCCTGTTAATAGACAATGCACCATACCATAGTCATTGCCCCACATCTGCACTATCGTATAATCACAACTGGCCCACTAAAACCCCATTCTCATGGTAATAAAACATACATGACACATAAAAATCATACAAATGCCTATATGAAAAATACTACATAGGATTGGTTATTGTTGGTTGTTCAAAAAATGCATACAGGTCTGTACATTAGGGCTTGGACTATGAGGAGCTAAAGAACGTCCTTCAATAGCTAGGTCAGGATCAATGGGAATTACGTCTCATCGGAAACGGCCTTTTGGGTGTGTTTCTGAAGGCAAATCTGGACACTGCTTTCATATTTGAACCCCCCCTTTGACCTTGCAACCCTAATGCCGACCTTTTATAGCAGGAGCTTATATGTAAACGAAAATGGATGCCTTGTGAGATCTGCAAGGATAAGGAATTCATAGTCTTAGATTAAAGATTAAATTTCCTTTGTTTTTCTTCTGTTGAAGGGGATAGAAGCCTTTGCAACTTCAAGAATTATGTGTTGTTATACTATAAAAACTACTCAGGGAGGTTTTTTTTTTCGTCTTAGTAATAACGTAGTTTTCTTTGCAGCTGATGATTATATACCGGGGATAGAATATTCATTTTCCAGTAGTTTGGTCACTGTCTGGTGCGAATATGTCTTGTTTCCATCAAATCTTGAGATGCTTTGCTCGTACGGTTTAGCATGATGTATTATAACAATTTTTCATCGACCTAATTTCCCCATTTTTTTTTTTATTTTACTAATCTTCATCCTGACATTTTTATATAAAACTGCTTCTTGCTGTGACAGTCAGTCACGAGCAGACAGACTAACCTGACTGAACACAAGGAAATTATTTACCGAGAAACAAATTTAAAACCAAAAATGAAAAATTAGGAGCACTGATAAAAAAAAGAAGAAAAGGAGCCTTATACCAAAGTGTTCTCGTGGGCTGCATTATTGAAACCCAAGGTCTAAAGAGTTCTTACTTTAGACATTGATGAAACTCATAATTTTCAGGAATCTGGAGTTTTTTTCTTTTCATGAAAGTTTCAAAAACTATTAGTATTTACCTTACAAAGACTCGACAATCCAGAATACACAAAAGCCCATATTATATGCAAGAATGGAGACAGTGATAAAGCACGTGAAAGGGACGTCATACCCATGATGTAGAAACAACAGGTAGTCCCATGAGCAGGTCGGTCTATTTCCATGTAACTGACCATAATCTGTGACGTCCCTCATTAGATTTAAGCGGTGAATGTGATTTTGGACATATGAAATATTGAAGTTCATGTGAATATCGATATTGGAGAAATCGAATAGGTGAAATGTTGCACAAATGAATTTGTGTGTATGTGTGTGTGTGTGAAACTTTTAGAGACTAATGAGGTCCTGGAGACTGAGGTCGCAGAATTTTTTTCAAGGTTTTTTGAAATTCCCTGCCTTGTCCTTGTGTGCATTTGGGACTTCGTTGTGAATTGTTTTCAAGTTGATTTCCTTTGTAAGTTGTCCGTTGGCGCAAGTCCGGCTTTCAGTTCATGTATTTTGTTAGATTGACATAGTTTAATTTTGTTATAAAATTGTGAACCCCAATTTCATCACAAAATTAAACTATGTCAAAATTTCGCCCATTTGATTTCTCCAATATCGATATTCATATGACCTACAATGTATGTCCAAAATCGCATGAAACCTATGGAGGGATGGATCCTGGTCATGTCATACCCAGGACCCTCCCACTCGTGTCATCGTGGCCAACGTCAGGCGGGAATCCCGGCCCCGCCTACCTACTGCCTCAAGCAATCGACATACCAACCAAATAAAGCTCACCGGTTAATTGTCGACATTCGAAGGAGGATGAACTTACTGCGTGCAGTTTTGTTTCCAAGATTCGTATTTGTGGATGCGTGTATAAATGTGTAATCACGTTAATACTGCCCGAAAACGGAGGTTTTGATTGGCACATATTTCCATTTAACTGCTTGTCAGAACGTTTATGATCGACAACGGTTTTATTGTAGATCAAACTATACTTAACTAACTTGAATGATTTTAACATCGTGTCATCGAAATCTTAGAGTAAATTACATAATTGAATTTGCAAAATCAGTTTGCGGCTGGACGTTTCTATTACAGAAGTTATATTACGTAAGAGGGTGGGAAGGTAACCTGATCCATCTATAAAACCTTTATATGAAAATATTATTCCTAATATTCATGAGTTCGTTATCATTCCGAATATGCTCAAAAGTTTTTGGAGGATGAAGGAGTCCAACAAAGTGACGGTTGAGAGGCTGTCAAAAAGTTTACAAAGCAAGGACATTTATATAAAAAAGCGAGAGTGAGTGAATGTCTGAGAAGAATGGAACATACTATATGTGACGGGGTCGAGTGTGAATGATATGTTTTTGGACAGGTGTATAAGTAGCTGTGAGCTTCTTCAATTTCTTGCATTGGCTGTTCATACTTGAATCAGTTGTCGGAGGATGAAATTCGTGAGAGTGTTCACTGAACTTCAGTTAATAAATATCACTAAGACTATTAGTGAGTGCTTTTTCAGTTTTGATAGCAGTCCTTAGCACTCCGCATGGACAAGTGGTGGTCTTGTGAAAAAATTTGGAACGCTGCATTTTGCATTTTGAAAATAAGATATGGAACTGATGATCATTTTCACGATCCGATCCAGATGAACCTTTGAGTGCATTGAAAATATTTGAAAGCAATGTATTCACTGTTTTTCCTTGATAAGCTAAAGTTGATTTCCTCTTTGAATAGGGACGTAACAGTGATGAACGGCAATTTGGGACTGGTGTTCCCACATTCTAATCCTATTGCGTTCCAGATTGCAAAGGATTCTGGATTCGAAATTATCAAAACTATTCTAGTTCAGGGTCTAGAAATAAAGATATGAATCACAGCAACGGAACACCATGGAGTATGAAGTTATAAAACTAAGAATAATAACAATAAGAAGTAAAAGAGAAAAGCTACTGTTTGCCCAAACAACAGCTGAGACGTGAGGGAGCAGGTTGGATGCGATTGGAGTTGAAGCCTATCGAACTTCTCGCTTGAGCCTTACAACAAAATACAATTAAAGAAAGAGTATTTCTTCTAAATATGTATTTTTCAGTCTCTCTGAATTCTGAATTTGTATTCATTGACTGTGTAGCCTAGATCTTAGATATGTGTTGCAACATCCTGGCAGTTGGTGTTCAGCGTATTCAGTTTTAGGTTGTAATAAATATTCCGCACTAATACCCGCTTTCACCCACGTCATTTGTAGTCTGGCCGTGGGGTACAATGGAAGCACTGCTTCATGAAAGGTAACTTTTAATTGGATTGTTTCATCTAACAGTCGTTAATTGATAAAAAAAAACGCTCTGCGATTTTTTATTGTTTACTGATGTTTATTGTTAATTTACATTTTAAAATAGCAACGGAATGCCAGAGAAAGCTTTAGAATATATTTTCAGAAAAACCCGGAGGCGGGCAAAGGTCATAAAAAAGGAAACTTTATCTTAATCTGATTAAGAGAACACCATCTTTATGAGCTTATACTGCACATCTCTCATTTATACAATTCTCCTCTTTATTTTGCTCCACTATTTTCTGAATTGTCTTGTAACCATGGTTTCATCACGACAAAAGTGCAAAACCGAAGGTTTTCTCCCTTTAAAATAAATCTGTAAACTTAAACTTATGCTAAAATGTTCGATGCAAATAATAAAAACAATTTCATGTTAGCTTGTGGTAAATATACAAAATGCAGGATGCCAAAGATTTTCTTTCAGAAATATGCAGCATAATTACATAAATATTATCATTCAGAACAGAATGACTGTTTTGAATAATTTGGCTCTGTAACACACGTGATCATCAAAGTCTGAAGTAGTTTTTTTGTTGTTGTAAGTTATTTATATTAAGAAAAATTAGAACACTTGGAAATCTGTCACGAAACTTTCAGCCACAAGTACTTCCACATCCATAAAACTGTATAACCAAGCAACAGCTCTCAATCTCTTGCGTAGAAACCAGCTTCCTTGACAAAGACAAACCTAAGGTAGTGCTTGATTTGTGCACAGCACCTATCCATGAATCCTATAATGAGGGAAATCCCTTTTCTCATCCCGTCACCCAGGAGAGGGTACATACTCCCACGTCCCCAAGAATATAATGATTGTAGTAGTTATTGCTTACCATCAAGATGACCAAGTGATTATCACAAGATAGTTTTGTACTTAACAATTTCGAGTTTGCCATCAGACATACTGCCTTACGTCTTGAGAAAATCGGTTTGGAAATTGCAAGCTTCTCTGGTCAGTACATTTGTTATCTCCAATGGGATCTGCCAAGTCTGGCATTCTCATCTTTATGATTGATGATAATTCTCTAAAAGAGAAGGAATCCTTTCAGCTTGTTGCAGTTAACACGCTCGCTCCCTGTCAAGTTGTTTAGAGCCCTCTCTCTCTTTTGTAGATTTCACAAGTTTAGTAGTTCAGTATTCAATAATTTATTTGGAGGATGTTGGCTAATGTTTGTATTATCATGGAATGCATAAAAGCCCATTGGTGAGGAAGAGAGTAAGAAAAGTAGTTGGTAAATTACCCTTCATGAATTATCAGTGCTGGTGGTTGGTAGACTTCCAACTCCCAGCTGGTAGCCAATAACTTTAATAGCCTGGATTTTAAAAGACGTTCAGAAATGTTTCTTGTTCAGCCTTCTTTCGTTTACTTCAGATGGTTCTAATGTGACAATATTAAAACCAAGGGAGAAAAGGGAAGTTTTTATTGATATTCCTAAAATAGGGTAACCAGACGTTCCCGGCAACAGTCACCGTTTTCATTGACCTGTCCCCGGCTGCATATTTCCCAAGTCTGAAAGAGTTTAGGGATGAGGGAAAATTAGGACCAATCAAAGCGCGTGGAGCTGATCCTTGACGTCACAAGCCACGCCTTTTAGCTACACTCGGTCTCATAGCCATTATTGCTAGTCACATTGCCGAAGAAAAACTTCCCCATTTCACAATTTACGGCTTGTATGACCTAAACATTTTAGTCAGATATATCGAAACATAATGCAACACCAATTAAACAAACAATATATTCTTCAAATGAGATACACCGTGAAATACATTATGCGTTATTGGCTTCTCCCTCTTGGCAATAGTGCACAGTCCCTCTTAATTCCTGCTCACAAAGTCGATATTTACTGCATAAATAATATTTTTGTGGCAGGTGGCTGTGGCTAAATTATATACTTGAACATGTGTGTTTAAAGCCATTTAGAAAGAGTTGCGATAACACATGGGATGAATAAAAAATATGCAAGATGGTAAAATTGATGATATGGTAAAAATGATGGTATATGACCTGTAATTAACATTACAGAACTCTCAGCACTTCGACTCCCATCAAGAATCTTGGGCTTTGAAAGTGACGGTTTTAAAAGCATGGAGCATGGAACGTTATTCAGGCGTTCCTGCCTGTTGTTTCAGGCTATAAAAAGGTATTATGTACAGAACTTAAATAATAATTGCCTTATGTTTAAAAGGAATGTGGAGGATACAGTTCTGATGACAAATTTACATACCCCGTAGGGGGAAAGTGCCACACATGTTCAAGTATATAATTTACACATGCTCAAGTATATAATTTACACACATGTTCAAGTATATAATTTATACCTCATTTGGTGCAATGTAGGCATTACTTAAGGCTCTTTGTAGCGTCCCTTCGGCGCCTCGCTGCAACTACTTTCATTCATTTTACTGTTACCTCCGTTCATATTCTCTTTCTCCCATCTTATCATCTTATTATCCACCCTCTCCCAACAATTGCTTCATAGTGCAACTGCTTTGAGGTTTTCCTCCTGTAACACTTTTCAAACCTTTCACTGTCAATATCCGTTTCAGCCCTGAAAGGCCTTAGTTGCCCCAGTGCTTGGCATAATGCCAAAAACTTATGTAAAAAAATTTTATGCACTTAATTTAAGGCATACATTTGGCCATTGAGTGTGAGCTTGGATGAAAATAGTCGAATACTCATATACTACCGTTATCCCTAGCTTTAATTGATACGTGTTGAATATTTGCACAACATTTTCGGTTGAAAGAGGGTTGGAAAAAAGTGTCATCCATATTTACTTTAAAGCATATCGCAGTTCTCATAAATTTATGCACCAATTCTGCTCTAGTTAAGCTTAGTAAAAAGGCTACTGTAACTCCGTGAATAGGTAGTATTCTGTACTCCTATAATTGCTAAAAGTATTAATTACATACTAATGAAATGCTCATTTTGATTCTTTGCACACAATGAATGACAAGTACGAGAGGTTTGGTAAGAATATTAAATAAATTAAATAATCAGTGTTTTCTTTGTACACAATGAATTTTAAGCAAAAATCCCGTAAGGGCTTGCTAAAAATATTCAGTACTGAATTTTATTGTCACTTTTTATTTGTTTGTACACAATGTATGAAGAGTAAAAAATCAAAAGCTAAAAATTTTCAATAAAAACTTTTTATATGTTTGTACACAATGAATGACAAGGACCAATCGGGTAAGGACTTCTGGCAGGTTTTATGAAAACGGAATCCACCTCAAAAAGGCAATTTTTTACTACAGCTTATCAAGTACACCTTGAAAAACAACCGTATTCAGATTAGCTACTGACAGGATGAGTTTGTCACGTAACTATATTTGGTTACATTAGGCTAACTTAGATCACCAAAACAACAATGCCGTAGGTTTCCTTAAGGGCACATTAGCTCTTGGAATAATTTAATGAATGAAGCTGAAACTGTGTTCCTGTAAATAGTAGGGACTATATCAGTCTGATTCCTGTTCATGGCCTAGTTATGACCAGTATATTGCTATTATACAATGCACAGTAATGTGCATTACTACGAAATAGCATAATATGTCAATAGAAATCCGTAGTGTAAGCCTACTCCCTCTCTCTATTTTCCCCTACAAAAAGGTCAGATACCATAATTTTTACCATCTTGTATATTGTTTGATTCATCCCGTGAGTTATTGCAACCCTTTATAAATGGCTTTAAACATGCATTTTCAAGTATATAATTTAGAAATTCGCGATGTTTAAATATTATTTACCAAGAGGGAGAAGCCAATAACGCATAATATATTTCACGGTGTATCTCATTTGAAGAATATATTGTTGTTAAATTAGTGTTGCATTATGTTTAGATATATCTGACTAAAATGTATGTCATACACGCCGTAAGGTGTGAAATTGAGAAGAAAGTATTTCTTCGGCATCGTGACTGGCGACAGTAATGGATATAGGACTGAGGAGAGAGCTAGAAGGAGTGGCTTGTGACGTCATGGATCAGCTCCACGTGCTTTGATTGGTCCTAATTTTCCCCATCCCAAACTCTTCCAGACTTGGGAAATATGCTCCCCGGTCACTGATGTTCCTGTCCCCGCCTACTGTGACTGAAAGATCCGAAATTGGAATACGGGAAAAAAAAATTTTTGATCAAATTATACAGTTGCACACTGAAGTAATACTCGTACTGTAAAGTGTACATTGTATATATCTAAGGAAATGATAAACAGCTTTGCACGCCATAATTTGCGAGACTACCTTCCAGGAACATAAAACCAAACTTCCCGCCAAACCATCGTCAGTATCTTCATGCACGTCCCTGACTGACTCCCCTCTTGCCTCCCTTCCCGCCAGCAACCAGCCAGCGCTACTCTCTGGCATCCAGCGGTGTTTCGCTCGTAGATAATCATAATACTGTTCAATCATTGGTTGGTAGTCGTTATAGCCTACCTTGATTTAGATTCAATATAAGAAATTCAAGGTTTGTGGGGCCGTGAAAAAAGCGTAAATAACAGTAAATATTGAGATACCTCTTGGTGATGGTAGCCGTGTGGACCCGTTCAGATTTGCACAAATTTACGTTTGAAAGGAAGGATATTGATAGGCAGGAAAGTTGGTTAATAGTCCTCTTAATAGATTTCCTGTTTGGTAAATTTGTCATAAGTTTGTGCAGAGCGACTACAGTTTTCACCACATTTCATACCAGATTTATAGCACCAAGTAGCATCAGTGTCTTGAGCTCTAATCAAATAGGGAACAAAAATAACAAAACACTAACCTAATTCAGGCCTATCCGTCTTGAAAAAGTAATCGGCCTACATGGTAGGCCTATTACTTCAGTTTATATTAGGAACAGAATCTAGTGCTTATTTTTATCAGGCTAGATATTCTAGGCAATTCTAAGACATATTTTCTCGTCCAGGCTATGGCATTTCTGTTGGAAATTTATGGTTACAGAAATATTGTACCAGCATCTGTTCAATTCCAGTGCGATTTAGGATAAAAGGGTGAGAGAAACTTTTGAATGCTGCTTTACGAATGGTAAGGGCAGTGTCCCCGTTTTAGTTTTTCACTGACAAAAACACATCATGTCTTGGAGGTTTTTACTCCTCTGAACCGAAAATTCCCCAGATCTTGTCTCAGAAATCTGGTTACCTTATGGGACCTAAAACCTCATACGGCGGTTAAAAGGTATGATCATGGATCTCAGCTGCTCACTGAACTTGATCGTCGGGTAATACGAGAGGTGTTGAGAAAAACCTTGTAAATAATGAAGTGATACCCTAAACTTTCCTGCTGGGTTCAGTCTTTCCCTAATGATACTAATAGGGATGAATTCCCCAGTGTCCATCTCTAACGCTCCCTAAATGAGACAGCATCGAAAAACAATAGGCATATTGTAACGTTGCTTCGTTTGGTTAGAGCGCAGTAACTCCTTAATCATGTTGGCAGGCGTATTTATACTATCATTTTCAATGTTCAGCGTTGACATTTATCAGTTTGACTAGAACAACTCGTAATAATATTCTACTCTAAGTTTATTTATATCTTGAACGTATTTCAGTGCATATTTATTTTCATTTAGGTTTCTCTGTCAGTAATTACGTTGGCTTTCATGGTCCCGTTAGACTCCTTGTCTTCCCAACATGCTCCTGAGGTTCGCCGTATATTCCACAGGCATCTGGTTTTCGTTAGTGGTCATCCATCTCTCTAAGTAGGAAGTGACTGTCAGGACACAAAACCTGCATGGGGACATTTATTCTCATAGGATGGTTTTCGTTTCTGTTGCTCTACTTTTATTGTATAAATATATGGTGTTTTAGTGAGCAGTAGTTTAAATTTTATTTTACTTTATTTCGTTTAATTTTAATGTGTTTTGCCTTCATATTCGTCCTACTGGTGAAACTTGACCTTACGAAGTTGCGAGGATTTTCTCAAAGTATCATCTAAGGAAGATCTATTTTCTGTAATAGTATGTATCTTTTATAGCACTATTCGGCCAGTGTCCGCTTCTAGCCCAGATCTGTACAAAACATATAAGGAAAAGGACAAACAATTTGATAAGTTAGATCTCTTAATGCCATTTTGGGCTGCGAAACCCTCTCAGGGGTTAAAGGGAAGTAGGACGCCTGCTCGCGACAACACAGAAATGAGTGACTCACTAACCTGTGGAATCGTTACTATTGACAAGAGAACTAACTCCAGTGTGAAATGGAACATTTAGATTTGAATTCAAATTGGGAAGTTGACGCAATAAACTAGAGTTTGAATGTAGCTGTTCGTGTGGCTGGATGACATATGGCACTGTGATCTATAAAATACCATTACGATACCATTGTCGGTACAAACTAGCATTCAAGCGTTGTCAACTACAGTCCTTGGTTAACAATCTTTATCTTATTTTTCTACACGTTAAAAACCATGTATTCTTGTACAGAAGCCTGAATATATATATATATATATATATATATATATATTATATTATATATATATGTACTATATAATATATATATATATATATATATATAATATACATATCATATATATATAATATAAACAGGGATTGTTCATAAATAGAAACCGATCAGCAAGCAGGCGTGGTGTACAAGAATCCTGATTGATGGTTGACATGTCTGTGTATGGAGTGTTGGTAATTTATTTAGGATATTTTGTTCCTGGCAGCTTTGTCACTTTAAGCTATGATACCGCAAATCCAATACTAAGGTTGTTTGGAAAACTTGTTTGTTTTTTTGTTTTTGTTTTTTTAAGACTGTTGAATAAGTCCTCAAATAAAAGCATACTAAACGCAGCTCAATCAATATGCCGTGCGTGTCAACCTGCGTGGAATGTCAGCAAACTTTAGGCTTCCCTTCTTTGTAATTACTCACGGACCTACGTATGTACAAAATCATACGGTTTGTGAAAGGTTTGGTTTAATATACAGAATATAACTGACTGCCTTTCAAGAAGAAGAAAACACTGTTAACATACGACCAAACGCTAGACTAACTAAAACAGTTGTGCGTGTGAGTATGATCATGCATTTTGCTATAAAACATTCACATGTGTCCTTGTGGTGTGTAATTAGTATTTAGAACTCCTAACATGACAGCATTCAGTCCTTGTCGATCCTTTACAATGTTATGGACGTTACCAGGAGGTGATGCAGGCAGACATACTGCACGACTTCTCTTTATCTTTCCCGTATTAATATTCTTCTCTGATGGCTACACTGCAATCCATTAAAATATTCTTTAGATAGACACCACATTAACGAACGGCACTAAATGTTCTGTCGCAGTGACCTATAATCTTTTTCTCTCTCATACATACAACACTCACTGTATATATGTGAAACAACAATTTTGAACCTATGAAATATATTCTGTAATATTAAATAGAGCACATTTTCCGTACAGTAGATCGAATTTTCAACTCTAAACAATTGAAAAAAATACATTTGGAGTACACAAGTATACAAGTATGTTGCTATGAAGTTATTATTTGCAACAGAAATGTGAAACTTCGATCCTATCTCCTTTATAGGTCTACTGCACCCAAGGAACGGAACACTATTTTGAGCAGTAGCAGCAGCATGCAGACGAAACTCTGTGACTCGAACGAACAGCTACGATTTTCCCCAGTGGTCATGTAGTTAGTCGTTTTCCCTGACGGTGACCACGTTATCATTGCTGACAAGTCCCATTTTTAGTTCATTGCACGTTATTGAGAAATGCAAAAATTGGAGCAGATGCAATAAATGCGTAATAATGACATAACGTTTTCTTTGACAATTTTAGAGTTGCATGTTTCAAAATGACATTAAGAGTAGAAGTAAGACTACGCCTGTTATTATAGAAATACGATAAAAGAAAACAAAATTCTTATAGTACTTGACTACGCGTTTTCAGCTTCCTCGTTTTGTATAAATGCTTGTTGATTGTTGCCTATTCATTATTTGGGGAACAGGGGATGGGGGTGGCGGGAATGTGGGATGGATGACAGGCACATGCACCATTGTCACAATCATGACGCTAGCTGAACAAATGGGCTCAAATATGTTTAAGGTAAAAATACATATGGCGTTTCTGAGACGTCTTACACCCTTAAAACACACACACACACACACACACATATATAGTACATATTATGATAATGGAGAAAAATCTGCAAAGCTCTGAAATTAAAGGATCCATGAGACTTAGAAGAGAACTTTTAAAATATCAGAAACCAAAAGAAATATAATTTTGATGCATTCAAAACAAATACATCTTCAGGGGAGCCTTAAAAAATATGGAGGAATGTTACTTTCAAGGTGACAGATGCATAAGTTTATATACGTGGTAAAATGATGATGACCGAAAACAAAGAAATTTGAATATGCACAACTACTCGGATTTATTTTTTGCAATTCTCGTACCTTAGAAATCACAATATCTGGTAATGTAAACGATGAAAAACAAAAACTATTCATTCGAGAAAGTCAGTTCAAAGATATATCTGAAAAGTACTGAAAACTTTAATGGAAACAAATTCCTTGTGGATGGGCAACTTAATGCCAAGGATCTATGAAAATAAGACAGGAAAATAAAGAAGAAGAAGAAGAAAAGGTAGGTAGTGACCACAAGGGCCTCCTTTGATCTACTTGTGATAATTTATTCTACTGGGACAGTTTCACTGAGCTATCGCATGATTTTCCTTCATTAATGTATGTCAAGAGTTTTAATAGACTTGTTTGATATAACCACATAATCATTTACACATATTGATGGTGTAACAGCTCCAGGTATTGACAGAATTTAATTCGGATCAGTTCTTATTTTCCTTGCTTTCATACAGACTTATTCCCGTGAACTTTCTTTTCGTCACTTCCTGACAGCATTTGATTTTTGAAAGTAGGATGTCTGCGTGAGAATGAGCTCGGTAAATGAATTGGTGGCCCCGTCCTCTCGCACAGGGGTGGCGGCTTCTTGCAACAGGTAGGTGGTGCCATCATGGAAGCCCCACTGGCGTCCTATTTGCCAATCTCTATATGTCAGATATTGAGAACAGAACCTTCAATTCCCATTCGAAACCGGAGATATAAGTCCGATACTGATATGATGAAGCAGCCACCCTCCTACAGTATGCCTTGGAGAGGAACTCTAGCCTGAAGTTCATGCTGAATATGGTATCAAAGGTCGACTTATCTTCTTAGATGTAAGTATGGAGGAGAAAGGAGACAGGTACAATACTGCCGTGTACCAAAGGGCAACTCGTGTGGATCGGTGCCCGAACGACTGTGGGAAGTGCCCCCACGCGAGTGCAAACGCTCTGTGCTAGTCCCTTGTTACGAAGAGACAATCACGCACTGCTCCTCATGGACAGCTACTGATGCAGAGCTCGAGTCACGTGTGCCAGGCAACCAGAGGTGGACTGGCCACTGTGGCGTTGTCACGTGTGCCAGGCAACCAGAGGAGGACTGGCCACTGTGGCGTTGTGGCGTTTGCCACTTGGGCTGCTTGGTCAGGGCTGTTTCCTCAAAATGTCAACTCGAGTTTTATCAGGATCCATCATGATGAACGTAAGTTTTATGTTATATATATATATATATATATATATATATATATATATATATATATGTGTGTGTGTGTGTGTGTGTGTGTGTGTGTATGTATGAAATTGTAATAGCCACAATGCTCTCTTAACTTCTCAAATTCTTTGCCCTTTTTTGGATACGCTTGTCACTACAAATCCTTCAACTCCAACTTCAAAGGAATTTTTTTTTTTAAATCATGATGTCGGTAGCGAGAAAACGTGGTCAGGTCGGCAAGGTCAACCTCGTCGTGATTATGGTATTGCGGGTTCGTTTCCCGTTACCGGACATCATGATTTCTTTAAAAAAATCTTTTTAAAGTTGGAGTTCAAGGCTTTTGTAGGGACAAGCGTATTCAGAAAAGAGCAAAGAATGTGAGAAGTTAAGAAGGCATTGTGGCTATTACAATTTTCCAAGTTGAAATTCATAAAGAGCAAACCACGGAACTCACTAACAGAAAAACATTCCAATCATTCATGCTTATGTCATGCGAGAAAGATGTCCTTACCAGGGTCAAGTCCCGGAAATAATAGATAGACTGCCACAGAAATCAAACAAATGCAGCGGCTTCTTTTGGTCTACTTATATATAGTGTATTATATAATCTATCCTATCTATATATATATATTATATATATATAATTTTATATATATATATATATATATATATATATATATATAGATATATATATATATATATATAACAACTTAAGATTTGCAGATGATGTCAGGGGAGGAATTCAAGATGATAGAAGATTAGAATAGAGAAAGCAGAAATGTAGGACTGAAATGAATATGAGTAAAACTAAGATATTTTTATATGAAAATGCAGAGAGAGAACAAATAAGGGTTATGGACGAACCTCTTGAGATTGTTAATGATTATACGTATTTAGGACAGACAGTGTTTCCCCAGGACATGAGGCCGAAATCAAAAGAAGGATGAGCATGGGATGGAGAGCTTTTGGTGAACAAAATGAGATTATGAAAGGTAAAATGCCACTTTCTCTAAAAAGAAAAGTATTTAATCAGAATGTCATACCAATATTAACTTGCGCATCAGAAACTTGGAGTCTTACTAAAGCCTTTGAACATAAGCTAGTTACAACTCAAAGACTATGGAGGTTGTAGCATATATATATATATATATATATATAGATAATATATATATATATATATATATATATTTATATTATATAATAATTTATATATATATAGATATAT
This sequence comes from Macrobrachium nipponense, assembly GCF_015104395.2. Lineage (NCBI taxonomy): Eukaryota > Metazoa > Arthropoda > Malacostraca > Decapoda > Palaemonidae > Macrobrachium > Macrobrachium nipponense. Next base: position 39,278,548 of record NC_087217.1, on the reverse strand, counting down.
TTATATATATATATATATCTATATATATGTATACTATATATATATTATATATTATTGCTATGACCTCGAAGATGACCGCTATGTGTTAACTTACTTCGAAGAGGTATCTTAGTAATGTTGGTGGAGATCAAGCCGAGGGGAACAATTTTCCTCTCTCCATATCGGATGTCATATTCTCTCTCTCTCTCTCTCTCTCTCTCTCTCTCTCTCTCTCATCCCTTACTAAAGGCATCTAAATCAAATCCTGGATTTATAAAAACAGAATTTATTCGGGAAACCTAACATGGCACTGGTAATTCAAGAAACATATTATAACCCCAAACACAAACTAAAAGGAAATATGGAAATCAAAACCAGAAAATGGGAGATCCAAACAGAACCTGGGGAATCCAATAGAAACCCAAAGTCTAATCCCTTCTCTCCCCATCACCTTGAACTAAGTCGTATCAAATTATCCATGTTTAAGCCACGTCATTCTTAGTCTTATGTGACTGTTCCACTTTCTCCATCGGCCATTTTAAAAGCTCATTTAACCAGCACCATAATTTCCCCAAACCTTCTTGGGCATATTAAAACATTCCTGGTGACAAATGAAACCATCACCATTAGACCCCCAGCTTAAAACGCACATAATCATGTGAAATAAAATGTTGAATAATGTCAAAAATGGCCATCACTAATTAATAATAGTAGCACTTCTTAAAAGTTAGCAAGTTTAAAGTTTGACGTCTAGGCATTTATGATTCTCAAAATAGAGTTAAAAACTCTCTATCGCATCTTAGCGATTTCGTAATCAACTTATGCACGTATATTTCCGTTTCCCGCCCAGGAAACCGATTGTATCCGGACCAAAAAGTTCCATGACATGATAAAGAACTCCATCACCAACATGTGACTTGCATCCAAGTGCCCCGATTGGACCGACCTTGTCTTGGTCATTAGACTAAGACAGCAGAGTCGATTCCCAGGAGAACAAAAGTTGAATTTGACGAATCAACGATATAGAGCAAGCATACTCATAACATACATACGTATAATGTTCCTCTCATTGATACATTACACACACACACACACACACACACATATATATATATATATATATATATATATATATATATATATATAATATATATATATATATATATATATATATATATATATATATATATATATATATATATACTATATATATATACAATGTCCCACCGACTGGTCACCATTTAAAATGAAAAGGACAGAAGCAGAACTACGCACACCTGAAAGGGAATATTGAGACGCACCACTCGTACATAATTATAACAATAATAATAACCCTTACGAAAGCATACTGCGCATGCACGCGCGTTCGTGTGAGCGTAACATACTTGATGTTGCAACAGTACCAAGAAAAAAAAAAGAAGAAAAATGGCTACTGTTGTTAATGATAATGTATTTCAGGATCACCAACCGTGGCCAGGAAGTTTTTTTTTTCCTTTAACATCGCGTATTGAGAAACTTCCCATTTTTCCCATTAAAGGAAATAATTCTGCACACTATGAGTAAAAACAGATCAACGTGAAATGACTAGTAATAGTGCTCTATATAACTTCCTTATATGTTTATCTGTATTTATTTATTTGTTCATTTATTTTATCTGTTCTAATGACTGATCGTATCTTTCTCTGTTATCTGTCACCTTCTGTTGCTTCTTTCGAATAAACACCATGTTTTTTGGAAGTTTGAATTCCATGTCAGTGGCCCCTGTGGGGTTGTTCCATAAGAATAGGGTTCATCTTCTTCATAATAATAATAATAATAATAATAATAATAATAATAATAATAATAATAATAATAATAATAATAATAATATTTTTTGGAAGCATGAATTCCATATAAATAAGTTTCATCTTCTGAATAATAATAATAATAATAATAATAATAATAATAATAATAATAATAATAATAATAATAATAATGTGTCATACAAATCCACAATTATAAAGTAGAGTATAAGTAGCAGACTTTCGGACATCGTTCAGTGTTGATGTTAAAATGTTAAGTGAGCGGGTAGTTTCCTTCTGAAGAACATCTAAAAAGGTGGGCGGGGCGAGAAGATAACAGCCCATCATCGAAGTGCTGGTTCGGGTGGTGTAACGTTATTCCAAATTCAAGAGGCGGTTGCACAAACCTCCTTGATCTTCGAACTTGCGATGTTGCTCCTGCTTGCACTGCATGGGTGCCATAGTCGGAGACATCCTCAGGGACGTCGGCCATCTTGAGAGAGAGAGAGAGAGAGAGAGAGAGAGAGAGAGAGAGAAGCAGAGCATCAGGGTTCACACGGTCACCGTCAATTTTGAAATTAAAATGTTTTAGGTAGGGTAGCTCCTGACTAATAATGGATACGACAGCAATCTAATGGCGGGTTGCATACAAAAACAGTTGGACATGTGTGCCAGTACACCTGTGACGATGCCTACCTCACCGAAAACATATCAGAGCCAGTTCAAAGACGAGGTCAAGACCATGGTGAAGATAATTGCCAACCAGCGGTGCAACGCCTGCAAATCCTGACAAGAGTATTTCCTTACATGTTTGCTACCGTCCGAACCCACTCAACAACAATCTTTTTTTGTAATGTGAATAGCACGCTCCACCGTAGAGAGATGTGGGAGTCGATCAACGTAGTATACAAATGTAATTGTAATGAAGGGACATTTCAAACCCTCAGTAGTTACTACATACGTCGCACGGTCTCGCACCACTACCACTCTACGCGCAAGCTCGCCGCAGTAGAGACAATATTTCAACACTGCATAGATGACTACGACAGTAAACTGACACTAGAAGAATGATTAGAATGCACGACAGGAAGGCATCCCTACAAGAGCTGATGGAAGGGATCCAGGTCGTACGCAGAGAGGGTAACAACTATGGTCACCTCTTAATAGCCGAAGCAATATGCATCGCTTATTCAGAAACCTAACCTGAATATCCAAGTTCCAACAAGAGTCGGATTTTATACTCTTCTCCAGTAGGAGAAGGTTGCGCGAGCCAAAGTGGACAAGACAGCACAAGCCCAACCATCAGGCACACCGCGCCCCTTAGGGAACACGAGAGCGTTCAGCGAGGGCCAAGTAGCATGCTCGCTCTAGTCGCTGAGGTGGCCCCGCCCAACACAGACATCGAGCGGTAATTAGAGCAGAGCATTTGGACGCACACGTGCACTTGACTTTAATATTATGCACATTTATGCATAAACAGGCATTTGTTTATTTGTACCTTTTACATACGTTATATAAAATTCTATTTATTTTTGCATCTTATTTTCTGTCATTGCCAGTTAACATGTAAGATTTTAGTATATTTTAAACACTAATTTAAGGAAACACTAAGCACATGGTATTATCATTTTAAGTATTTATTTAACCACATGTTTACAGCTTTACTTGTGCTGTCATACACGCTCATTGTACCCGAAACAACGCCCTGGAATGGTTAAGCTATTTATCCATTGACTAACCAGTACCCATTTCAAGGTCATTTTCCCCACATGATGGTATAAATAGGTCGAAATGCCAGATTGTGAGTCAGTAGTCGCTCAATAACACCATACGAGGCGAAACAACGGTCGCAAAAAAAAAAAAAAAAAAAAAAAGAACGAGGAAAGGAAGAAGGAAGGCTGCGTGTTTTTCACCAGAAATTGACGAACAAGAATCTCTGACGGCATGAAATATATATATATATATATATATATATATATATATATATATATAAATTATATATATATATATATATATATGTGTGTGTGTGTGTGTGTGTGTGTGTGTGTGTGCATGTGTGATGTGTGTGTGTAAGCAGGACCACACGCACATGAGGGAGGAAGTAATATAGAATTTTGGCTAAAGGCCAAGAGCTGGGACCTATAAGGTCATTCAGAGCTGAAACTGAAATTTACAGTAGGAAAGTTTGAAAGGTGTAACAGGAGGAAAACCTCACAATTAGCTACACTGTAATGCAAGTAATAGAAAGGATGGAAAGTCAGAGGGGAAAAAAGAATATGAACGGAGGTTCAGTAAGAGAAATGACAGAGGTTGCAGCTAGGGGTTGAGGGGACGTTGCAAAGAACCAGTTATGCGTAATGTCTACTGCTCACCACGTGAGGTACTGACGGCCACTAAACACCGCCCCCCACTTCGTACATCTATACAGGGTTTTGTATACATTTGGCTTAGGATTTATCGAACGATAAACCTCTATATTAAACATATCTATTGATCTTCGCCGTATCTCCGGATACCAGGTAATATTTGTCAGTCTTTCCTGCCGTCAGCTACGATAGCATAAATCAGGGACTGTGTCATTTTCATTCGCTTTACTTTCGTCAAGCTGCTGGTTGTTTGCAAACTTCCAGATAAACTATTGCACTGACGTCTCACACCTCTCTTGCTTTCTGCAACGATCTCGCAGGAAAGTAATAGCTCTACGTCGTATTACGTAAACAGATCATGTTTTAGTGCTATAGTATGACATCTTTAAAACTACTCAACTGAAAATCATTGAGGTTAGTCTTATTCAGTGTCCTTTACCGAAGGTCCATAAAGTCTGTTCTTTGGAAAATTTCTTCAACCGATCTCCAATCGCTGAATGAGGTTAAGTTTTCCGGTGCCAAGCGCCGCAGTGGCGTGATCGGTATGGTCTTGGCCTGCCACCTCGGTGGCTGTCAATTCGATTCTCTGGCATTCCACTGAGGGGTTAGAGATGTGTATTACTGATGATAGAAGTTCACTCTCGACGTGGTTCGGAAGTCACGTAAAGCCGTTGGTCCCGTTGCTGAACAACCACTGGTTCCATGCAACGTAAAAACACTATACAAACAAATTACCGCTTGTCGTTCCTTTCTCTTGCTCGCCTTCGTTTCATAGGTCGTGGGCAAGATAAGAGCAGTAATATGTGCATACATAGGGCTTTTTTTTATAATTCAGGTTATCGGTAGTTTAGTGAAAGCTTAGAAGGTACTTTTTCCGAAAGGATTACTTTTGACTCTTATCCTTTAAACACACACATATTATATATATACAATACATATGTATATATATAATATATATAGTGTATGTGTGTAAAAGTATAAATATATATATATAATCTATACACACATACATATATATATGTAAATATATACAATATATGTATATATATATATATATATTTATATATATATATATATATATATATATATATATATATCGTAATTTTTTATATATACAAATATGTATATATATATAGTTTATATATATATATAATATATTTGTATATATATTGTACGTATATGTACTTATATATATATATATATATATATATATATAATAATATATATATATATATTTGTTAGTATCGAAATAATTGCTGACTCATTTTCGTCTGAGAAATGTTCACCTTGTAACCATTCATGACCTTTTTCCTTGAATTCAAATTAACATCAATATTCAACTCCACTTAACCCAAACCAGGAATGTGAGTGAGTGGTGCTAAACCTCTGATGAAATTTGCTAATTTAAATTTTCATTAATAATGTAACTATATATTTTCAGTGGCTTTAATATTTGTGTAATTTACTCAATATGCAAAAGCATCAGGTTTATTGCATAATTATGTCCTGTTTTTAATAATTGGAGACAGTTCTAAATCATTTTAAATTTCTCTCATTTTAATTAGCATTAATGTATATAACTGTAATCAACATCCAGCTTTTAACTTCTGAGTTTTCATTGGAACACATGACAGATGACAGAGAGACCTTGAAGGGTCACTCACTAAAATTCCTTTTGCAGACGAAAATCATTTCATGTCTAACATTTGCTCTTCCACTTGACTTCGTAGGACTTCTTGTCTTAGATTCGTTGAAACCTAGTTCTCACTTCCCCCGAATATTGCGTGCACATTGTCCTTATCAGGATTTTCTTTGCAAATAATTACTGATGACACAGAAACACCAGCAAAGACTTTCCAGTGCCTATATATAAACAGACCTATGATAGTTTATTTCGGAGTTTGATTGAAAGATGGTATACCGGAGCCTGAAATATTAGGAAAGAAGAATTTCTGGAAAACCATTGGACTGAACTTTCCAGTTTTGTTTATTGTATATCTCATTATCAAATTATATTTAGCAATCGTTGTATCCCTAGCATCCGACGATATCTTTATGAGATGTTCCGACTAGCAGTCGATTGTATTCTTTGAAATATCTGTTTCTTCAGCAATGAATCTTAGTGATTTCGTTTTCTTTCACTACCGCAAAGTCCAAGGCTTCTCTCACATTCATGCTATTACTGTTCCATTTGGGGGACACCGTCGAACCTTCTACCACACTACTATATTCCATTCACCTCTAACTTATCCGCACTCTAGAACTTCCCGGGTGTTACGGCCACTCCTATCCAATACCTCTGTTACCCGTTTTTTCCGGGTCTCTATCCTTCTCCCTTCTAATACCCCACAATGGCACAATCCTTCCCCAAACCTATCCTACATCATTCTTTTTACATGACCACACCATCTAAAAACATACTGATCCATTTATTTCAGCTATGCTAAGCTTTTATCATTCCTCAGTATCTTCACATTTCAAACCATTACAATAGTTCTCATGCCACATATACAGGCAGTCACTTCATCATTACAGCTTGTCTATTTTTCGTCATTTGCATTCAACTTCCACTCTTAAATTCCACCATATAACACCAGCGGGAGGAAGAAGACTTAGCAAAAAGCAGACACCAGTCAGGATTGACAACCATTTATCATTCTTCCCTGTGGTGTTAGAAATATAAATAAGTCATTATATATATATATATATATATTACTATATATATATATATATATGTGTGTGTGTGTGTGTGTGGTGTGTGTGTGTATGTATGTATGTATGAATATAAATGCATGGCATTATACAGCATAGCAGATCTCCAAGAGAAGAAAGAAGGGCCTACTTCCACCAAAGTTTTTCTCTAAAATTAAGCAGCCAGTATACTTACCCGGAGAGTTGTCCAAGTCACCTCAGTATAAAACAACAAGCTCTTGTGTTGCAAAGCTACTGATTACTATCTAAAGGCTGTTTCTCAGTTTTATGCGCACAAACAATTATTTTCTCGTGTTCTGAAGGCACAATCATAATCATGAGGGTTGACCATTCTTATTACTATTCTCTGATTTTAAGTCGTGTGTAGTGACATTTTATTGCTTACTCTGTTCAATCTCTTATATTCCCTCGTCGTGTGGGCTTCCAGTTCTTATTCGCATATATGCCTGCGTTCAATGGAGAAGAATTCCATGAGTCGGTCACGAGCTTGAAGAACGAAGAATAACTATTTCCTCGCCTTTCAGTTAGTAAAGTCATGTGTTTTGTGAAAAGAATCTTACTGGTGTCATTTTCAGATTTGTGGGTGGTAGCTAACCATAAACATTGAAAAGTGGTCGAACGAAGTAATTCGTTGTTGAGGTTCTCGAATACTGAAAAGGAATTGTAAAGCGCGCCAGCCAGAAATGGAGATAGTGTACTTCAAAGCATTTAATGAATGAAAAGAAGGTAGGATCTTTTCGGTGTTATTGTGGACAAGTCAATGTTCTAAAGAGCTTCCACGAGAACTTTTTGAGAGTCTGTGTTGCAGTGATAGTTACGGCTCAAGCATCACAACTTTTATTTTCGTCGTATTACAAAAGAATCATTCTTTCGTTTTCGATGCTCAGAGGTATTGTAGTTATTTCACGTAACAGCCAACATTCCCTGAATTCACCGTCATAATTTTTCTACGTGCATTTGCTGCTTCCATTTTTGAGAATCGGAACCAGTGACTATTCATTCATTCTCGGCTTCTTTTCTTTTATTGTTTCAGAGTATTTGCATGTTAATCTTTTGCATCCATTTTGAGACTCTGTGAAGTTATTGAAAAAATCACTCATTTTACAACTCCATTTTGATCGTCTTTGGAGTTTCTGCATGCTTACGGATTTCGGTAACAAGCTGTGTCGTTTCGTTGCTCATGTGTTTTAGATTATTGTTAAGAAATTTGGCTTTCACTATCTATTGATATCCTTCGGTGCCACTCCTATTTAGGTTGAAATAACCTGAGGGTGGAAGCATAATTAGAAGCAGTTGATTAGAAGGTGGTCACTTCTGGTTCTTGACTGAAGCAGTCAAGTTAATCTCACGACATAATTATATCTACCTACAAAACGTACCATTCTATGGTTACTGACCAAGGCATGGAACTTGAAATACATCAGCACCAGTTACTTTGTTTGGATATTATAATGGAGATCATATTTCGTATAAATGAAACCGGACAATATTTTACCACACATTCTTGTTATTATGCAAGTGAATCTCTATCATTAACCAACCGTAAGGTGCCTAGTACAAAATTAGTACTCAATGAAAACTTATATGACTTCATGTGTCCACTGAGCTGTTGTTAACCAACTTCTCTGTCAGCTGATCATTGCAGTAACCAGTAAGGCTTCCACTGCCTACAGAAACGTTATGCAGTTTCAGTGTCCATGTTTCTGTTAGCAACGTGTTCTCAAACTTGAACATACAAGCATACACATTATATATATATATAATATATATATCGTACTAGTATAATATATAGTATATATATATATATATATATATATATATACGTATATATATATATATATATCTATATATATATATATATATATATATATATATATATATATATATATATGTGTGTGTGTTTGTGGTGTGTGTGTGTGTGTACTGTGTGTGTGTGTGTTGTGTGGGTGGTTGTAAATGAGAGAAACAGAGAGGGATAAAGAGAGAAAGGGCAATATTGTCGAATCAAAGTAATTAAAAAACACCTTTTGTAAGTAAATAACTATGAGTAAGACACGCAACAGATCGGGAGGCAAGCTCAACCGAGAGAGAGAGAGAGAGAGAGAGAGAGAGAGAGAACTGGCCTCCCAACCGAGCTGCCTCAAAAGAGGTTCAAGTGGCGGAGGCGCAGAGTGCGGAGCGGTCGATTTAACTGTATTCTTTACTCTACCGAAGGCCTTCTAGGTCGAGTTACTTACTTACAGCGACCTCTCGATAGATTTTGGTCACTGTTATGTAACACAAAGTTCATATTCGTTTTCATAGGCGAATGTCATATTTGCAGAAGTTGACGATCCATGTTCTTTATTTGGCCTTTGCAAGAAGACGCTCAATGAGTTGCAAAAATGAAATTCCTCCTTTTGTCACTTTCCTTCCCAGGAAGGGAAGCCTGTAAATAATCCATACACTGGCAACCGCCACATCGAGAATATTATAGAGAAGAACTCAGCGTAGCCCTGTGAGTGTTAGCTTGACATTTCATGTTTCTTAATATGAAATGTTTAATATATATATATATATATATATATATATATATATATATATATATACATTATATATATTATATAGAATATATATAGATATATATAGATATACTATATATATATATATATATATATATATATATATATATATATATATATATATATACACACTTACGATAATACTGTGTTTTCGACAGCTCAGCTTTTTCTTAGTCGCACAGTAAAGTTTACGTTGTTGACAATAATTATTCTATTACAGTTAAGGTTTCATACAGGACTTTTTTTTTTTTTTTATCTACGATGTGTAATAGAAGCGGTGTCATTATTGACACCTTTCAGAAGTCATGACCCATAGATGGAAAGGCATTAGGCCTTGCCATTTATTTATAGAGGGTTTTTGAGGTTTATTGTCTTCCAAATCGCTTTGGCTTGGGAGGTTCAGTCTTGGTTTTAGCAAGTTATTTTGCCTATGACAGGTCCAACCAGAGGCGGTCACTTTAATTTTCTTTACCTTGTATATTTTCCCTTATTTGTAAGTCTTCATTGTCCTTCCACTCCATATAACCTCATTTCTGGAGGAGAATTGTACAGTGCATAAATCCATTTATTCGTTATAAAATATGCAATATATATCTGCTTGAGTGAAGATGAAAACAGAAGGGATCTCGTGAAAATTAAAAAGACAAAAAAAAATTAATAACACTTCATTTTGCGGTTTGTTAGCTGCTGGAAAGGGGGAGGTGAGTTTTCTACATTGCTGAAGAAGCAGTGGATGATATCTTTTTATGAGGAGATAAAAACTCAATTGAGGATAATAATTATGACTTTTGTATCCAAGATAAAAAAAATCTGCAAGTTCTGCAGAATCGGACCGTATCGATAATGGTAATGGTTCAGCAAATACCGAATCAGCATGGATAGTATGGGGACCATTATTGTCTTCATGCATATGAAGACCTGGGGAAAAAATTAATGTATTCAAAGCAATTCCCGAATATACATATTTATATATATGAAATTTTAATAGCCACTTTAATAGCCTCTTAACTTCTCAAAATTTTTTTTTTTTTTTACACGCTTGTCACTACAAATGCTTGAGTTCGAACTTTAAAGAAATTTGAAGAAATCATGATGTCCAGTAGCAGGAAACGAACCGGCGATATTAACTAAATGTTAGATTTCAAAAAATCAAAATAGAGTGACGGACAATTATTTACTTTACTCTAACTGAGAGAAAGAAAGAAAGAGAGAAAACCAGCGCAAACGGTCTCTAGAATAAAAATGAACATGAATTCTATCTTCAGTTCAAAAGAGCCAGACTTTTAAATGACGTCATGGAATGTTCTAGAAAGGAAAGTGACGTCACTTCCTGAAAATGCCTGACGAGATATCATGTAGAATCGTTTTGGGAACGAGATACAAAAATAATGTATTCGATCTAAACATGTTCATAACCTATCTGAGTCAATCTTATGAAACATTGCATAATTGAGGCGCGTCGTACAAAAGTGGTCTAACCAGCCCGACTTCAGTTTTGAGTCATTAGCGGTAAAAGTTAATTAATGATTACTACCGAATAAAATGGTGCAACGTATTACTATGATGCATTAAATTAATTGTTTAGGCTAGATCTTCATTGCCACTGAGTTTGGGGAGACAGAAAATTTAGCCCGGATGCAACGAAACGTTTCATCAATAAAATTATCACTTTCATAACAAGCTTTCTTATATACGTGTGTATATATATAAATATATAATTTATAATATATATATATAAAATATAATATATTATATAATATATATATATATTTAATTAATATATAAGAAAGCTTGTTATGAATAGTGATCATTTTATTGATGAAAACGTTTCGTTGCATTCAGGCTAAATTTAAATTTAAAGAGCATATAACATACATAAGCATATACATATAATAAGGAATAGAACACAGAAATGCATATTATTTACATTTACATATAATAGGGTAAAGGACATCCATTAACTGGATCCCTATTTAGTTTTCGATAATGGATTTCAATTAAGACCAATATTCCGAACAGAGTATTTTCACAGTAAGGAGATATTACCATGAAATTCGAAGAATTAAGGCATAACTCACAGGTGAGGACCTTGGGTAAAACTGCCCACCAAGTTGCCTCCGGAAGCATTCTCTGCATCCGGATCGCAGACACCTCAAAGAGCTGCCCACCTAATTTTCCATGCAGGTGCAACATGCAAACAAACAACACATGCTACAGCCAAGGTCATCTGGAAGACGTTCCTCAAGCCTTAAAGACCTTCCGACCTCCGATGGTCAGGTTGTTAGGTAACACAATAATATATTTGACGATAAACCCTGTCAATAATGTATCCTTTACTTATGCAGAATATATATATATACATATATGATATTATATATATATTATATATTTTAATAATATATTATATACATTATATATATAATATGTATTAATATATATATATATATACATATATATATATATATATATAGATTATCTTTTACGTGTAGAATATATATATATATATATATATATATATATATATATATATATATATATATAGAATATATTTACGTGTGGGGTAAATATATATATAAATTCTATATATATATATATATATATCTATATATAGTATTAGTTTAAATTAAGTTTATTTACACAGAATAGAACAGCCTGAGACAAACGGAACGGCAGATAGGCCACATGGAGAGGGCACAGAATACTGTGTTAAATTACTCTATTATTCCCAATAACATGAAAGTATGGCCGAATTCACAATCTATGCAAGGTTGGTTTCCGAATTTTTGATGATATCTTCTAAGGTAATGGGGCGCTGGCAAGGACAGATGGAAGAGTCGGCAGGTGGAAATCTGGAAATGAATTCCAGGTTACACACAACATTTATGACTAATGCACTATGGGGGGAAGGGAATTTATCCTTCAATCACACACAATGCTGATAATAGGGAGAAATCTAATGCTTAAGTGGAAATGCTTAATGAAGATCTTTAGTGATCTTGGACAAGTCACAAGGGAAGCATATGTTTTCTAGGTTGGACAAAAGGAGGTTCGTTAGAGAAGTGAGAAATTTAATTTGAAAATGTGGGAGAGTTTGTTTGACTTGGAGGAAAAGAACTGGCTTTATGAATGTAACTCAGACGTACCTGGATGCCTTGGTGTGTAGTTTGATATGAGAAGATGGCATCGGCTTTGTCCAAGTTTTGGGGCCGCCAGTAAGCACCTTTGTCTAGGCCTATAGAGGGCAGGCAAGGACACGTCTGTCCTTGATGAGAGACTAGCTAGGAGTGAGGTCAATCCAGGGTGTGGATGATTCACTTTAGGGGGTTCCCCCTCCCCCATTGGCAGGTCATTCTGGAAACAGACATACGGCCAGTAACAAGGTCAAGGTAAAATAGGTCTTAAGACTAGGCCTAGGAAGGACCCACCTAGCTGCCCACTTTCCCTTGTGTTATGTCCCTAGTGCTTAACGGATCTATACCCTCACACTAAACTACGATGGACCGGGAATTCCTATCTCCCTTGTCTGGCCTGGTCTATGCTGATTTCCCTAAATCCCCCCCAAAGTTGTATGATATGGGGCTAAAATGGCTGCCGCTTCTAGCTTAATTTTAATTTCAATTTCTGGTGAGGCAAGGCGAGATAAAACGTAAAAAGCTCCCCCTGTTAAGAAGGCAGTGACTTCCTCTTGGGCATGAAGGCCTTGGCCTTCACGCTCAAATTATTTCACCTCGACTAGACATCCTCTTTCTCTAACTGAGGTTTTAGAGCAGTGATATGGCTAACTACAATGGCCTACCTAACTTATAGGTGGAGATGCTAAGTGTACTAACTTACTGAATTAATAATGTAATCTAGCCCAAATGAGAACTAATGGTCGTCTGTGACGACAGGCTACTCTATCCCTAGGTAAGGTTACTTTGAAAATTCTACTTGCTACTACCCTTATGCCCTGGTACTTAATTAATTAACCTATCCTACTCTATACAATTAATCAAAAGAACGCAATCATTCCAGAATGTGGCACGCAGTAACGGAGGTTTACTGACTTGAAGGGTTAAAATACGTAAGGTGAGGGAATGATGCGTGAGGGTGATGAGTGATTAGGAATTTACCTGGATGAATATTGGATGAGGTAATTGTGACATTTAAGTGAGGGTTAGTAGTACAAGTTCAAAGGGTTAGATGATTAGTCTACTGGCAGAGATCAGGCCAGCTACCTTCTCTGTGTAGGTGCCAGGATCACTCTGCAATTGAATGTGGCACTGTACCTAGGGCACAGGTGCCAAGGAGAGCATGTGGCTCTTAGGTATTAATTAGTGAATTTGTCACGTCCCTTTTTCTACTTCTTAATCCTCCAGGGCCTGGCTACACCAGTCCTAGGAGGTGACGGCACAGACTCTGGAGAAAGGCCAGAAACATCATCAGGAGCAGAGGCAATGGTAGCCCTAGGGACAACAGGTGAACTCCCTACTTCGGCAGCTGCAGCAACTGTCATAGAGGTAGAACCTACTGCAGGAGAGGACCCTCACTCCAGCTGTTGCGACAGCCGTTGTAAGGGTAAGACTCAAAGCTGACTCCTGGCTGGGACAGTTCCTGGTTGACCAGTGAAGGTGTGACGAAGCAGTCTGCTGGAGGTTCATCCTTGGCTGATAGAGTGATGAGGAAGAAGAAGCGTCTGGGGTTGGAGAGTGGCAGTGGGCTGTGTTAAGCTCCATGCGTATGATGTGGGGTAAAATGGCTGCCGCTTCTAGCTTAATTTTAATTTCAATTTCTGACGAGGTGAGGCGAGATAAAACGTAAAAATATATATACCAGATTGCGACCTCTTTAGAAGTTCTGCACAACAGTTAGGACTTAGGATATACTTTAGACTCAGAAGACAGGAGCCTGGGTGAGGTCAATCTCCTGATAGGGTCACTTAATTGGAAAATATTTACCAAATAATTACTCAGTGTATTCACGGGTGCCATAAGGGTGCTAGGACTCTCAAGGTCCGAATTATTATTGAGAAAAATTGCTTGTAGCACTGGAATCACAGTAGGGATGAAGGTGATAGGATACCTGGAACGAGGTATTGCTCTGTAAACACACGTGCAACGCACAAAGTACTAATCAAATGCGGTGATGCCGCCAGATCTTCAGACTTGCTTAATGTAAATCTTACATTCCCAGAATTCTCTGAAAGGGCAAGAAATGGCTGAATTACTCAGAGAAAGTTATTGTATTGGATGGGAGGGTGTGAAACACAGACACAGACTTGCGTTATCTCCCCTAGTCATTTATCTTAGAGACTGCTAATACTGGGAGGTCATTCAAGCAACGAGTACTAGTAAATTACATGCTAGGGAACCACAGTGCTCAAATTCCATTAGCTTCATAGAACAAGTGAACACGGCTGTGGGGGGATGACAAGGGATAGCTATGAACGTTCGCACATAAACAGGGATGAAAAATATAGTAAAAGAGATAAAATTGACTACCACACTACTCCCGTACTTTACCGTCTTCGATTGCTGGTCTCCGCTTCTAAAGGGTGTCGATGAATAAAGGGAGATGCACTCAAATGCCGTCAGGTAGGGTCTACCTTGCAGCCACGTGGAAACACAAAGGACAAGGGGCAAGGGTGCAGCCCAGCTGATGAGGAGCTGCGGACTTGACTGGGTTTGGGAGCGTCTGAGAGTTGCATGATTTTGGATCCTCTCGGCGACCCCTTTTGTGAACTTTGTGCGCCTCCAGCAACTTCTGGATTTCTTTTCGGCTTCTGGGAGCTTCGAGCCAGCGTTTCAAATTCTGGAAAGGCAGGGCAGACGGCAGAAAAAAAAAAAAAAAAAAAAAAGAGAGGGATGTGCAGATTGGCGAGAGAGATACCTTGCGGTAGTTCGTTTGAAAAACAACTTGATTTACGTTATACTGAGTGGCAAAGTAGAGAAAATATATAATACCTCCCCAACTTAAGTCATTTCAACCCGTCTACAGGCGAAATGTCTGTTTTGCAATGAAGTAATTCTCTTTCCCCTCTGAGGAATCTAATCACATAATGAAATTTGCTGAGGTCATATAACTTATTGACTCGCAACCACTAGTTATAAAATTATAAGTATGTATAATAGTTTGCCATTAGGTGTCTTGCAAGATAATCTTACTAATGGCAAAGTTAATTTCTTTTGGGAAAGTCCCTTAGTGTACGAGTTAGATCTAAGGCTTAAAATTTGACAATCCCGTATGCATTTACCTTTCAAAGCTTTACTGATAATCTTATTCCAACGAGAAGGGCTGAAACTAATTACTTTTAACAACTGAACGATTAGGTAATTCCAGCTCATTAAACAAACTTATCTAACCTTACACTAAAGGGGCTAGTAATATAATACACTTAGTTCTATCAAACATGAATAATGTATATTTAACCTAAGGCAGTTCAACCACGGCGTTCGGCTCGTCTTTTGGCCAGAAAACAGACTAACGATGGAATTACATGATTAGGATAGTTTGTTTTTGTTGTTTGCTCCCTTTGAGGCGGTTGCAGCGTCTTTTCTGTCCTTCGGACTTTATGTGTTTGTACCTTTACAATGGAAAAATCAGTGGGTTTATATAAGTGTGGACTTTTATTAAACATTATAATTATATATATAATATATATATATATATATATATATATATATATATATATATATGTGTGTGTGTGTGTGTGTGTGTGTGTGTATGTGTGTGTGTATGAGACAAACTGAGAGAAAACAGGTTTGTATGAAAGTTTACTTGACAGGCTATCCATTTAAGTACATATATAAGTATGGAATATATATATATATATATATATATATATATATATATATATATATATATATTATACACACACACACCACACACACACACTCTGACGTAATACCCTGGCCTCGGACAGGTGGAGTCTTTTCTTCTTCTTATTTTCAGCTGGAGGGTCTTGGCACCACCCTTATGTATCGTAGCATACTTCAGCTGGTTCCTTATGCAGTCGCAGGTGTTACAGATGTCACATTTAGGTGGATACTCCGATGACATAGGTCCACATCGTACTCCTGTATTTCTCCAGCTTCGCCTGCTTGTCTGTAAACACCCTTTTCTGTATACTACACATCTTTACACACACATCATAACAAGCCTGCTGCCTGTAACCGTGAGGGAAGCAGACCCTTTCTCTCTCTCTCTCTCTCTCTCTTCTCTCTCTCTCTCTATATATATATATATATATATATATATATATATATATATATATATGTGTGTGTGTGTGTGTGTGTGTGTGTGTGTGTGTAGACATAGAGAGAGAGAGAGAGAGAGAGAGAGAGAGAGAGAGAGAGAGAGAGAGAAAGGGGTGGGGGAGAGAATCAGATCACAGGCGTGCTTTGGCGTTCCTACCACTAGTTATTTGAAAAGAGGCGCAATCTGGAATTAACATGTGGTGAGTGTTCCGCGCAGGATGCGCACTTCCCCGTTAGT
Source organism: Macrobrachium nipponense (assembly GCF_015104395.2). Lineage (NCBI taxonomy): Eukaryota > Metazoa > Arthropoda > Malacostraca > Decapoda > Palaemonidae > Macrobrachium > Macrobrachium nipponense. The sequence continues at coordinate 39,261,676 of NC_087217.1, read as the reverse complement.
TCAAATGCATCGCAAGTAGCTTATTAATTCTGATAACCTACTGCTTCATTTCAAGCTCAATGGTGCGTATAAAGGCAATCCCGCATTAGTTCATGAATTCACCAGTAATAATTCAGAATTTCTTTGACAGAGAATGATTTGAGATAAATAATTTACTCCGAAGAGATATTTATGTACCTTAATGCTTATATGCAATAATGTCAAAAATATATCTGGGCTGTTACCATGTATCAGGAAAGTGAGCAATATTTAGATTTTATCCTATGAAACAATCAGCGATGTCTGTCTGCGGTACGCAGTGGAAGTGCTGCCGAGGCTGTGACTCACTCGCTGAACACGTGTTACGAGGCAGTAGTACCAGGTGAGTGCTTTCCATTTTGCCTTAGAAATATTAGCTTTTCATGCGTGTGCTTTGATGAATAAAATAACATGTAATTTTCTGTTTGATATTAGTCATTACTCATACTCATTCTGTCGGTGGAAAAGTTGTGAACTCCCGAAAGAGGCTCCACTATGGTGGAATGCTGTTGCTTGACTCTTACAAACTAAACCTTTTGGTCAGTTATTCCTCATAGTTTACATACCTACTGAACATGAAATGGCTTTGATGTTGACAAGCTCGTTCTTGTTAGAGACACGTATATTCGGGTCATCATTCAAGCATGCCATTGGAATAAATTTATGGCTACCTTGATGATGAAGGTTCATCAGAAAACATTCAATCTCGTCTGCACCTCATTTTCACAGATCCTGCGTTTTATATTTGGAGTAACTCACAACGACAGTCCTTTCCTTCAAATTTGACACTCAGGACAGCAGCACCTTCATCATTCCCAATAAGTTCGAACTCTTCTCTTTCTCTCACAGTGTCCCTCTCTTTTCACCTGTATACTTTATGATGTGATGACGTGTCTGTGCTAGGTCTGGAGGTCAGCTGAGAATTTGGATCCAGGTAAAAATGTCACAGGAAAAAAAGGTCGCCGAAAAGAAGTCACAGAAAATAAGTCACTTTAATCTTTCCTACACAGAGAATCCCAATGGCAAAAATTTTAACCCTGTATGTATCCACCTCAAGCGGCGTATTTAATACAAGTCCGTTGGGGAGTTGTTGTTTTAACGTGGTGTGTTCCACCTTTGCTTCGTGTTTAGTACAAACCCGTTGGGGATTACCGTAAAAACATGAACAAGAGTCTGTAATCATAAAAAAAAGATAAAGACTCGCAAGATATATTGTGCATTTTTTCTTGTGACTTCATTAACAGCCGCCATAAATTAATGTGATTTTTTTTCCCGTAACTTTTTTCTCAGCCAAAATTGTGACTTTTCTTTTGACCCTTTTCCTGTGAATTTATTTCCGGCCACCGTGAATTTGCCTGATTTCCAGCAAGCAACAGTTCACACAGGTTTTGTCCTGGCACACGAAAACATTCATCTGAACTCAAACGGGAGAAAAAGTTTTAAAAATTCTTAATGAAAAGAAAATACCGTGTATCTGCACCATAAAGTTCAAATAATCAATGCAATTTACATATTTTTTGGAAAGGTAAAAACATACGTCAAAGGATTATTAAAAGATCAATATAACGAAGGGATTAATAAGTAATATAATCAATCTCACGAGGATCTGAGTTTGTCTCCAGTTTCTGTGTAATTGTCTGGGATCCTCAGAAAGAAACTGTTTCATGAAAGCCATTCCATGCAAAGAATGGAAAGCAAATTTCTCAGGACACCTGATAAGATTGTTTTTCTCGCCTCTTGGCAATAAGATATGGGAAATGCTGATTAGCGTGACTGCTTACTCGTGTAACTAGTTAATGCCTAATGCCAACTTGATTCAAGACCATGTTTCGAGACTGCGTTATCATTGACGTTAATCATTTGGTTGACAAACCGCTTTTTCACGGAGTAGAGCAATCTGAAAAACGCATTTAATACTTAATTTACAGTAGATGAAAGGAAATAGCTTCTAGAACCAGTTACTTACCCAAGAAAGGGTTATATACGTAGGAAAAAAGAGACTGGCAGACAGGCAGACAGAAAGAAAGATTAAGTACGTTAAGACAAGAAACAGAGATAACATGTTCTTTGCTATGGCCACGAAAGTTGTCCTTTTATCCATAAAAATCTAATGGAAATGTTCGTTAAAATGAAATGTTACCAAACAGTAACACCGCGGCAGAGAGATAATAATGGTAACTGTAAATAGATATGAGAATACGGTTTAAAAAGAATCAAGTGTGAATGAAGAGCTTAAAGGTTTAACGAAGTTAGTTGTTTGTCATGAACAGGCGAGGCCGAGTTGAAGCAGGTGTTCACTAGCTTTGCTCAGCTGATCATTTCTGAATCAATAATCATGTAGGTAATACCTATTCGAAGGGAGGTATTTTCTGGAGATTCTGCTTTTCATTTCAACGTAATCTTTAACTTTATATCAGGAAGACTGAACATCTTAATAGAGAAAAATGATGACGGGGAAAATATGAGATATTTCTATGTTAAGGGATGTATTACCTGTAGTCGATTTAAGGACGCTCGCGCACCTGCACACACGCACAAACACACACACAAGCATATATATTATTATAAATTAACGTAATTTATTCAGATTTGACGGCCCTTTTTTAAGAAATTTTTTCTAGTTTAACCTCTGAACGCTGGATATGGGTCTTTTGCCTCTCCATGACGTTTGTTTCTTTTTTTTTTCATGTTTGTGATGGTGATTTGGCTTTTCGTCGTCTGTCCACGTCATATTTTGACCCTCTCCCGGAGCTGTCGAGGGGCCCTTGTAGCATTAGTTCGAGAGTTCTGTACTCGGCTCCATCATAGAAGGACCAGTGTGTTATCTATTTTTGGCAGTCTACGACAGTATACATTTTGAGTAGAGGATACTTCCTGTTGCACATCTGCTTCATGTTGCATCACTCGTGAGTTATTATCCTTGGATAACCTTAGTGTTTGTCTGGCTTTGTGAACTCGACATATTGAGTTATTTATTTTTGATACTATTGGAGTATGTATTTTGTACAAAGGATTTGTTAAAAATTGTAAATATATGGGTTAAGATATAGGTCAAGTTTTTCCCTTCTGGATCTCTTACTATCGTATGCTAGGGAAAGTGTTTTTCTTACTCCTACTGTTTACTTTCTTACTCCTTGGCATGCTAGTTAGGTAGGTGATTGAGGAAGTGGTTGATTCGGTGTTGTGTGCTTGTTGCAGAGGGGTTGTTTTGTTATGCTAGTTGTTAAGTAATAAATTATTGTTAATCTTGAGTTTGTGGTTTTGTGTATCCTCTCTGAGATTGTACTCTTTGAGTGTTGGTTTGTCAAGTATCATCCTCTTTTGTGGTACTGATCTGAACTATCAGGTCCAAAAGAACCTTAATAACTTCAGACCATCGTGAAGTTCATAGCAAAATTGGTGATTATGACAGGACTGACTGACATTCCAACCTTGGGAAGGTTTTTCTTGGAGAGGTGTAATCGGAAGAATTAGGTAGTTGGGGGAAAATTAACCTATTTTGTCTTTTGTTACTTTTGCCTTGGTTTTCGAAGATGCCTTTAATAGGGGATAAATTTGAGGAGGCGGAAGTGCTATTATAAGCTAGATCCGACTAGGAGGAGGAAAATTTTCATCTTAAGAGATGAGTTGTGGTGTTTAGCAGAGTATGTACTTGAACTTAGGATTACCGACAGAGATCGAGAAGGGTTGGTTGTTGAGTGAGGTCTTTAAAGCTATTAAGGGTGGTAAAGTAATGCAAAGGAACCAGTAACGTCTGGTGATCCGGATTTTGGCAACGATCATAGCGACGAGGAGATAGGGAACTCAGGTAGCCCGGAGGTGAGCAAATTAAGAATGAATATCCTTTCCCAGGCGTTAAAGCTTAAAGAGATGGAATATAAGACTTTGGAATTGAAGGCGGAAGAGCACAAAACAGAGCAAAAATTTGAGTTGCGATTGCGTGAGCTTACAATAATAATAATAGTAATAATGATAATAATAATAATAACCATAATAATCGTTTTGACTTAATGAGTGTTTTGAAGTGAATAATGAGGAATATGTTCCTGATTTCTTTATTTTGTTTGAACGAATAGCAAAGAAATTGTCTTGGCCCAAGGATATGTGGAGAACTATGGTTCAGTGATAACTAAAAGGGAAAGCTTAGAGGGTAGACAACACTTTAAGCGAGAATCCGTCAGGGGATTATGATTCTGTTAAGGCCATTATCCTTAAGGCATATGATTTGGTTCCGGAGGCTTGTCAGCAGAAGTTCCGTAACCTTAAGAAAGAACCCGGTATGACCTTTGTTGAGTTTGCACGAAGGAAGGAACAGTTCCTTGGTGATTGGCCTAAGTCAAAGGAGACTGGCTCTTTCGACAAATTAAAAGAATTAATTTTAGTCGAAGAGTTCAAAAGAATGGTTGCTAGAGAACTAAAAATTCATTTAGATGAACTTAAATTGGATACTTTTCAAGAAATCGCTATCGCTTCTGATTAGTATTCCCTTGCTCATCGTCAGAACTGTGAAAGAAGTTAGTGGTAAGAGGTTCCCTCCTCGAGGTAACGGTTGGAGGGGGAGTAACTGGAATCTGTCAGATCACAACACCTTTGTTGACAGTTCGGTGGGTGAACGAAGAAAGAGCAAGAATGAAAATGATAATAAGAGTAGTGGTAGCAAAGCACGTAGTTTCGTAAATAGCAGTAGGAATGGTAGTAGTAGTAATGGTAGTAAGTCCTCAAGGTCCGATGTAGTTTGTTTTTGGTACCACCGCCGTGGCCATTCTAAGGCAGATTGCTTTGCGCGCTGTAATCTTCTTGAAAAGAATAAAAAACTGCAGATGAACAGACGGTCTTAAATCTTGGCATTCATTCGTTCTAAAACCAGGTCCCTGGAGTAACCTTAATTTCTTGGTTGCATTTGATAAACATTAAGTAAAAAACAATTATGACAAAAAAAATACGTCTCAAAGGTATTTTGCTAAATGTCTCAGAGCAAAAAACAACAAAAATTCGCCCCCGAAGAGATTTCAAAATGCGTTAGTTAGATTAAGGAAAGGGGAGGACGTCATAATCACAAAATCTGACAAAGACGGGAACAGTTTTCTTAGATAAGGAGACTTACATCAATAAAGTTCATGAACCTCAACGACACCGAGACCTATGACAATTTAACGAAAGATCCCACTACAAACATTACTGCCCAATTTAACAAATCAGTCAGAGCCATAGGGGATAGTAAGAACAAAGAATTACTAGAGTCATTTAAAATAATCAACCCCTCTCTCCCCTATTTTTATGGCCTCCCAAAAAGACATAACGATGGGATTCCTGTACGGCCTTATACCGCGTTCTCTGAGTAATGTTGCCTTTGCTAATGTTAATCAAGATTCATATGTTAACTGTCCTAAAGGGGCATTGACTTACCCCTTTTCAGGGACATATTTTTGGTAACGTAGCCAGAGCAAGGCACTATCAACCGACCCCCCCCCAGCCCCCCCCCCCCCCCCCACCTCTCTCTCTCCTCGTCTCTCTTCTCTCTAAATCCTCCTAAACCTCTCTCTTCAACCAAACCAAAACCGACCTCTGTGCAAATTTAAGAACAAAAGGACTAACTAAATAAATCAAATTCCCAAAGAAAAAGATGTTTGACTGTTCGACTGAATAAGTCAAAATCTGAAACTTTATTTTCTAAACACAACCCAAATGGAAAACTCTCAACAATGCACCACTGTTATAATTCAAACAGGAAACCTAAATAACCCTGGGGATTAGACCAAAACCGTCCACCCCTTTCTCTACAATAACTAGACATCAGTCATAAAACAGATAATCAAGAAGTCATAGTCTCCCCACACCATTACCATGGAACTATCAGAAAAGTTCCCATTGAAGTCGCCAGATAAGTTCCCACTGAAACTGCCAGAACCGTATGGAGAAAAAAAAAAATCCCACATAAATAAATTGCAAATAAGCCAGACTGACAAATAAAAAAATCATATGGAAAAGAACATCTCTGAAATAAAGGTCTAAAATACAAAAAAACAAAGCCACACTCAGGCTTAAAAGTACTCTAACCCATTCCAGCTATAAGCACACAATAAACACAACCAAGACATAGGGGCTGCTTCTAAACGCCCAAGAGCTTACTCTCCATTATGTAGGGGAACAGCTCGTACGTACACAAGCACGAACTTTCTTAAAAGACACTCCCCTTGCTATGGTGTCACTGATTCATCACAACTTCATTGCACTGGAACAGATGTGTGACGTCATATACAGCTCATAGTCACCCCCATGAAATCTACCCAAAACTAGATTTAAAAAGCATATCTACTTCCGCTCATGCATGTACACAAACTGTGGCCAGTCTTTGCTGGGGCAGCAACCTTCGACATGGCGCCAACCAAAACTGATGTCTCTATATTTCTGGAGCTCGCTTTGTCTCCGTGGGAGCTATTGCTAAATCTATCATTTTAAAGAACGTCAGCACTCATCACATCCGCCTATCAACCATAGGTCAACAAAAAAATGCAATTTAAATATATAATACATATATAATCCTTGGCTAATGTTAACCAAGGTTCATAAACCCTTGACTAATGTTGACCAAGGTTCATATATAATCCTTGGCTAATGTTAAAAAAGATTTATTTATAACCCTTGGCTAATGTTAATCAAGTTCATATTTAACCCTTGGCTAATGTTGACCAAGGTTAAATATATAACCCTTGGCTAATGTTAACAGAGCTTCATACGTAATCCTTGGCTAATGTTAACCAAGGTTCATACATGACTTTTGTCAATAACTATGGGACATCGTCAATGGGAAGTCCCTGTCAATATACCAAGTCTCCAGTAACCTAAATAGAGTCCTCGGAGATTTTACTATCAATTCACCGGCGACCAGCAGACTGAATCTTCATTTCTGAATGAAACTGATGTGCGAAGATTCATTCGGTCACCTGTCACCACATCCAGTCTCTTTCCAGGAAGGTCCTCTTGTAGTTGCAGTTTTGAGCTTAGGCTGCTAAACATTTCGACGTCTCTATAATTGTATGCAACGAAATCCTATATTATGCACATATTTGGAAACGATTCATTATAAAAGAACTTATAGATGCAAAGAATCTGTGATTAATGAATATTATAGCGAATGAAAATAGTTCCTATTTTTAAATACGGCTATAACGGTAATTTGTGTATTTCTTCTATGGGTAGAATGAGTTATTTTTTCTATTATAGTGCTCGGCTTTCTGGACAAACGCTTCATCCTCTCTCTCTCTCCTGTACGCGCTCGTAACGCTAGCTTGTGTTGCCGCCGTGCACATTCTTCAAAATGCATCTTCTTTATGGAAGCGGTCTTCGGGAACGACGTAAGATTCAAAAGAACATTAATCCACATCGTTATACGTCGAAGCATGTTTCGCATTAACCGTGAGATCTAAAATAAACATCGACGCGGCCACAAACCCACCCAGCACTGAGGTTACAGTGGTTCTATATAGTAGTACTTCTTTGCGTAAGAAAAATTACTGCTGACCGGAAGCGCAAATTACTTTTGTTGTCTTTATACTATTGAGCTTCGAATATCTTAATGTTTTTGCAAAATGTGTGGAATTATATTGTGTTGTGATATATTTTTTACAAGGCAAATAATCCATATTTAAATTCAACGAAATGAAATGCTTTCACGAGTGCACTCATGTACTATGTATCTATATTTTTCCATTTCTCTATCTATCAATATATATAGTATATATATATATATATATATATATATATATATATATATATTGTTATAAATCATAAACATACCCAAGCTTAAATAACAAAATTTTCATATAAATCAATAAAAACAATGGCCACTCAACGATTCTCCCACTACATCTATGAAAAATCTCTCTGTGACTCACAGCTTTCTATTCCTCAAGCACTACTGCCGGCCATTTTCTTCTGCAGATGCCCTGAACGCTCAAGAATTAAGCGCGCGTGACCTGAGCACCCAGGAATTAAGCCAGCTGTCCCAACCACGTGAGAGCCATGCAGAATTTGGAACACCATGAGGCCAGGGGATTACAGTGAAATAGCTGCCACCTACCAGACAGATCCGACTTAGTACTATAAAGGACCGAGATTATAAGAAGGGTCGCAGATGAAGGAAGGGCCTCAGATTTTGACTCACCATCTCAGCAGCAACAGTCCCCCTTTCCCCTATCTCATGGAGACTGCTCCTGCTCCATGTGTTCAATTGCTCTCTCTCTCTCTCTCTTTCTCTCTCTCTCTCTCCATTGTGCTTTCCCTCAATAGACCACCATTGAAGATGAATAGGCCCAGGCTATCAGGTAAAGTGCAAAGTTAATGGTTTAAGGCAGTCACTCATTCTTACATTTTCTGATTCTTTTCTATTTCATTGCTACAAGCAACTTATGTTCCTTAGTCTTCCCACCAAGCATCACTTCCAGTCATTGTACCATGTATGTCTGAACCCCCTTTTATGTTCTGTGATGCTGTAAGCTTCCTCCATAGCGTTTTTTGAACATTAAGTGTCCTGTAGTGGTTAGTTTTGCTATAGTGCCGGGACATAACGTTCATCTTGTGTAAGCCATCATTCTACACCCCTGTGATTACTCAGTAATGTAACTCCTGCAAAAGGGATCGTTTTTAGTCTCCAAAGCATCTTCCAATCCCCTCCACGAGTTTGCAGCCAGTCTATTTATGTCATAATGCAATCTACTTGCAGGTATCTTCCACGTGCCTCATTGCTGGAAGCGGATTCTTGTATCATGACTCTGGGAGTCCATCATATCTCTGCTGTCTTTATTTCCACCGAGACTGAGTAATGTCAGTTCACTCCAGTCTACAACAGCGAGGCGATCTTGCTACCTTTGGTTCCCTTAGAATAATGAAATATATGTAAGCATGTTAAACCTCTGAGTTTACCTAATTTCCTTCACTCTGAAGTGTGCCCTAAGCCTTTTAACTTTTTCATTTGTGTTATGGTTCCTTCATTAGATTTTGGCCTTAAATCACTGCAACTCAGATCCATTGCACTTGAAAGGAACCACAAACATAAAAATATATATTTATATATACATGATTGTGAGTGCGTATATATACTATAATATATATATATATATATATATATATATATATATATATATATATAATATATATATATATCTATTATATATATATATGTGGATGAAGTGACATTGTGAAGTCACAGCGGGGACGTAGATGCAAGTGCAAAGTTGGAGCATATGAAAATGAGTCGTCAATGTACCGTGGTCTGGTTTATTTTAGCAGAGTATCAAGTAATGTTCAGAGGCGGTAAAAAGAGATTTCAGAAGCTGGTGAGAGTCTGAGTGTTTGCAAGAGAAAGCGGAGGAATGATTAATAAGGATGGTTGAAAACTGGAAGTGTCAGATTCGTATAGGCTACTTCTAATGATTGTAACGGAGGACGGAAGCATGACAGGACAGGTGAGTAAATGAGCAGATGAAGCAAGGGAGGCAACAGTTATGTATAGAAGTTTGGGAGGGAATACTGAGTGTTTGTGGGAAAACAAACAGGATTTTATTAAGGAATATTTCCATCGAATCTTTGGAAAGGAAGTGTGGATGTTGAATTTGTCAAAGAAAAGGTCAGATAGCTTTTTAAACATAGCAGTATCTAATTCGGAAATTTCTTTATGAATCTTCATTCATGCATAGAATGTCAAGATTATCCTGCACGATATTTGGACACTCTTATCTCTTGTAACCTCATGACTCATTACGAATAATATTTCAAATGTTTTAAAGTGGGATGAATATTCAAAACCGATGTTTTCCAGGCTGTTAGGGTTGAGAGTAAATGCGTTTTTGGGTTACACTTGTGAACCACCTACCATTTATGCTTGACTGAAAGGTCTGATCTTTTATGAAGGATCACAAAACGTAAAAATAGGTTTTTATGTGAACTGAAGGCATTAGTTTACTAGTCTTTCCTAATATAATTGAACCCTTAACTTTATCCATCCGGTTTGTAGAACTACGTTTCATATCAGGATCGCCTCCAACGACGTGCTACAGAAATTGGCTCTGAATTTCGACAACTCATGTCTTTCCTAGCCTTTATCTTCCACACAAAAACTCATCACCAGCCTCCTTTCTCATAGTTCTCATCCAAGGGCGGGTGGTTCTTCCTACTCTTATCGTTAGCTGCTCATAGGGCCCCGCAAACGCTAGCATATACTGTTATCCCTAGGCTGTTGCTGTAATGATATCCAAGCTAACCCCATCCCTTATTCAGCATTACCTCGTCAGTAAATGAGGTACTAGTAACATCCTTATTAGTATCATTTGTCACTCCTGTTTTTGATTCCTTTAATTATTCTTTTTCAACTATTTTGTCACACGGACACATTTTCGTAGCCACATTTCGTCGTCATACCTTATTAATGGTCTTATAGCGTTAGAAATCGTATTAGACTTACCTATAAAATTATTTTGTTAAAGCAATTTTAGTGTTTTCCATCTCTAAATATTTTCCATCCTGCCCTTGGCTTGATTTGCCTTTTTTGGTCTTCCAGTAATTTCTAACTCAATAGAAGCTGGAATAAATATCATTGTTCTCAAACATTTGAAATATATTCAACCTCATTAATCCTTCCTACGCTTAAAATTTTCGTTTTTTTTAAATATGTCTTAAAGTATGTGATGCACTAATCCAGGAGCCAGGTCCATTTATTTAAATACTACAACCACTGAAGAATTTGGTACACCTGTCTTGTTCTAGCCCCTTAATACTTGTTCATGAGTATGTGTCACTGACAAAATGAACTTCTGTTGCGGATGTTCTGCAGATATTTGTTAATATACATGTTGCTAGATCTTTGAATTTAACAGGTAAGTTCGTCAAACATCTAATAACAAATATGGCATCGATTACTAAGATATGCACAAATTCAGGTGCCGTAATTTCAACTTTTCCTTCCAGTTGTGCAGAAGTGTAGACTTCGCAGTATGACTCGCTGAACTATCTACATTTCTAAGGTACAATGGAACGGGAGTCAAGGGATACTTGAAGACAGCTGGTAAGTCAATATGAGTTGTCATAGTAGGAAAAAGTAGTCGCCCAAACAGTTCTTGAGTTACCTCTACTATCTTTTTCTTTTCCTTGTCCACCACATTTCCTTTTACAGCATCTTAAGAGAAGTTTTTCGCTACTTTCCTGGTGATGAGTAACCTCAAACCTGGAGCTGGAAGTCAGGCAGTCTGTCTTGAACTCGGTGTAAATCTTGCCAATCCTCTGCACTTGTAGAAGCTCGCTTGTAACTTCTTCAGATGCAGCTTTTTAAATTCCAGTTGAATACAAAACAGAATTTGCATCATAATCTGCGAATGGATTCAAGTTGGTGTCCATAATATTGAGTTTTTTTTTTTTTTTTCTAATCTGATGCTTCTCTCTTGATTCTGGATAGTTTCAGTTCTTGGGCTTTTTCATCAAGTTGAGGTCATCCTGTTTGCGCCATAAGCTTCCACCGGATATTCCACCTCTTGCGTGCACCAAAACTCTGAGTCACCGATGTTATTCATCCCTGTCAGTCTTGATGCAGCGTCTGCATTTATGGTCTGTTCAAACGTAAGCATATCGACTGAATGGTTTTAAAGTTCGTGTAATGCTGAAAAACCCACTTTTTACTTGATCTTCCAAGCCAGGGCGAGTGTCCTCAGTATTCAGCAACTTAATTACATACAAGGTCATCCATCCGGCATAACTGTGATGACCAATTGCAAAAAAGAGGGGAATCATCACAATAACGATGATTCATAGCAATACAGGCACATATGATAAGGGTTTATGACCTTTTATTAGGCACAAACTTCATACAAGGAGCTAAAATGGAATTTAACTAGGAAGTTCAGTGCATTATTAGTGGTGTTAATCATGTTACAATGAAATGGGCATTTCTCTTGATAAGATCGTAAAAACAATATATACAGAGAAAACGGTTAGGCCGCAGCAAGTAAAAGGTTGATTTTTGAGATCTACGCAAAATTTCAGTCTAGAGACAATTGTCCAACCCTACTGACTCAGACAGTTACATAAATGGACCTGGCTCCTGCTCTAAACCCTGTGAAGCAAGCTTTGTAAATAATGCGGTGTGAATCATATGAGTGAGAACCGTAGAACGTCAGTTGTCTGGCAAAAATAAAAGAATAGCTTTTGCGTAAATAGAAGTTCACTTGAAGGCTTTCGAGCGACAGGAAACGAGGAATAGTTTGCTACTGGTTATAGCTATCGGTATTCGAATCAGTTTCAGAAAATGAAATCCAGGAAAGGGAGGGAGAACGTGCACAAGGACAGTCTTCCCAGAAAAAACGAGAGAGAGAGAGAGAGAGAGAGAGAGAGAGAGAGAGAGAGAGAGAGAGAGAGAGAGAGAACCGGTCCACATATGGATGGCCTAACGTAAATTGCTGGAAAATCCATCTAAAATACTTCTAAAACCACGTGTACGTGTAAGCAAGTACTCGTGTGATGACAAATACAAAAACAAAGGTTACATGGAGCGCAGTATTAGGAAAATAGTTCAAGGAGAGAAAGATAGATATATACTGTAGTTACCATGTGCTCCCATGTGCTCATTTAGTTTTCACATTTGTACAAAAATGTGTCTACTTATTGCATTAAAAAATACAATCATGTTATTTTATGAATTTGTCTGGTGGGATACATAATTATATTCTGCTCATTTCACACACTCCTCTTCTGCTTCTCTGCCTGTTGGCATTTTTTTTACCAAGGACACCAACCTAACGTGTTTATATAAGTCAGTTGAGCATCATCAGTATTTTGAGAAATCAAATTGCGTTTTACAGAAGATGCAATGAAACCATATCAGTAACTTTTAGTCATTCCATTTTCGCAAAGGAATGAGAGAAAAAGATAGACATTACATTTTTATCTCCCGCTTTTGCTTGTGAGATTGGCGAAACTTGGCTTTTTCCATTTTTTGCAGCGGAACGGCAAACCACTGTGTCCTTGAGAGATACGTCACATATAGTAAACAAGAAGACGAAGAAGAAGAAGAAAAAGGAAATGAGATCATAATGCTGCGTCCTGAGAAGCCACAATAGTACAACGCACTATGTTGGTCATCAAAATAGATTCATAAAGATCTGGACGAAGGTAATAGGTAGAATTTCCAAACGTTGTACTTAAGTCTGCCTTCTGATAATGGCGGTAAGAGACTTTCCGAACGGCAACGAAGCTCCAGGAGACACTTCACTTCACCTTGGTATTTCGTGATGCGAGACTGTGACGTCAATGGGCTATTATGCTTCCCAGATCTTAGATTTTGTTATTATTTATTATAATACGTTTCGGCTGTCACGACACTTTATTTCTATCTTTGCTTTTCTACGATAGAATAGAAAATACAATTTAGGCCGAAGGCCAAGCGCTGGGACCTAAGAGGTCATTCAGCGCTGAAAGGAAACTTAAGAAAAAAAGGTTACAAAGGTGTAACAAGAGGAAACCTCGCAGTCATAATTGATGAAGAGCAAGGTGGAAGAGCAAGAATATGAGTGGAGATACAGTAAAAGGAATGAAAGGGGTTGCATTCCGTTATGATTATTCCAGAGTAATGCAACAACACATCATGAACGATGCACGACATGACATATGACTTTCAGATCACCTTTGTGGTGCCTGAGGGACGTAAGTCTCAAGTCACGATGCTTGACTTTGCCCAAAAGTCCCAGATTCCCTCAAGAAAGACAGGAATGTTATTGTCTGTGAATATGGAGATTCAATTTAGGTTATGGAACTGTTTATTGTGGAGTTTACTTCGTTTGGAAATGATTATTATTCTTTTAACGGAGGCTGTTTCTCACAGAGGCGAGGATGAGTAAAGTTACAATCAAAAGTACTCAAGTGTAGGTGCAATGATTTTCATTGTCAGTAAAGTGAGTTAGAAAAATAGATGACTTTAAGTACTTAAATCACCAGTCTTTTTTTTGTTTTTTTGTTTTTGTTTTTATAAAAGGTGGGCAAATACCTCTAATGCGACGATATGAATTCTTGACCTTTGACCTCGGTTAATTGATATATGTGACTAACAACTCCAGGAATCGATGAAGATTTGACACATCTTGCTGAAAGTAAATAAATAAATAAAAAGTATAGTTTATTCGCACAATTTCAAAATAGAAGTTGCGTTCAGAATACGATGTTCAAGGAGAGAGAGAGAGAGAGAGAGAGAGAGAGAGAGAGAGAGAGAGATAGGTGACTATGCAATGTGTCAATCACTAAGCTTGTCCAGCATTACTCAGCCGGATTGCCACGTGTGTAAGGATCGCAACATTAATGAGTAATTCTAATGTTCTACTGTAAGTTTTATACAATATAGAACTCGACACCTATCTGGAAGTGACCCACCTGCAAGCTGACAATCGCACTGGCTTTGGAAAACCAAACCACTGTTTGTCTGGTAAAAGCGCCCGAGAACCACCTTTATGTATCTTATGGATTAGTCTAATCCGTGTGACTTACGGCCTCGATTTTCATCTCGATATATTGCTGCTGCTGCTGTCTCCCCTTTCACTTCTTCCTGTCGTGGGGATCCAGACGGCACCGTGGAACTTCATGCGAAATCTCACTGGCAAACGGGATTAAATCTGATGAAATCATAATGAGTGGAACTTTTAGATTTTTGCACCCACATTTTCAATATACCGCCGTCTCTCTTTAGAGTAATGGAGGCTCATGAAAAAGATGCGATAACTGCAGACTTTATATATATGAAGATACATTCCATTTCCTATCATTATGTACTCTTAAATTGCATCCTTCACTGAAAATGCATTACATTGAAGTTTAAAGAGCGTTAATTAATGTGCCTTAATATAACAGGTTAAGAGTAACTTACTCTTTCTACCACACATGAGTTCGAATTCCACCTGACAAGGGAGACTTTCATTTGTTTCTCATCCGGATTCGAGGCTTTCTTTGAAAGCGACCAAAGGTTGAGATGAAACTGAAAGGCTGATAGGCCATAGTGATCATTAGGAAATAATGTTCCTGGTGCCTGTGCCCAAAAGTTTCGATATTTTATCGAAATTGTTTCGTTGCATTTATTAGTCCATAAAATCAACCAATTACGTTGCTTAATAACCTCTCATTTATATAGCTGCTCAATTTCTCATGTAATCCATCCCTCATTAGTTCAGGAAAATTAGCACTTTCAGGGAAAAATTAATAAGTTTTTATATATGGCAGAAATACTCCTCATGGGTCACAAAACAAAGATCTAAAGAGTTCCCCTCCGTAAAGGGGGTGCAACCTCCTTTTTTGGGGAAAAAACTCCCCTCCCCTACGGAAGGTAGCTTTCCGCATATTTATCGATTTTTCTCCAAAACGGTGCGCCGCACGGATAAAAGGTACAGGGAAAAAAAAAATATTGAATTTTGCACAAGTTCATCTGTGTCCATTTCCTCTAAATATTATAGTTTCGACGCAAATGAGCCAGAAAGTAGAGGACATACTTTCGCCGAAATGTGAAAATAAGCATTTCGCCCTTACATTCCCTTCAGTTTCTCTTAAACCACCGATTTATTGTAAAAATCCTGTATAGACGACATTGTAGAATGAAGATTCATCTTTCATTTGGTGTCTATTTTCCTCTAAACTTTAAATTAATGATGCAAACGAAACAAACAAACAAGAAATTTTAAATTCCTAGAAATGTATTTCTATTTATCTCATCATAAGGTTTACTAGAAAAAACTTATAAATAAACTTATACTTTGCATCATTTTTACTTCTTAATTAATAGTTAATTGTGTTTATTTTTTTTTAGAGATGAATGGAATGATTATCAGAAGTGACCATAGCGTCAAGAGATGAAAGGTTTTTGCTGCCAGAAGGCATTATAAGTGAATGTGAAATTGTGAAAGCGCAACAAGGCATCCATAATTTGAGACGTGTTAGTGAAATCGGAAAAGACGGTAATTTAGAAATGATACATAATGTTGACTCTATTGAAGTTGCACAAGATACGTAGGCGTGAATATATAAAACAGAAAATGTAGCCCGAGATGTAAGAGAGGAAAGTGAGAATTCGCCAGAAACGCAGCTGTCCTTGAGATCATAGGAAAAATTTAATTTCAAAAGTAACTCTTTGTTCTGTGGTGATGTCTGTGCTATTGCTTCAGAAAAGAAAAGGAATGTGCACAAACACAAAACCGTTTTGGAAGTTCAAGTTCGTTCTGCATTTAAAATGAAAATTTTAGATTTCGCTACACAAAGAAAAGATGAGTGGGGTGAGAAAATATCCAAACGAGTTAACAATGTTACAGGATGTCTTGTTGCTGAAGAAGCTCGTTCTCGTGGAATGTACTAAAAAAAAACACTTTTTTTTTGCACGACGACATCATCATCTTTGAAAAGGGGCGTCCAGAGGATGAATGCTACATTGACAGCGCTTTTGAAAAACTGTGTAGCTACGTACATTAATGATTCATAGGAATGTCAATTCACTTTACGTGATCTAATGCGAAATCTTGAATCTAATATGTTGGACTAAAAATGATCAATACCTGGTATACAGAAAGAGAAAAAAAGTGAAGAAGATGAAAGATTGAGAATTGTAAAAACTGCAGCAACAGTAGTTCGCGAGGACATAAGAACAAGTCCTTATAATGCCACAGATTATCCAGATGTTACGGACTTTATGAAGAATGCTAAGTATGTAGTTCCTGAAACATTGCGTAAGTTTTTAGACCTAGTAATTTAAAAGGATAAAAATAGTGAAAAGAAAAAACTAACAAAGAAATGCACAGCAATTGCCCATGCGATAATTGCCGCAACGCATCCAAGATCATTTTTGTCTTGTATATTGCTTGGTCTGGCTGTGCATTTATTTCGGAAACTTGGCTCAAAAACCATCGTCAACACAATATCATACTTGGGATTTTGTTCCACATACGTATAATGATGTCAAACTGTTTGAGTCATGACCCCGACCTGGGTCGCGTGGGTCTCTTAAGATACTGTGGGTCATGCAGAAATCAAACGCTCAGTGATTAACTTAACACCGATCTTATATTCTAATGAAGTTACACAAGGGCCCGAGTGAAATTGAACTTCATATCTACAGTACCGGCGAGATTGAGACCGATCAAGGAAACCGGCAGAGGGAACAAGGGGGAACTGCACGTCCACCCTCAAGGGGACACCTTGGCATTCTCTCTCTTTCCTCCGGTTCCCCACAAACCCCCCGATATTTTCCCTCCAGGATGTGATTGGCTCCGGCACCTCTCCTTAGGTATGTTGACCAATGGGTTTCAATATAGGTGACGCTAAACACTCAAACTTTTGGGAGGATGCTGGGAGGGAGGAGACGCTCTTCTCAATCTGAGAGAGAATGACCATTAAAGACACTCCGTGAGGCGTTCAGGAATTCTTGGGGAGCTCCTTATAAGCCCTCTAGAATGGTTTAGTCATCTGCTACAAATTCTTGGAAACCAGAAGTAGAAGGAGATCCATTTTTTCAATATGTTTTTGCTGATGCTAACTTTAATATTAAATCCTTAACTGGCAAAGGAACTTTTCATTCAATGGGCGGAATAAAGTGCGTAACTCCATCAAGAACTGTGCAAACTCAAGAATTCAATCAATTGAAGAGCATTCGATCCTCAAACGTGATGACAGCAGCTGGACAAATTCAAATAAGAGTATGGAAGAAAACAAAAAGAAGGTTTGAATGCCTTAAAACTGAAAATTGTCTAACAGTGAAGCCGTATAGTGTGTTTCACCTCCAGCACCAAAGGGTATTTTATGACTGTATGGAAAATTTCTCCAACCCCAGTCCTCTCCCTCATGACAAAGTTTTATGGAGGCTATAGCACATACTCTTCCTTCTGATAAGTCAAAAATTCTTGCACTCCCTTTCATTAGACTGTCGCCAACTGAGTATAATAAAGTTTTATGTGCTTTAAAGGGAACTTTTGGTTAATAGCCATTAAATTTCGTCAAACAGAACTTTTAATAAACTAAAAAATGAGCCATTGCTTGATTCTGTACGTAATCCCATTTTTTACAATTCGATTTAAAGTAGAGCCGAGTTACTTCAATGGAGAGCGCCATTTATCCAGGTTTTGACTATGTTGCCATCTGGCGGATTAGTACCGATGAAGTAGGGTGACTAGGGTCGCAGTCGCCTCACAATAACAAGGGCAGCGAAGCATGCGTATTGTATTGTATTCGTCTTCGGTATTGCCCTCGTGTTTTAGGTAAATTGTCATTCAAATAGTGTCAATTATGCCAACTTGTATGGCGTTTGGTTGTGCCAATACTTCTGGCAAGTGTCCAAAAGGCATATCAGTCCACAGGATTCCGTCAAATAGAAAGAAATGAAGTCGCTGGCTGATGGCTCTTCGAAGGGAGGATATCAACATCAAAACCTTTCAACCTTCAACGCAAACCGTTGTCTGTTCGGACCATTTCTTACCAACAGATTTAAAAGATGACATTAGGAGCAGGTTACTAGGCATGGCTATGAAATTCATATAATATGTTTTGGGAACTTAATTTCCCTCTAAACAGACCACGGTGTGCGTGTCCTTGAATTGATGATGGCCTCCAACTAGTCCTTTTTAACTCGTTTAATTAATGGGGTTTTAGAATTTAGGGCTGTATACCTAACTATGCCTACTTCAGGCTACTTCTTTATTTACCATTTCAATCATATATTTTCAGCTGACAAATACAAATTAAGAAGGATATTATCCGGAGATGCTGTGCCCTCGGGTTTTGTTCCGCCTGTCTGCGCCTGCCGCGACATGACGTCACGCGTAACAGGTGAGCCACACTTAAATGGCTGCGCCCATGGTGCAATAGAAAATTGGTTGTAAAAAATAAGAAAACGCCCCTTTCGAAAAAAAATTTTTCACCAGGGGTACTTAAAGGGAATAATACTACATATGGAACAGCTAAAATGTAACCAGAAGTTCCGCTTTAAGCTATGCTGCCGAGCAAAAAATCGGAGGAAGTGACGAGCTTTATCACTTTTGATCAGCCACTCTACATCAAAGCCAAGGATAGTGTCTCCAAGGCCAGAGGGTGAGGTGAGCTTTGCAAAGTAATTATGTATAAGGTTGTAGGATTTCATCTCCTTATATCTTATCTCGGGTCCACTGGATACATAATGGAGGGCAGTGGGATTTTACAACTGTGGTCAACTGTGTATGGTTCTTCAGCAGTGCCCCATGCTGTCAGGACATGCATGCTCGGGCTAGCAAAACTCATTGTTGACAGTGACAAACATCAAAACCAAATTTCATCTCTTGACGCTATGGTCAATTTATTACTCATTCACTTCTGAAAATCCTTCCATTCATCTCTGAAAAAAAATAAACATACGGTAATCACCCATTAATTACGAAATAGAAATGTGCAAAGCATAATCTTATTTATAAAGTTTTCCTTGTAAACCTTATGATGTGAAATAAATAGAAATACATTTCTAGGAATTTAAAATTTCTTGTTTGTTTGTCTCGTTTGCATCATTAATTAAAGGTTTAGAGCAAATGAAAGATGAATCTTCATTCTACAATGTCGTCTTTATAGCATTTTTACAAGAAATCAGTGGTTTAAGTTTAATTGAACGGAACGGAATGTAAGGGCGAAATGCTTATTTTCACATTTCGGCGAAAATACGTCCTCTACTTAAGCAAATTGGTCATTTTATATATTCACTAGGGATTTCGTAAAAGCTCAGAATTTCACATATTTCCTGTGACATATTACAAGCACACTGCACAACACTTGACTGATAGATTGTCTGCAGTTCGTTCAGCAACGATTATGGTCGTCGACGCCACCTGAGGCTCAGATATGAAGTCGGTGAAACCTTTGCCTGAGGAAGAACAGAGTGACGACACTTGACGATGGTCTGAATTTTTCATCATATTCCGACGGGTAAAATGCTGAAGCCCGAAGACAACCCGAATGACAAACTTGAGAGGATTAATGCCACGTGTCCCTCATCCACCGTTTATTGAAACCCGTTCCTCTCTCTCTCTCTCTCTCTCTCTCTCTCTCTCTCTCTCTCTCTAAAAGGCAGTGTCTATCAATGCACTTTGGAAAGAGGTAACGAAAAAAATTCCTTTTCCACTGACGTCAACTTTCTACTTGAGTTACATTTGTAGGTGAATATCCAATGCAGAGGTAATACGTCTCGAAAGCATAATAATGTCTGATTTTCATTAAGATACATGATTTTATTGAATGTATAATGGCAGATTTGGACTTGATATGCAAAAAATATTTGATATTTAAATCTAGTGACCTTTGATCCTGAATCTGGGGTGAAGTAACTGTTAGGAGCTGTTTTGCTGCTTGTAGGTACTCGGAGCAGTTGTTTAATGAAGAACTTGCGTGACAGTCTGAAGTAACAGTAATGCCGAGAAGTGCCAAACGAGAGGGTATGAAATGAGAGAGAGAGAGAGAGAGAGAGAGAGAGAGAGAGAGGAGAGAGAGATGTTACTTAAGTCCTGCTCCGGATATCTTTGAATGTGCACAAGATTGGCCATCCGAGACTGTTGTGATGTATCATTTGATTCAATCGGATTCCTGAAATACTTTATGAAATAATTATTCAGTCATTTTTTTCTTGATTTGTTATCTCTATTAATCAGGTTACTTTCAGTTTTCTGGAACAAGTGCATAGTTAGGCTCTCCACATTGCTGATCTGAGCCTCGAGTATATGAAACATTTATCACATATTTAAATAGTATAATAATTCAGTTATTCGAACATGTCGCATTATTTGGTGCCCTTCCATTTCACTTCCCTCCGTACACTCGTAGAGCCACTAGTACGAGGAGCAGGGTATGACAATTGCCAGTAGTCTTGGAACATCACGTTTGCTTTGGATCTTTCCTCTATAGATAGTGACCCTTCCCCCCACCCAAACCCCCCACCCCCACCCCCCAGGGTTTTCGGAGGTCGTTATCTCGGACTAATGTTTCTTGGGTGTCCTTATCTTTATGATATTTACAGTTTTTAGTTTATGTTTTTACGGTAATCCCCAACGGACTTGTACTAATCACGCTGCGAATGTGGATACATACCTGCTTAGTTCTTATAATAAGTAAAGCACATTATTAACGTTGCTTGCATTGATTATTGAAGTTCTGTTCTTCCTTAAGACTGATTAATGTTAGCAAAATTTAGGTGAATGTAAAAGTGGTCTTTTATTTGTCTCCAAATAGTTAGAATTGAGGTCAAAGACCAAACGCTATGATCAATGAAGTCATTCAGCGTTGAAATGGAATTGGATGGTAAAAAGGTTTGAACAGTGTATCAAGAGGAAACGTCACTGAGAGATTATATTTAATTTTTTTATAATTATATGTTTAACAAATATCACAAACCCAACCGTTGTTTGTACGTGTATATTTTTGGCTATAAGTATTACATGACATAGAGTAATATGACAAACTCATCCCTTTTCTGGAATTAGAAAAACATCACATATCAAATCAATCCTCTTCTAATTTTATGCATAGTCTACTTTGTGTATTATGATAAACTCTCTCTCTCTGATAAGTTGTATATATATATATATATATATTATATAATATATATATATATATATATATATATAATATATATATATCAATAGAGGGATCCACAATAACATCCTTGTTTATCTAGATATAATATATTTATGAAATATTACAAAAGCGTTGTATATATTTCCAAAAAATAAATTATATCTAGATAAACAAGGATATTACTATGGATCCCTCTATTGATTTCTTAGAAGCACGAAACAGTGTTTTTATATTGCATTATATATATACATATATATATATATATATATATATATATATATATATATATATATTATATATATATATGTGTGTGTGTACGGAGAGAATAATAAAAAGAATCCTTAATTGAAGGCATTATGCACGAAAAAAAGTTATGGTAAAAACATTAGATTTCCTTGTCCAAACGGAGTGATTTCACATATATACCAATACACTGTTTTTCTGCGCTAAAATACAATCCATCTCTCTCTCTCTATTTCTTAATACTCTGAGATTACGCTTGTCACTGCAAAGCGAGAGAGAGAGAGAAAGATTATTTCAGTAATTTATAACACTTAAGAGACCCAAGACATTATCAAAATCTTTCAAAATACTTCCTGATATATTTTGACAAATCGAAATATCTCTCGTGATATATAGAAACTCAATGAAGAATCGAGAGAGAGGAGTGTGTGTAAGAACTGGTTATGACCTCTGCAGATATGGATTCCAGCTTGAAGAAAATATGGCCTTGTCTGGCCTCGGCAGCAGCTGTTGGTCGGAAGTTTTTGTCCACATGTCCAGCAATTTACTGAGAGAAGTCTGACGCAGGAAGTCATCTTGTTTGCTGTAGCGGCCTATTCACTGGTGATGATATAGATATCTGATGATAGAGCTGAAGAGCCCAAGGAAAAGGAACTGGACGAGAGAATTACGGTCTTGCGAGACACCATCCAGCATGTGAACTTGACATAATAAATCGTCAGTTGCAGCAGAGGTCGACTACTATGAAGGCGTTTGACAGATCACTCAAGAGGTGTTGCAACAGAGAGGGCCCACTCGCTCGAGGCTGAAACTTTGTTTCCGAAGAAGGAGAACGATAAAGAGGGAGAAACAACAGCTGGAAACAAGATCCTCAAGATCACAGAAGAAAATCACCAGATGAAGTACTACACAAAGAAAATTGGGCAGAAAAACGATGCATTATGTGAGGGATTTGTCTGTGCAGTTAGCAAAGGCAAACTGCCCGCTTCAAAGGTCTGAGAAACTCCTACGACAGAAGGAGAAAGACAGCAGCTCAAGACTGAATAAGCATCGCGGATGGCGAGGCTCATCCAGGAACAAAATGACGCGACCGAGGCAGCACGAATCCGAGAGGAAAGACCTCGAGCTCAAGTTCTAGCGCCTGCTGAAGAAAGTGGAAGACCTCACGAAGGAAAAGCGTCGACTCCAGTGTGAACTTAAGGTGGCGGAACTCAAGAGGATGAAAGGCTCCCAAGTCTTCAAGAATGCCAACGGGAAAGCGCCCTTCAAGACACACATGGAAGAGGACGAACTAACGAACACACTGTCTCCGTCTGTCTCCAAGGAAGGAGGAAGACTTCAAAATCGAGAAGAGACGAGTCGACGCCTCCGGCAGATTCTCAAACCAACCTTCCACTTCAAGCTCTTTTCCTCACCCTCCTCGAGAGAGTCTGCCATCAAACACAACAAGGAATAAAAACAAGTTTTTGGAGGAAACCAAAAGTCTGGTACATATATGGAACCCTTCAAAATGTGAGAACAACATAGAACAAGCTGTCAGAGGACCATCCACAAAGAAGTTGAAAAGCATATACACCATGTCAGGAAATTCTAAATCTATATATATTCAGAAATTCTGAATATATATAAATTTAGAGTTGGAGCGATGGAAAACTTCAAGAACTACAGTACAATCTGTCAGAGGACCGTCCACAAACAAGTTATTTTTCAAGAAGTTGAAAAGCAAATAACACCATGTCAGGAAATTCTAAATTTATATATATTCAGAAATTCTGAATATATATAAATTCAGAGTTGGAGCGATACTTCAAGAACTACAGTATTTTTTTTGGTGAGCAGTGCCAATGAACAGAGGGAAGGCGCTCACTGCTGGCTAAACAAAACCCCTCTGCAATGATTTGGCCCTGTGATGACACCCCAGCAGTGAGGCATCATGCCGCTAAAAGCGCAAGGGGAGAAGAAGAGATGAGAGAGGGGGGGGGGGGGGGGGGGGGGGGGTGGTTTTTTTTTCTTGGGGGGGGGGGGGGGGGGGGGGGGGGGGGGGGGGGGTGGGGGGGGGGGGGGGGGGGGGGGGGGGGGGGGGGGGGTGGGGGGGGGGGGGGTGAGAGGAGAGAGAGAGAGAGAGAGAGAGAGAGAGAGAGTTAAGAACAAATTCAGAAGCAGATGGAAGAGATAGGTTATTTTGCAGGTGCAGGACGGAATACTTCTGGAAGAGTTAAAAAAGAATCCTGAGAATGCCAAACACGGCATAACCGCTCACTTTGAAAAGACAGAAGGCTCCAGGAAGGCGAGAGGTCACTAAGAAGAAATTCAGATGGGATTAGTTGTCGATACTGAAGAGGAGGAGGAGGGCTGACAGAAAACAGAAAAAGGGTGCATGAAGGTTGCAGAGAAGTGATACAAGGAGACGAGAAATAAAGGAAGACTGGATACATGAAGGAGTCCTGGAAGAGGAAATGAGAGGAGCTGGAGGAAAGCGAGATAAACCAAAGAGAAGTCAAACGGAAGGATAGCAAGAACATCGATAAAAAGAAAAATTCTGATTTCCTAAGAGCAAAAAGAAGATCAAGCAAAATGAGAAAGAAGCTATTAGAAGATCCTCAATAAACCGATTTTGTGCAAGGTGAAATTGTCAATGTTCATTTGAGGGATCCTCCGGAAGACGAACTACAAATGGAAACCTGTTCCAAGGAATTCTAAGAAGTGTTGCTATGGTGAGCAGTGCCAATGAGCAGAGGGAAGGCGCTCCTGCTGGTTAAACAAAACCCTTCTGGAATGATTTGGCCTTGTGATGACACCCCAGCAATGGGGCATCATTTCCGTCAAACGTGTAAGGAGAGAGAGAGAGAGGAGAGAGAGAGAGAGAGAGAGAGAGAGAGAGAGAATACAGATGCTATAGGATAATGAAAAAGAAGGAATTATTATTGGAACTAGTCAGTTCCAATAATATTTAAGGTTTTTTTTTATATAGAAAATATAACGATTTACAACAATATGATGTGATAAGGTTTCATAATAATTATTTTCCAAAACATATAAGATAATATTTCTTAAAGCAGAAGGTCTCAAATATATCCATTAGATTAGTAACTAAACAGGAATAAAAGCTCAGGCTCTCTCTCTATCTCTCTCTCTCTCTCTGTACACTGTATGCATTTCTTTCTTTATCGTTCCTCATACTTTCTCTCTCTCTCTCTCTCTCTCTCTCTCTCTCTCTCTCTCTTCTCTCTCTCTCTCTTCTTCTCTCTTGTCTTGTCTCTTTGTCCAAATATATTTCATTCATTATGCATTTCTTTGCCTGATTACCGTAATTTTCCTCCTCCTCCCATTTGAACCATTCTAACTGTGTACTGGTTGTTTGAATGTGGGCCACCTTTCAGGGAAAGAAGGGCATGATCTCTCCAAGCTAGGTTTGGCGGGGCGACGCCGGTTTTGTTGCTGGCTGTACTTCTTACTAGCGCTTTATCATTTGTGTTGTTAACCGCGCTGAGCTCTCACTATCCTCTATGCATCTGTGCCATTGCTTTACAATTGTTTTTCGAGCAAAATTTGCAGACAAAATCAAATAAGATATATATATATATACATATATATTTGTATATATATTATAGTATATATATAAAATCACACGAATACATGATGCTTTAATGAAAGTCATATGCTTAGGTATTTTCTGAGAAGCGTTCAACATGAATAGTCGCGAATAGCTGTTGCTTGCATACAATTTTACGAAATTAGGTTGTTAACATTCTATTTGATGGAAAATAAAGTATTTGTTTTGTATATCTTTCTCTCGCTTCCTGACTTTTGCGGCAACAGACAAATTCGTCGTACATGAAATTGACCTAATTTACAAATTTTGTAATATTTCAGAGCGGATAATTATAACCTCGTTGCCCAACAGTGCACTACCATTTATAATTACCTATAAAGAGTCTTGCAGCCTACCGTCGTACAGTTCTAAATTTGGAAATGTTTTGAAACACTGAATTAAATGCATTCCAATTTGTCAGCTCGCTGCTAAGTTTTTATCGCTTTCTATTCACCGTCTGCTTTCTTTGGCATCCTCACAATCCTCCGTTATCCTCTCTGTTGTGTTGGTGGATTCCATGATCCTAAGACAGTTCAGAAATCAAGAAGGTAGTCTTGTTGAAGCGAGAGAACGAGAAAATTATTATTGGTAGCAAACTTTTTTTTTTTATGTCAAGAGAGTTCAGGTCTGGTCAAAACGGCCAAAAGCTCCAGCTGTTACCTTCTTCCTCGACCGTCGTATTTTGCAACAAGGAAATCTCATCGATAAGTTCGACGTCATCATAATTATTAGCTTCATTATTGTGAAACGAAAATTATATATATATATATATATATATATATATATATATATATATATGTATATATATATACATTGTATTTAAATAAATATACAACACATATATATGCATATATATACTTATGTATATAAGTGTATTGTATATTTAAATAAATATACAATACACACACACACACACATATATATATATATATATATATATATATATATATATATATTAGTATATAATTTTCGTTTCACAATAATGAAGCTAATAATTATGATGACGTCGAACTTATCGGTGAGATTTCCTTGTTGCAAAATTTAATTTTATTGCACATAGTGTGGAACCAAAGATTACAATAATAAGTAAGTTTTTCCAACAATGAACTCAAAGAAGAATATAACCATTTCAGTGCATACAAAGGCCAACACAACTGTCTAGGATTAACTCAAGCACTAAGTAAGTCAGCGTTTTTCAAACAGCAGGTTACGACCCTTCAGCGGGTCACGAGATAAATAAAATGGGCCAGGACAACAAAGAAAGAAAGAAAAAAAACGCAAGTGGCTGCAAAGGCAGAATAAAAGCAACTCTAAATGTTCCATAGCACGCTAGTTTTACAGATTTCTCCCATGATATGACAGGCTTTACCAATCGAAACACAATATTACATCTTATTATGAATTTATCATACATACACAGAAAAGATGTTACCGCAGTCGAAATAACTTCAAGATTTTGTCCAAGGAAATCGACAGTCTCTCATTCTTTGTCTCTCATTTTTCCTGGAATCCTTAACTATCGAATTAGCCATGTTAGATTTCCATAACAGCTCTGGCAATCGATAAACGCAAACACACACTTTCTCGTCTTGAATTGTTAATCATTAATCAGTGTTGTTCCAAAAATTGGAAATGGACAGTTGTCAACAGTTTATTTTATATAGATTAACTTTTATATTTTTTCAGTCTTTACTTCACTCAGACTTAGTCTAGGCATTTTTAGTTATTAAGGCAAGATCGCATTGTATATATATATATATATATATATATATATATATATATATATATATATATATATATATATATATATATACTATCTATATATATATATATATATATATATATATATATATTATATATATATATATATATATATATATGTGTGTGTGTATATATATTACTGATTTTATCTGTCTTGTTCGTCAACAGATCCGTTCCAGGGCAGGTGGGCGGAGATATGTTCTCTAGGGTGCTTCTATTAGAGATGCTTCTGAATTTCGTATATGTCTATTTGCCAGTGTTTACATTTATTTTCTCTGTATTTATTCATATTCCATAAGGTTTTGTGCTTATCCTTTTGACATTTTATGAGATTTCCCTGTCCTGAAATAAAGGTTCTCAATGAATATAAGAAATATACTTGTAAATTGTCGACGCTAAATAAATGAACCTAGTGATTAGAATTTGTCTTTGATTTATTACACGTGGGTATAATAGGTCGCAATTCAAAATGTGGTTCTTGCTGTGGGCCGCAGTAAAAAGTTTGAAAAACGCTGAAATAAACCAAGAAGAGGCAAAGGTCATAAATAAGTAATACTGAGACCTCAGTTTCCTCTCTGATATATATCTGCGGCACAATGGGGCCAAAAGTACATGGCCCTGGGGTTAGACTGATATTTTTGTTTGTTAACTTTATTCAAGTAGATTCTACGAGGTCTCTAGAAACATCTTGTTATTACACTATTATTGGACCAATCAATCCCAGTGGTTTTTCACTAAAGTTCCCCCCCCAAAAAAAGGAAGTAATGTTTCGGCCACTTCCAACTGAGGTTATGTTGATTTATTCTGACTTTTAATTCCTTCCTTGCCTGGCCCAAATCACCGCCTGATCAAGAGGTGGCCATGTAAAAACGACATCTTGTGGAAATAATACCCAATTTTTCCGAGGGTTAAGCAGATTAACCGGCCCGTAAATAATGACCTGTCCAAGTTGACAGGAAAATCGGCTGCCTTCTCAAACATATGCGACTTTTCTAAATTGATTTATCATTTAAAAATTTCAATGGAAAATAATGATGATGAAAATTTAAATGGAGAGATTATATATGCCTGACAATGTCCGTTTCTTGATTTATCTTTTGATAAAGATGATATCTAATAGTGAATGTTAACAACGCGTGGCGCCACCGGCGAACTTCATCAAAACGGCCCGAGTCTTTCTAAATTTGTTGCACAATAGAACCGTTGTTTATTAAATCTCATAAATGGATTATGACTCATTTGATTTGGGCCAGGCAAGAAAGGAATGAAATCCCGGACAGTAACATGCTCTAGTCTAGAGTAATGAAAAGCAATGAATTCATATTCATATGAAGATTATTAATACTGAGAGAGCTATTTAGTTCTGCCTCTTGGAATGTGGATGTATGCGTGGCAGTGCTGAGTTTACTTTTGCAGCAAATGTAGTGATAAGACCAGGAGAGAGAAATGTTTCCTTTTCAACCAAATTCTGTATCGATATTCTAATGGATGCGAAGTTGTGCGTGCCATCCAGATTCTGGCTATGCAACTTTGGAAATCTGAGAAAATATCGATAACTTTATTGCAATATGAGTCATTTTACATATCTCGTCGAGTTGAGTTTAGCAGCATTTTTCCAATTGTTTAACGGTTTTCTTTACTGAAGGTATAAGCATGTCATATGAAGAGATAGGCTGCCTTGAGCAATGAAATATATGGCTGTGGCTCTCACGATGTCTGCGTTTTGGGCTATTTCATATATATAATATATATATTAATATATATATATATATATATATATATATATATATATATATACGTGTGTGCGCGTACTTGCATGTGTATGTGCGTTGTCTATACGCTCATCAACATCCTTGTTTGTGGAGCTCTCGTCTCCCACTAAATGTCGGAGCTATGAGTGGATGATTGGTCGAGTCACCGTTGAAATAAAGCCTGACGCAATGTCTTAACAATGCAGCGTTGGTGTAGAGATTCTGAACGGATATTGGCTCACTCATCGTTAGGAAGCGACCATAGAAATCTGTGCAGAGACTTCGGCGTCAGACCTAAATGATCACGAAGCTATAATTCATATGCAGAAGGTACTGCTGATGATTGAATAATCAACTTTTAGGAGATTTGACAGTGGCAGCAGTCCTTTGCTACTTTTTCTGACAACACTAAATAAGTGCCTGTTTCTTATACTAATATACTATAATTTCGATAATGATTCATTTCAAATATTGACATCATTTGTGGAAGTACAATGATAAGCTCTCATCACAATCGGTTGCACCAAGATAATATCATGTGTGTGTGTATATATATATATATATATATATATATATATATATATATATATATATATATATATATATATATATATATATATATATATATATATGTGTGTGTGTGTGTGTGTGTGTGTATATATATATATATATATATATATATATATATATATATATATATATATATAGTATATATATATATATATATATATATATATATTATATATTTATATACTTTCATTGTTCAGGATTAAGCCAGAACGCAAGTAAATTATTACCCTTTTATATAGGAATATCATATTCTCGAGTTGCCCCTCTGAACTGAAAGCCTCGTTCTCTCTAAACCATCTCCTATTGGCTACCTGGAATTAATCTCCACAGGTATCCTGAAGGGGTGGAGCATCTTGACGCCAGAGATTTTAACCCTTACTGGACGGGTAAATATATATCGATATGCAGTTCCTCAGGCCAGGTAAACTTTGAGGTTGGGCAATTTATGAAAAAAAAAAAAACACATCAATGGAAAGAGGAAGATATGCAAATGTACATGGTGAAAGAAAAAAAATTCTAAAAAAATTTTCCCTTTCCCTAGTATCCACAAAAAGTTGAAAATGACTATTTACAAGCCAATTGTAAATTCTACCAACTTATATATGTTTTTGTAATAAATAAATTTATTTTATTTTGTGAAATTATAATTACTGCTTACACAATATCAAAACAGATAAGAAATAAAACCAGTACCAAATTCTTAGCATATTTGTTGAAAAATATTTACGTAAATTTACTAAAAACAAAGATTCAGTAACTTTCTTTT
The DNA here is from genome assembly GCF_015104395.2 of Macrobrachium nipponense. Lineage (NCBI taxonomy): Eukaryota > Metazoa > Arthropoda > Malacostraca > Decapoda > Palaemonidae > Macrobrachium > Macrobrachium nipponense. The sequence continues at coordinate 39,231,387 of NC_087217.1, read as the reverse complement.
ACTGTTACCAGTTTTTTTCTAATATTTCTTTGCAATTTTCTTTGTAAAATTACATTTACAACCGACATACCATTGTAAAAGACAAAAAAAAAAAAAAACAACAGCAACCCCTTGGTATATTTTTGAGCAAATTTACTAAAAGACGTCATGTGAGATAGATATAGAACATTCCCCCTTTAAGTCACAAGCACTACTGAAGTCCTGACACGCCCACACTCGTGATCTTAGTCATTATAAAAGTAGCAATAAGTGAATTTATGGGTTATAAAAGTATTGGCACCTCTTTCTGCCTGATTCTTTCCAAAACGATGGCTTGTAATATTGTTTATCTACAGGATCAATCCGTACACCACCCCAAACCATGTTATTACTACTCTCGAGAATCAATCGTCCATTAAGGGTTAAAAGGAGGAGGCAACTTCAGCTCCTCTCAGAAGTACCAGACGTGTCTCAGAGTGCTCAGACACCTCTCAGCTGCAGAGGCTGGAACACCACTTCACCCCCCCTTTGCTCCCCTGCTTCCTCTGGGGATCCCACACATGTTCCTTTACCATCCATAGTGCAAAGATTGATCAGCAAATGAGAAGACAACAAGACCACGGATTTCCAGGTACTGTAAAGAGTAATTTCGGGCGCAGTCAGTAATTGTTTTTTGTCTTAGTCTGTATTTCGTTTCTTTCTTTCCAAGGCGACTTCCCTCCTTCTTGGCTCAGCTTCTTACCCCCCAATTTTGGTTCAATGCTGTAATTAACTCCCCTTGTGATACTAGTAGTGATATTTAAACATCCCCTAGTTAATCAAGCAACGTAGTATTCCTTTCTGTGTAAGCTCCCAGTCATTCTATGCTCCCTGTGAGCGAGCTTTTGTATCAAATTTTTAGAGAAAGTAATGTGTAACGTTTCCCACGTGTCCATCGCCTTAATACTGTGTTAGAATGCAATCTCTTTGCAGACAAATATCGTGCCTGGTTGTGGGATGAAATTTGGGAACCCTTGGGTACAACGCTCTTATTTAAATAACCCGCTCTGCTCAAATCAGAGCTCTGTGTCTGGGTCATTTCCTAGCTGCGTGTTCCGGTGGACCTGCAATCAACCACTCTCATTTATTTCGTGACCTACTCGAAACCCCTACACCTTTAAGGTGTGAATTGCTGCTCATGTAATTTAATTGTAAATATAGTTAATTCAAAAGAAGTTCCAGTGTTTTATGTAAATTCCTCCCTTCAGTAATATCAGCCTTCAGCCGTATATTTTGTTTGTAATAATCTCGTCCCGCCTTACAAGGCCTTTTAGGAGTGCCATAAAGTCACATCCCTACATTTTCACTGAGGGAATGAGACATTTATTAATATATATATATATATATATAATATTATATTATATATATATATATATATATTATATATGTGTGTGTATATATATATATATATATGTATATATATACATATATATATATATATATATATATATATATATATACATATATATACATATATATATATATATATATATATATATATATATATATATATATATATATATTGTGACGAAGTAGCCTAGAGCATCTGGGTCTGGATACCATTAATACTTGGTGCACGATGTAGCCAAAGATCTGTGTCTGGACACCATTAATATTTGTTAACCCAAATTGCCAAGTATCTGGTTACTACACTTACCATTTGTACTTGTTAGCACGAGCGACCCTTTTATTCCTGGGTCTGGGACACCCTTTGTACTTAGGGCACAGTTTGTTCAAGTACCTGGTTATTACTTACCTCACTACAGCCAGACACCTGACCCTTCATCATAAATACTAAACGACTGAATACTCTAAAGGTAATAGTGATCCCTTATAGAACTGAACAGTTAAGAAAACAATCAGTCTAAGTTCATTAAAATGGATGTGAGGTAATCTTAATTAAAGGGCATCACTCCTTCTATAATTTCAAATCTAAGTATTTCCCCGATTCTGATTTATTTGTGGGAAACGGCACAATTATCACTCTATAACCTAAACAAAATAACATATAATACTATATTGTTATATACTGGTGGAAGTAAATGAAACTCTTCCAAAAATTTTAAATACAAAAATTTATCTCTAAATTCAAAATTTATAAGTGAAATTCACAATCTCAGGGAAATTGTTATTACTTGAAAACAAAAGTTTAATTAATTCTTGAATTAATTATTAAGCAAAATTAAATCAAAGTTTATCAAGAAAATTAATTAAATTAAATCATAAAGCAATAATTAAATTTGAGATGAAATTTAATTAAATACAAATTAATTTGCAAGTGTTAGATTCGAACAATTACGCAATAGAATATTATTCAAACTAATTAAACAAAATAAAGACAATGCAAAAAAACATAATACATAATATGAGAACAATTAAAGCATTGACAGTACAAACATTAAGCAGTGGACATGTCATAAGAACAAAGCAAAAGGAAAATGTATTAAAAATGATAATTTTATCCAATGGTAAAATAAAACCTTGAAGTGCACTTCAAAACATTTGTAAAATACCTGTATATGCAGCTGCAGCTTAAAGGCCTGTTACACACTTTTACACTTTCGTGGGCGCCTTCACAAAACTAATAGAAATAATACTATGTTCAGATTCCACAAACAACACATATTTTACTAAGAATGATAAGAGTGACCACCTCAAATACAAAATTAATGTGAGTTACGTTAAGTTATATTTCGAAATCAACAATCCTTACTTCAGAGTTACTGCAAGTCTCTCTTCCGTTGATATTGCTCGTCTGTAAATAGTGTAAAATTGTGATATTCGAGATTGAATGCCTTTGTGAATGAAGTCAAATGTTTTCTGCTACATTGTGCAACATTTCAGAAAACTTGCCTGTGTGTTGCCGTAAATTATAAAATGGTGTATGATATTCTCCATTCTTTCCTCTGTTTAAATTTATGACATGAATCCAAAGTGTCTTATCCTCCAACACTTTAAATTTGATTGACACACTCCCTCCACGACGGCAAGTACTGCTGTTATGTTTAAGTACTTACACAAAGGATTACTAAAGAAAGACTATAGATGTTGGGAATTAGTAAAGATGGCAATTTTGGGTTCTGTGGCCAAACAGAATATACACTTCATATATCTTATCTTTGTAAAAGAGTCAAAAATATTTTTCAATGGTTCAGGAGTAAATTTGATGTTTTATGTTCTGTAGAATGTGAGGAATGTATCAAATTATCAATGTTAGGTATTAAAGCTAAATGTAAAAAAAGACAGGAATACTGCAGTTCTTCTTATTTGTAAATATGTGTATTGCATATGGATAAGCCGTATGCAAAAGCTTACTGAAAATGAAACTTTTTGTTTTCTTATGGGGAGGTTAAACTTTGTGAGATGGTTTGTGTTAAGTTTGTATGGGCAAAAATTGAAGGAAATCGTTACAAAAAATTCTTGTGTCCAACATTTTAATTATTTAAATAATGTAAATATTGTATTTTTGTTATTTTTAGATAAAAGTAAAAAGAAAGAGAAAAAAGTACTGCTGAACTGTCCGTCTTGTTTGCTTGTCGGGGCCACATGCAGAAGGCGACATACTTATAAAAGGACAGGGACGCTTTGGCAATGTGGGACGCACCTGACGGATTTGGTGGGACCGCAGCCTTATGGTTGCGAGTCCAATTCACAACTTGGTGTGGGTCAACCTGGAGATATCCATCATCTTTTCTCAATAAAAGATAATGTCGTTCATCGAAAATAAAATACAAATAAGTTGTCTGTCTCATCCTGGTTTCTCTTTTATTTCCGAATGAGTGAGAATGAATCCTTCGTATCCTCCAGCATGACAGACGATATATCTAAAAGTTAATCAATGGATCATTGTCAGGTCGTTACTGCCTAATCTCGCTTTGATCTTGTCATTTACGACCGATAATTCCATGACTGTGTCCTTTATGTGAAGTCGCACGGCCACTGCGAATTGATGCTCTTGTAATCTAGTACATGAATCATTCACGGGAGCAGCCGTAGCCAATCCAAAGCGGAGCTCAGCAAGATCACTTGTGACCCGGATGACACCTTCAGTCCTGACTTGACTTGAGTGCCCTCGTGCCAATGGCCAGGGTCTCGAACAAGTACAATTTCTTGTGGCAGTCCTCCTGGCAATCTGTACAGTACTCGAGACAATCGATTGCAACAGCATTTTGCAGAACGTGACGAAATTTTCAGAGTATCAGGAACAACTGTGTCAAAGTATAACCAATGAGATCATTGCTGTTTCCTTTGCATACGTAGATATCCCTAGTACCATACTTTGTTGCAGTTTCGGGAATAAATTTAAGTCCAATTGCTCACAAAACTTCAGCCTGAAGAAACATTTGTTTAGCATCAAAATCTGTAAAATCTGAAGGTTTTCTTTGTCTAGAAGCGTGTTACTTACAGTTTCCTTAGAAGTTAACGTATTCAGTTTATTCAAGATATTTCTCCCCTCTGCCCGAGTAACATCTACTGAAAAAATACCTGGTAATGCAGATACATGCCAGAATCACCGAGAGCTGGAGTAGACCCGAGACCCTATATGAAGAAATTTGGCCACACAGACAGGATGAAACCCTCATTTCACTTACCCAGTCGTCTCACTCAAAAAGGAACATGCCGTGATTCAGTTCAACGGAATTGATTTCACGCTAACTGCAGGAGAGAAGCTGCTTTAGGGATCAGGCCCCTGGCAGACCACTCACTCTCACAAGTTACGATCGTCCTGAAGTGAAACGCATCGCGCAAAGTGCTATGAATAACTTTTACATTGTTTCCTTTACTGCCAGTTTTATTCACAACAGTTATATAGCCGCAGACGTTATAGAGCCCGACTCCACACATTGCTTGACAAACTGACAATCTAGTTTCTGTCCCTGGTGATTAACATAAATTTGTCTTTTTTTTCATACTCGTGGCTGCATATTTAGGAAATGAGCAAAGGACAGCAATAATAGTGGAGTAATATCGCTTAACAAGATTCGTAGCACTTCATGCCGTTTGTGATGCACTCATTTCTTTGAGGACGAGTACACTGACTGGCTAATAAGCAAAGGTTAAAAGCCTCCAGTTCCCGTTAACATATTCACTCTAAGCTCATTCTCTGTCAAATATAAAGATAACAGTAATTACAACAAGAAAGCAAAGCAAACCATAAACAAATTCTAAAATTAGGCAAAGATGAAATCATTAACGTCCGGTTGCTAAAAGTGGAGGTGATTTTTAACTTTCCACACCTGGCAATATTGGTTCATCAGCATCACTTGTGCACGGTCAGTGTCATCGTCTTCAAAAGCAGTTGCTAAATTTGCCATATACATAGAATACTATCGTCTTTAATTACCACGATAATTACAGTAATGAAGATGATTATATTGATTACCAGTAGGGCGCCCTAAAGGCGATAAAGCTCACGAAACTTCAACTTAAACGATCATGGGTATCTCGGAACTTTCTACTACATAAACGTTATCGTTAATTTTGTTTCAAATAGTCTGTCTTCCAGCATCAAACTACTAATAATATGGTAAACAATACAATGCGAAATTAGTTCACAGTTTAACTAGGCATTGTATTCGAGAAAACTATCGAATTTGGTGTTAAAATCACCAATGTTCAGAAAAATATAATGCAATACTTAAAAAAATCATTTAAATATGAATTTATGATATCTTTAAAATAAATCTTACATCGGCTGAAATTTAAAGACGTAAGGTTTTATCTGCCGAAAGAATTTTTCAGGCAATTTATCGAGTTTTGAATAGCGCAAACCTATCTACGTATAACTTCTCTGTTGTCAGCAAATATCTTTTAAGGCTAAATATGGAAGTCATTTAGACTGCTAACTTCAACTCATTATTTTGAATTTAAATTTTTAGATTCCGTTTTTTTTTACGCACTGCTGTAGATGAAGACTATTCAGCTTTAGAATGACAACCATCTGAGTTTATCCCTTAAAATTCGATCCTCACAAAAGCAAATCGAGGAGATATATCGATAAGCAAGTCTTCTTAGGAGACTAAAATTTTCTTTCATATTTTTCCTTACGTTTCAGAACGCAACACATGGTATAAATGGCGCCAGATTATAAGCAATGTAGGAAAATTTGTCGATCTCGTTTATCGCAGTTGGGCACTGTGCTCAAGCAATTTGATGCCCGTGGTGCAGTTTTTAACGAATACTTTTTTCTTATCGAAACACTTGTTAGTGTTCGGCAAAATTCGTCTCCTCATATAGACCTTTTATTTTTGTTATTTTGCTTTCATGAAATGACTTCGATAACTTATAGATATGCGGCTCTAAACTAACATCAAATATTTGTATTGTAGCATGAAAATCAATTTACACTGACCGTTAGCAGAGAAAGATACGGCCACAGAAATGTTTTGTTCACGACCGCGCGGTGAAACAAACAATGCAAAATGTAAGGATTCGTATTGCATTTTGTTCATTAGAATAATTTTTATCACCATTATTATTCCAGGGGCGTTTTTTTAAAATTTCATGTTAACATGTTAACAGGGGAAAAATAGAACAAACGTTACTTGCAGCTATGCTTATTATTAGAATTGGCCACAAGGTCCCGGCAATAATAGCTGTTCATCCATAAGCCATAGCTGAAATATGAAACTTGCCTGCTGTGACGTCTAAGGAATCTTTTTCATAAAACCAAATTTACATCAAAGAATTCATGTTTGCAACCTCCTGTAGATGAGGTCAACTGAGGAGGTCTCACGCGGAGTCAGTGAGCTCTGCGTCTTTGGATCTGCAATATCCACGTTGGGTTTCTTTGCAATTATACTGTGGTCAGCTTTCTAATTCTGCCACGTGGAACTGATCACCGTCATCCACACATCCAAAATTAACGTCACAGAGTCAATGTATCCACTCATTTAAATAACTCTCTTAATGATTACCAACTAAATCAGCGATACTCTAATCATCGTTTCCAACCTAAGAACAGTTTCTCAGTTTTTAAAGTTTTCAATTAACTTTACTCTTTAGATAGAATTTTAATCGAAAACCGATAAATGTATAGGCTATTACAAAGCGTTAAAGAATTCATGAATAGACGGTAACGAATTTCTTCTTATTTGTTTTACTCATTTCTTCTTACTTGTTTTACTCATTTCTTTTGATGAACTAGAACATTGGGGCTGCTGGCGTGTCGGTAAGAGCGTAAGTTCCCTGGAGAGTAAATCAGTTTCCCGTAGTGAACAGAATGCCTCGCCTTCTGACCCGATCCGCTAAAACTTCATATCAAAGTAAAATCACGTCCTGAGTCCTTTCCTGTATGTTCCACGAGAGAGAGAGAGAGAGAGAGAGAGAGAGAGAGAGAGAGCTTAGTCACAGTGTGGTGAGCTCAGATCATTAATACCAAAGCAACAGCTTTCAAGGTCATCTCGCTCCTCTAATACTGAAATCATCTTAACCTGCGGCAGTCCTATTCAGTAATCCTACTATCGAGTTTTAAAATACCACATTAGTTTCCTCACAACTATGAATTTAAGAAACGAGATTAAAAATAAGACGCATATACTGTGTTTCGTACTTCCGTTTCAACAGAGCAAGTGACGTCACCACAAGGCAGTCGTAAGGAGGCTTTGTGAGTAGCCAGTGTGAGCTGATCGAGTCTGATACGCGCCATTACATATTACCGCTTGTTTGCCCCTGTCATCATAACCAGTCTAGATCAAAACGTGATGTAGACTAACTTTATACGTTTCTTTCGAAAAGGCCACAATCAAGCTACAAAATGCTACGATGATCTCAAGTCAAATGAGTGACTTTGCAAACACACACACACATATATTATATATATATATATATATATATATATATATATATATATATATATATATATATGTATATAGATATAAATATATATATATATATATATATATATATATATATATATATATATGTATATATATATATATATATATATATATATATGTATATATATATATATATATATATATATATATATATATATATATATATATATATATATATATATATGTATATATATATATATATATATATGATATATATATATATATATATATATATATATATGTATGTATATATATATATATATATATATATATATATATATATATATATATATAGGGATTAAGCAAAGATTTCCTTTAATATCCAATTCGCTCTACCTCGGAATTGATATATTTTCATATATGTACCGAAGGGGAATTTTTTAGTTGATAATTAAATTAGTATCAACTAAAAATTCCCCTTCGTACTTATATGAAAATATATCAATTCCGAGGTAGAGCGAATTAGATATTAAAGAACATTTGTAGCTCGAATGAATATATATATATATATATATATATATATATATATATATATATAATATATATATATATATATAATAGATATATATATATATAGTATATATATACATATATATATATATATATATATATATATATTTATATATATATATATATATATATATATATAGATATATATATATGCGTGTACATATGTACTTACGCATATGCGTTTTTTTATGCTCTAAAATATTAAGCGATAAATCCTGGCAAATATCGAATTCACTATACTTTGGGAACAACTAACACCCATGGGATTGACAACTGACAAGCGCCTCTGCCCCGGCTAGACTCGACGACTATGGCCTGGTTTAAAAACAACACTAGGCAGTTATTTCAACCACGTGTTGTATAGAAATAGTGCTTCTTCTTAGTGAAGAAAAGTCGATCGATTAACAGCGATATTTGGTTATTGGCATCGTTCGTTCTCTGTTCTACAATGTTATAACAACGCCAGAAATTCCTCAGTTGACTCCAACTATGTTATTCCGATATATTGTCTTGCGCATTCTTCAAGTCGAAACGACAATAGTGTAACTAAAGTTTACGAAGTACAATTTTACAAATGCTACCATACTGATGAAAACAACAAATATTACGGAAAATCCATTATCGATTGTCTGCAGCCATATTTATTTCAACGGTGGGTGAATCTGCGTAGCAGGCACAAATTAACAATGCTCCAGCCTCCTGTGACTTCGTGTCACATGCTGTTTACGAAGAAGCAAAACGAATTTTTAGATTTTTTTAAAAACAAATCAATAAAGTATCTGGATACTGTCACTCGATGACCAAACCGTTGTCATGTCAGTTTACTCTTAAAACATATGAACTCTCAAAATTTTTTTTCCATTAATACACAGAAGAATATACTTAGGTAACTTGGTACCTGTCAAAAACGGTTGCAATAAATATAACCCAGAAAAGTGATTCAAATCAAGCTTTGATCATTCCACTCCACTTTTTCACTTTCTCAACAGTTTTAGCTTAAAAAAATTACCTTAAATGTTTGATCTTGACTGTTTCTGTCAAACACCTTTTTCAGCGTTACACCAGAATTTCAAATTAATCGAATGAATGAATAATTAATAATTATCTGGCGTCGTGACTACCAGGATCATTGACGCCGAATGAAGCCATTTGGACAACCAATTTGGGAAAAATCCACACACACATCATAAAAACTCTTAAAGTTCCGCATCAGTTATTGTAGTACAGCTAGCACAAAGATGCTACTTACGCATTAAACACCACCAAAGCTAAATTATTATTATTATTATAAAAGAGTTTAACCAGGCACCGAGCCGACCTTCAGCTCCCATGGGGCTGGCCCAAAGGATTAGATCAAATGCAAGGTCAAGGCCAAAAGCCACGAGCTTGGACCAAACAGGTCTTATAGGATAATAAATAATGAATTAAGATTAAATAAAAAATTGCACAGAGGCAAAGGCTTTCATACTAGAACACAAACAGGCAATAAATACATTTATTCACGTTTCCATACATTCATTCTAAAAACCCAAAGCTAAAAACTACACACATACATGAAAGCGAAATACCTAAATTTCATTAAAAACTCCAACTTCTTTTAAAAATTCAACAACACTCATAATCATGCTGAGCTTCTTCACCCAATATCTTTGTCAAACTGTAACTACCATCTCTATCTCTTTTGTCTTTAAAGTGCTGCTCTCTCAGTTCCCGATGACTAGGACATTCAACTAGCAAATGCTTAATAGTCATCGGGACGTGACAGTCATCACAGTAAGGTTGGTATTCACCACTCATGAGATACCCATGTGTCAATCTTGTATGTCCTATACGGAGGCGGCATATCGTTACTTCCCATTTCCTAGGCATAGATTCATATTTCCAAGGGTGTGTACGTTTGGCAAACTCTTTCATCTTATTCGGTCCTGCTTCGTTCCATTGCTGTTCCCATAATCTTGCAATGAACTTTGATATACTAGGAAAAAAGTCTCTATATGGTACAGCAATTGGTCTTGGTATCATATTGGTTGCTGCTGATTTAGCTAGTTGGTCTGCTTTTTCATTTCCATATATATTTACGTGCGCTGGGACCCAGCAAAAAGATATAGTTATCCCTCTACACTGATGTAGAAATACCCACTGTGAGATTTTCAATGTAATTGGATGATCAGTATTAAAAATTTCAAGTGCCTGTAATGCACTTTTGGAATCACAAAAGATGGTGATATTAGTGGAATTCTGGAGGGTTGCAATATGTTCCAATGCTGTTAAAATTCCATACAGTTCCGCTGTGAAGTTCGATGCTACGATGGGTAGTGCTCCTCTGCGACTAAAATCATCACTAAAAACTCCATATCCGACTCCATCATCAGTTTTGGAGCCATCAGTAAAAACAAATGTAGAGCCTGAGTGCTCTGCAGCATGTTCTAAAAATAATACTCTGATTTCTGTATCTGATTTTTCTCTTTTAATACCTTTAAAATATTTAAAAAATTTAATTACAGGTAATTTCCATGCTGGGGTAATTGGTAAATTAACTGGACATACAGGATTTCTTGACATATTCATTTCCTCCAAGATCTTTTTCACTCGAAAACTAAAAGGCTTAGGAAACCTTGGATGATTTTCATAAAAGTTGTTGAAAGAATTTCTATTTGCTGCTTCAAAGACTTTAGAGTTGGGGATTCTCTGAACCCTAAACCAATATCTGATAATTGATGATTGGCGATATAACTCTAGTGGGATTTCTCCCGCATCAATTAATAAACTTAAGATGGGAGAATATCGAAAGGCACCTGTTGCCAAGCGTATACCGGTATGATGTACTGAATCTAAGATAGCAAGACGATTAGATGAAGCAGAAGAATATATTTCACATCCATAAAGTAATTTTGAAATAATAAGTGATTTGTGTAGTTTTATAACTGTCTGCCTGTCTGCACCCCAGTTGGTATTAGATAATACTTTCAAAATACTTAAAGCTTCAAGGCACTTGGTTTTAATATGTTTCAGATGGGGAAGCCAATTGAGTTTTTTGTCGAATATGAGGCCTAAGAAGCGTACCTCTTCAACACAGGGTATTCTATGGTTGTACAGATAAAGGTCTGGGTCGGGGTGTACACCCCGAAGGTGGCAAAAATGCATAACAGTAGTCTTACTGGCTGATATTTTAAATCCCCGTTGTTCAGCCCAATTTACTATCTTATTTATTGTCAATTGTAATTTCCTTTCTGCAACTGACATTCGTGATGCAGCAACAGATATTGAAAGATCATCTACGAATAGGGTACTCAATACATCCTTGGGTATAACAGACGCGACACCATTTATTGCTAATGCAAAAAGTGTGACACTAAGCACACTTCCTTGTGGGACACCCTCTTCTTGGCATCTTCTATCTGATAATGTGTTGCCCACTTTAACTTGAAAATATCTACATTTCAAGAATGCTTTAATGAATAGGGGCAATTTTCCTCGTAGACCACAGGTATGAATTGTCTTAAGAATGCCATGCCTCCAAGCAGTATCATAAGCTTTCTCAATATAAAAAAAAAATAGTTATATGGTGCTGCTTGGAGGCAAATGCTTCACATATGGAGGTTTCCAGCTGCCGTAGGACATCTACTGCCGAGTGCATCTTTCTAAATCCGCATTGTGATGGTGAGAAAATACCATTACGCTCTAAATACCATACAAATCTTGTATTCACCATTTTTTCCATCAACTTGTATAAGCAGCAAGTTAGTGCTATTGGTCGATAACTAGCCACTGAAAAAGGGTCTTTACCTGGTTTTACAAAAGGTAATACAAAAGCCAATTCCCATATGACTGGGTAGCTACTTTCATGCCATAATCTGTTAATTATACTTATTATAAATAGTTTTGTATTTTTTGAAATATGCCTAAACATTTGATAGGGAATTTCATCCGGACCAGGGGCAGTGTTAGTGCTGCTGGCCAGGGCAGCATCAAATTCCCTTTCTGTAAAGGGTAAATTATATGGCTCTATCTTATCTGTGGAAAAGTCTAATCGCAGTTGTTCTTCTCTTCTTCTATATTGATATCCAGGGGAACTGTCAGATTTTTTTGAAACTTGGGCAAAATGATCGGCGAGTTTATCACTTACATCTTTTGCATCGGTGATGAGGTTGTCATTAACTTTAAGTACTGGGGGAGGACTAGGAGTAAATTTCCCAGCAATCTTTTTTATTTTCTTCCATATACTGCAGATAGGTGTTCGGTGGTTAATGGACGATACAAATGACGCCCATGACTGCCTTCTAGCAGTTTTCATTGCCTTTCGAAAACGCGCTCTATTCTGTTTGTATATTATCATGTTTGCTATAGTTCGGTGTCTACGATAACGTGTAAGTGATGTTCTTGTGACTATGTAACAGTGTGAGCTCTTCACACCACCACGGGACTGGGCGTCGCCTGAAAAGACCTGTAGTTTTTGGTATAGAATGTATACCTGCTGTATGAAATGTCCCATTTAATAAATCGATTGCATCATCTGCCGTTGGGAAGTCATTTGCGTCACTTTCTATTTCGCTTAGTTCTTGAAATTTGTTCCAATCTGCTTTTTCAACATTCCACTGTGGAGATCTTTGAACTGGTGGGTCATCATTGGAATTTATTATTATGGGAGCATGGTCACTGCTTTGCCAGTCATCATTCGTCTTCCATCTGAAATCCATCGTGCAATTGGAACTAGATATTGTAAGGTCTAAGCATGAGACTGTACCTGTCTGGATATGGTAATGAGTAGGTTCTCCGGTATTTAAAAGTCCTAAATCTTCATTTTCTATTATGGAAGCTATAATATTCCCTTTTTGATTTGATGTCACATCTCCCCATAAAGGATGTCTGCCATTTAAGTCTCCCATGAGAAGAAATGGTCGTGGAAGCTGATGAAATAAATCTATTAGTTCTTCTCGAGTGATGGGATTGTTTGGTGGAAGATAAAGGGAACAAAGTGTGTATTTTCGTCTTAGGTGAATTTGAACCGCAACAGCCTGTAAAGGAGTATTTAGTGGGATTGGAAAATGAGGAAGGTCCCTGCGAACATAAATAAGGCAACCTCCATGTCTTCCCACTTCCAAATTATATTGTGTTCTATATGATATATACTCTCTAGGGCAAGGTGTGTGGACATCAAGCATTGTTTCTTGTAAACATACAGCAATAGGGGAGTATTTATAGAGTAACACTTTAAGTTCCTCATATTTTGCACGAAGTCCCTGACAATTCCACTGTAAAATTGAAGAGAAGGTGTCTAGGTTTTGGAGGGTAGTCCTCTATTCAAGGTCATTTTTGAATGCTTAGTGGATGGGAAGCTTTGCTTGTAAATTTTTGATGACGATTGTTTTTCTTCGCCAGTTAGCTCATTGATTTTGGTTTTATCTTTTGTTGGAGTTAATGGAGGAGAGGATGAGGGTGTTCTTACCCTCTTCATTTGTTTTTTTCCCTCTAATTCCATTAAATCAGGCAGAGATTCTGCCTGAGATAATGCAGAAGGTGGAGTAGAGGGAGGTTTGAGGGAGATATCCAGTTTGTTATATGGAATGTTTATTTTATCCGTCTTTGCCGATTGTGCTCTAACCTTACTAGGCTGAGCACTTGGCCCAGTATGTCGGGCCACAGGAGTAGAAGCATCCTTTATTGAGGATGAGGAAGGATCAGCAGATTGGAGTGGAGCCCTAGTGGTGGAATGTTGAACCACAGGGGCTGAGGCATCCTTCATTGAGGATGAGAAGGAGTAATGGATTGAAGTGGAGCCCTTGTGGTAGTAAGGGCTTTAGAATAACTCTTGGCTCTTCCCAAGAGTCGTCTTGCATGTCCAATACTGATGTGCTCTGTATATGCTTTATTAACTGCTGCTGTTTCAACTTTAAATTCTTCACATATTTTATCAACTGATTTGTGCTCTAGCTGACAATTAATGCATTTAGGTATATCTGAGCATGGGCCATGTTCTAGGGCAGAGCAATTATTACACATCTTATTATTTTTACAAACTTTAGATGGATGACCAAATTTAAAACAATTAAAACATTGTAATGCTTTTGGTTGAAAAGGTCTAACTCGCACTCTTTCATTTTCTATTACTATATGAGATGATACATTACTGTCTTCAAAAGTAAAAATCATCATGTTGCCATTTGGGACCTTTTTCACTTTCCATACAGTTGGTGGGCACATATCTAAAATTTCTTCTTCAGTAAACTCGTACAGGCCTCTATCAAAAACAACACCTCTTCCATAGCTAAAATTTAGGTGAGGACTAATTTTCTCTATTATATCGTTGTTATCAACTTTCATCATTGTTAGCATCTGTGACTGAGTTTTAGATTTTGCATGAATAAGTACTGAGCTCTTACCAAATCTAGTAATGTCACCACTCATTATGCCACCTATTTTTTGCTGAAGGTACCTACTAAACTTGTAATAGTTGAAGTTCTCCTCCTTGGCTTTAACTACCAGCCATTTAGGAGGTTGGGGGACTCTTATTTTGTCAACATTGCTACTATTGGAGTTGATTGGATTCCATTCTGCAGGTTTATAAATGTCTAAGTTTCTTGGGGCTTTATCCATCAAGGCTCCTTTAACTAATGAGTTACATACATTCAAGGTATCAATACTACAGGTTGCTTTAAAAGCATCTTCATGTTTATCAAATGTTACCCAAGCTTCCCATTTTCCTTCTGTGTCAAGAAAGTTCATACGAATCTCTGCTATATTGCCAAACATGTTCAAAGATGTCGAGATATCCTCATAGTTACACTGAAGTGGAATATTTTTCATATGTATAACTTTCAAATGCGTCACTCTACTATTATTGGCATCTGGGGGGTTCAAAGAATGGTCTTTGTTTGAGCCAGAGGTCGTCAACGGTGCCAGTGAGTCCATTTTCCCAGGGGATGTGGGTTCATAGTCCGGATCCATATTTGGTTTACTAAAAAAAAAATAAAACTCTTACTACTTGGTTATATCAAGAAAGTATCGTGAGTCACTCAGGTATTCACATTCTCCACCAATGGCACTAGTGAGAGTTGACTCCCAATGGTCCACCCCATACCCTACCCATACAGGATAGCACCAATACGTTTGTGGTGGCCCAGGTATAAGCCAATCCGCCTGCTGGGAGCTCTGATTCCACTAATGGGAATCAACTCCCCACCACAAACTTATTGGTGGGCTTCCGGACAAAACCAGCTCCCCCTGGATTCCGATGGGCCAGTCCCTGGAGATGGTTCCGCCCTCAAGATAGCAATGGGAAAATCCCATTACTTACTCTCAGGTCCAAACCATATCAGGTGGTGACTCAACCACCACAACTCCCACTATTAGCTTCAAATGCAACCCCTTCCTAACCAACGATCCCTTCTCAGACTCACCTTAGTAGTTAAATTAGACGAAAGTGGAAATGTCCACACCATTTATTGCCAAAAGTTTGTAGGCGTTCCGTCAGGATCCGGTCTTCACATGAGTGAAGGCAGGATCCCTTACCCCCTCACCACGTGAAGGAACCTACTCGAGGGGTCAAATTAATCGAACTACCTCTATCTTCGTCATAATGATGATGGGTGGTGATGAATGTGACTAAGAGCGCTAGTTCCGTGGTTTCAGTTGTCTGTAAAAGAACTGTCTGTCTGTCCGGCTGCACTTTTTCTGTCCGCCCTCAGATCTTATAACCTACTGAGACTAGAGGCTGCAAATTGGTATGTTGATCATCCACCTTCCAATCATCAAATATACTAAATTGCAGCCCTAGCTTCAGTAGTGTTTATTGTATTTAAGGTTAGATTTAGCCATGATCGTGCGTCTGGCACCGCTTTAGGTGTCAACAACACAAGCCACAACCGTGTCATGGCTGAAAGTTTCATGGCGCGCTGCTGAGGTTTTAATGGGCCGTGGTTTAGAGTTGCATACAACATTATACGCTGTACAAAAAACTCGATTGGCCGATGAAACTATGGCGCATTTGTTTATCAGTTTGTCCTCGCTGCATCCCATTTCATCCAAATAGGAACCACTGTGGCTGCATCAGTCGCTTTAATGGAGACAAGAGTATATTCTTAGACTTATTTTATTTTATTTTATTTTATTTTTTACAACGAACACAAGAAACAACGTCATCACCGTACTTGAGAACAGAGGCTCTGTGCTATTCAGAAATCCTTGTGTTAACTAACGAGCTTACTAGTTTTGTCCAAGAAGCATTTGATCTCTTGGTTTGCTGATAGCAGCTTATTCAGGAAAATCAGCGAGTTAAGTGTCTTCATTTCTGTTTCTAAACAGTTTGTCATTTTACCAGCTCTATTTCTCCTTTTCCTTTACGTTATATCTCTTTTATATTGTACTACTCTTTACTCTTCTCCCAGCTTTTTTCTGTCATTTCATATTCATCTTTCCTTCTGGGTCAAAGTTTGCTTTTTAAAAGAATACTGAATCCTTCTTCATCAGGCGGAAGGCCGATTGTCAACTAGATCAACAGGCCACTTGTTTCTAGGAATGAATAACAGAGGACCCTAAACTGAAATTATAGTTTTAGATACAGTTTGAATGAACGCTTGAATGATCGTGACAATGTTTTCGTGACACGGTGCTTATTGGTAGGGCTAAAGTTAAAGGAAAACTTAAATACTTGTTCCGTGCATGAAAGATCGCGTGTATTTTGAGCAAGCAAAGGCTCGTACAAGCCTAATTCCTTTCGGTTGTTACATTATGTGAAGATTACTAATGTATCTGTCTTACAATAAAAAGACAGCGATATCGAAGTCGTTTTTGCAATTGCATAGTACTTCCAAGACATACTATATGTAATCAGATTAGAATTTTCTATTTAAACTTTTAACTAAAGCGGAGTTGGAGAGACCTTTTGTTGACCTGCAATTGCTTCGCCCCTACTTAAAAAACGACTGACTTCTCGATCATTGAAGGTGGATCGTCAGTGTTTGTGCCATGAAACTGTATTAGCTGCGATGCCTTAATTCTGGCTCTGTTGCCTCCTACCCAAAGGTGAAGCAATATGATTTTCGATTCGTGTTTAGTCTAAACGTTACATTGAGGCCTCGTGTTTCAACGAGACTACACGGAATTTGTAACAACACCGCGACACTCTTTTCATTTCATTCGTCTTATCAGAATGGATAAGTTTCGTCAATAAGTTTGCATAAATTGCATTCTAGATGATAAAATGCCTCATCACTTTCTACCAGCATTCTTGCTGAATTACAAAAGAGAAAAGCAATGTTCTAAACCCCTAACTGATTGTTCGTTAGGTGACTGGGGCCGGTTTCTTACTGTTGATAATATCCAGTCACATAATTCTTCGATTAAGGCAGAAGGCGCATTTGAGTCTGTGTTAGCTCTTCGTTTTTCATCCTAGTTTGGAAAGTTGTCATTCTTCTAACAGATGTCATGATTAACGTGGATTGAAACATGTAGTACTTTAAATGTTCTACTTACTAGTCACTAACTGGACCGCTAATAAGATGTAGCGGGTTCGCGTTTCGCCCAGGCTAATGAAAAGTTACTGGCTCTGTATCATCATTAGTTACTGCTGCAGTGTAGGGTCTGCGGTGGGAGGTTGAAAACAGCACTCTTTGGAAGCTTGAACTTCAAGTCAATGGCCCCTTTGGTGTGCTTGCTTCATCTACTGAAATATAATAATAATAATAATAATAATAATAATAATAATAATAATAATAATAATAATAATAATAATAATAATAATAATAATAACTAATGATATTATGTGGTTTTTAACTTTCATCTGATCTTATCTTGCCATTTTGTTAAACTTTTCTATCTTTTAGAATCGTTGCTTATAATCACAAATTCCCGTTTCATATAGAAAAATCTTAAATCAGGATTAGCGAAAGATGAGTGGTGGCCTTCGCTCCTGGATTTATCGTTTCTTTCCCTTCAGAATATTCATCACTTTTTTCCATACCAATACGATATCTGTCATCATGTTCATTTGACTATTACATGCGTGTAGATGCATATGCATGTGTGTGCAACAGACCTAAGAACAGAATTAAAATTATGATAATGGAAAAAGATTTTTGTACGAAGTGACGTGACGAAGAGACGGGAAAGATCTCGACTTGACAGCGGTATAGGAGAAAGCTGAGTTTACTCAACTGGTGCTTTAGTGAATCAGTCAGGGACAGTTAACCTTCGCTCGTCAGGATTTTCCTCTTCTTACCTATTTTTCCGAGTATTCGCTTAGTTCATTAATCTACAAGAAAATGTTCGGACTACGGACTTAACGCCTTCAGACTTGAAACTTTATAGATAGCTTTTTTTAAATACGTTTTTCTGAAGTTCATTTTAACACTACAAAAGTATTTTTTCAACTGTCACGAAATTTTACGTTTTTAAGTCCTGTATCATCAAGGTCTTTAGACCTTGTGTATTATTATCTAGAGTAGGTGTTTTCAACCTGTGGTACGCGTACCGCCAAGGATCTGCCGGTACGCTTCGCTGACAGGCAAGCCACCTCTACTGTAGTTCAGATGGTAAGCTTATGAGTGGATTGCCTTCCTCACTGCAAAATGAAATAGACAGATACTTTCATGATGAGTCTGAAGGAAACTTAAGGCTAATTAGAGACCCTCTCCATGCAGATATTGCTTTTGTTCATGATGCTATTAAGGAAGAGTTTATTGAACTTGTGAATGGCTCCAGTGCTTGTGATCTATTTGAGAAAGTCTTTAGTGAGGTTCTGGTGTAAAATATCCAAAATCACATCCATATGTCGCAGAGGAGCCCCTCCGTTCTCAGTTGTTTTTCCCATCAACGTAGTATCTGTGAAACTGGGTTTTCCAGCTTACTTCTCATAAAATCAAAACCAAGGCCTCCAATGTATGTGGAAGCCGGCCTTCGATGTGCTTTAGCAAAATCTGCTCCCCAAGTGACTAGGCTAGCTGATGAAAAACAGTTTCAGCAATCTCATTAACTCCCTCTGCTGCTGATGAAATAATAATGTATTTTGTTTTTGCTGCTCAGTACCATAACCTTGAAAACAGGTAAATTATAATTATAATAAAATTTTTCTTTATTTTTTTATGGAATTCTTTGTGTTTACAGTAATACTGGTTATGACAGGGGAGTTATGTATTTACTTCCCTTCAGCACAGTCCTTGCAAATATACACAATGGAATTTGTTTCTAACAATGTTTTGTTTTCTTTATACGAAGTGGAGGGGCACTTTACTGACATTAAAAATACCCGAAAGGGTACGTGGTAAAAAAAAAAAAAGTTGAAAGCCCCTGATCTAGGGATCATTGAAATATTGCAACTGCACACTATTTACAGCTAAGAAAGTGAAACACCCACCCACACATAATATATATATATATATATATATATATATATATATATATATATATATATATATATAATATATATATATATATATCAATAAAGGGAGCCCATAAAAACACCAAAATGTAGAGAGAAAAGTACTATATTTCAGAGACTGCTGTCTCTCTCTTCAGGTATATGAATGAGAAAAGTTTACAGAAAAGGTGGTATTTATACCAAGAGATTCGTCCACAAGTAAGCCAATTTAGGTCACCCCCGCTGATAATCTTCCTTTAATCTTCTTAAGCGTTGGTTGAATGAACACTGCGTCGACGATGTCTGATGTCCAATTCCCTTTTGAGATGTTCATTACCTGCTTCTCTTTTATTAAGGCCGATTCCATCATTTGACTCTTGTACCGACAGTTGCTGCTATAAATTACACGTGACATATTCCAGTTTATTCTATGGTTATGTTCATTTATATGGTTGAAAATAGCCGAGTTCTGTTGTCCATACCTAACTGACCGTTTGTGTTGTATTAATCTCTGGGGAAGTGATTTACCTGTAAATCCGATGTAAGATTGGTCACAGTCCTGGCATGGGATCTCATATACCCCAGAGTCTTTGGGCGATGTCTTTTGTTGGACGTTAATCAGGGATTTGGCTAAGGTATTTGGGTAGGTAAATGCAAAAGGGTTGGATTTCCCAAGGGTGTGAGTTACTCTCTTAATCGTCTCCAGGTGGGGAATTTTTATTTTATTGTTGGGTGTGTGTGCTCTGGTCTTGTCTTTAGGGGGTCGGTAGAAAATTACGTTTGCTTTTTGAATTGCTTTCTCAATTATATGGTCAGGATACTTTAAAGATGAAAGTTGCTTGCGAATTAGTTCAAATACTTTTTCCAGGAAATCTGGGGAACAAATTCGTAAGGCTCTTAAGAATAGGTTGCTAGCTACACCTATCTTGATAGTATTGTCATGATAGCTAAAGTAGTGAATATATGAAAGTGGAAACGTTGGTTTTCTGTATATGGTAAATTTGTATTCTGTCGTGTCTCTGATTATTAAAACATCAAGAAAAGGAATTTTGTTGTCTGTTTCCCATTCAACTTTAAATTTGATGCTGGGCACTAATGCGTTTAATTTTGAGAGGAATTCATTAAAATTACCCCACTTATTATCCCAAAATGTTAGTATGTCATCCACGTATCTCATCCACAGCATGTTTTTGGGTTTTATTGCATTTATTACTGTAGTTTCAAAGTATTCCATGTACAGATTAGCTAAAATAGGACTTAAAGGACTACCCATACTACACCCGAATTTTTGCTTGTAGAATGATTCCCCGAATGAAAATACGTTATTAGATGCACATAATTCAACTAACTTTATTATTTTGTCAAGTGCCAAAGGGAAATGATCTGAATAGGGGGATAATTTTTCCCTTAAAAACTGAAGAACGTCCTGTACTGGTACTTTTGTGAATAGGGAGTCTACGTCAAGGCTTAAAAGTTTTATGTTGTGAAGTGGTATATGTGCTTCTCTGAATTTGTGACAAAAGTCTTCCGAATGTTTGATGTGACTGGGAGAAAAAGTGCCTAAAAAAGGAGAAAGGAGGCCAGCTAACCATTTAGAAATTTTGTAATTGAAAGCTCCGGCGCATGAAACGATGGGTCTGAATGGAAGATTGTCTTTGTGAGTTTTGGGAAGACCATAAAAGTAGGGTAATTTAGGATTAATTACTTTAAATTTCTCTAATAGTTCAATACTCTTTTTGTCTTGGCCAATTAATCTTACTTTCCGAAAAAATTCTGTGGGAACGTTCTGGAGGGGATTTTTCGTCAGTTTTTCGTAAGTATTTGTGTCGCTAAGGAGCTGGTTGATTTTGTCGAGGTAGAAGTCTTTGTCCATTATTACAATTTTGCCGTCTTTGTCGGATCTACTTATTATAACATCTAACTTTTTTAGCGAGTGGATGGCTATCATGAATCTGCGGGGAACAGGATATTTCTTATGAAGATCAGTTAAAGCATTTAGTAACACTCCTTTTAAACATATTTCTTCACGGCTGTAGTTTTTGTCAGATATGAATTTATCAAAAGCCACTATGAAGTCTAGGTTGTTTTTGCGGTCTGGCATAAGGGCAAAGGATAAGCCTAAATTTAAAACTAAATGTTGATTTACAGTAAGGGGGTGTTGGATAAGTTTAAAACTTTGTCTTGTTGTTCAAGATTATTCCATGCGCTATTATCTATTAGGTTATTTAACTTGCGTAAAAGTCTGTTGGAATGAGTCACGCTATTATAGGCAGCAATGTCGGAACAGAATGAATCATATACCTGTATACGTGGTCCGTAGTGAGGAGGCGAAGATTAGATTGAGTTCCATATATCACTCTGCGTAGCACGAAGATGTCGTTTCTCGTATTGGTGATTCTTTCTTCCAGGAAAATCTTGTGTGATAGAGGGAAGGGGTTTGATTGCAGAGTCCATCTCCCGAATCCGTACATTTTTGGAAGTACTTGTTCTTTGAGGCATTCTTCCAAAAAGTGTTTTTGGTTTTTCAGCTGGTGTAGTCTGTTCAGTTCTTTTTCAAACTTGCGGAAAACTGGCTTGACTTCTGGAAGTGAGTGAAGAATCGTGGAAAGGCGGTTGAATTCCATAATGGGCTGACAATGACTGGTAAAAATGTTCTGTAACAACAGAATTCCATCTAATAAAAGGAGCCCATAAAAACACCAAAATGTAGAGAGAAAAGTACTATATTTCAGAGACTGCTGTCTCTCTCTTCAGGTATATGAATGAGAAAAGTTTACAGAAAAGGTGGTATTTATACCAAGAGATTCGTCCACAAGTAAGCCAATTTAGGTCACCCCCGCTGATAATCTTCCTTTAATCTTCTTAAGCGTTGGTTGAATGAACACTGCGTCGACGATGTCTGATGTCCAATTCCCTTTTGAGATGTTCATTACCTGCTTCTCTTTTATTAAGGCCGATTCCATCATTTGACTCTTGTACCGGCAGTTGCTGCTATAAATTACACGTGACATATTCCAGTTTATTCTATGGTTATGTTCATTTATATGGTTGAAAATAGCCGAGTTCTGTTGTCCATACCTAACTGACCGTTTGTGTTGTATTAATCTCTGGGGAAGTGATTTACCTGTAAATCCGATGTAAGATTGGTCACAGTCCTGGCATGGGATCTCATATACCCCAGAGTCTTTGGGCGATGTCTTTTGTTGGACGTTAATCAGGGATTTGGCTAAGGTATTTGGGTAGGTAAATGCAAAAGGGTTGGATTTCCCAAGGGTGTGAGTTACTCTCTTAATCGTCTCCAGGTGGGGAATTTTTATTTTATTGTTGGGTGTGTCTCTGGTCTTGAGAAAGCAATTCAAAAAGCAAACGTAATTTTCTACCGACCCCCTAAAGACAAGACCAGAGACACACCCAACAATAAAATAAAAATTCCCCACCTGGAGACGATTAAGAGAGTAACTCACACCCTTGGGAAATCCAACCCTTTTGCATTTACCTACCCAAATACCTTAGCCAAATCCCTGATTAACGTCCAACAAAAGACATCTGTTGTTACAGAACATTTTTACCAGTCATATATATATATATATACAGGGTGTTTCGAAATTAGAGACCCCCCCCTCTACAGCATAAACTAAAATTGATATGGGCAAAAACAAAAGTAATTCAGAACAAGTATTTATTCAAGTTTCTCTCTGAGTATTTAATATTTTGTGTTGCCTCCATCTGCCTGTACCACAGCCTGCATTCTTGAGGGGTATGATTTCAGCAAATCACAAAAAAGCTGAGACTCAAACTCCATTTCCCTGAGCACTTCAGTCACCTCTCTTCGCAGGTCATCAAGGCTTGGTATACCACCATAGTTCACTATGCTTGCTTCAACAGGATCCTTTAAGATACTACTAATGTTTTCACACACATTAAGGTCAGGGGAGCTACCTGGAAATTCACATGACGAGAAGAAATTGATACCACTGTTTTGAAGCAGCTCCTGTGTCTGAAGAGCCTTGAAACATGGTGCCTTATCATGCAAAAATGTGACTTCTTCAACAGATAACACATTTTCAGGATCTTTGAGGAAAGGAAATACTCCACAAGTAAGCAGTTTCTCTGAATTATTCGCCATTCCATGATTGTCCTTTTTCTTTGATGATCCATATTATCCGTTTGGCTGTGAAACAGAGAAAAATTCCCAAACATTCAGGAAATTTCACAACTTGGTGATAGCGCACGCCATCGCTGATATCATCCAACTTTGCAGCCCAAATGATGTCATTTTTATGATTTGGCTTCCAGACTCTGTAAATAAAGAATTCATCTGATGTGGCAACATGGAGAAAGTCAACTTCATCCCAATCATTAAGAAATGAACCACAAAACCATGCATGGTCTTCTCTCTGTTGCTGAGTGATGCTTGGATTGATGATAACATGAAATGGCTTGATACCAGATTTTTTCAACTCACAATATACAGCACTATAACTTCTGTTCTTTCCCCTTTTTGTTTCTAGTTCAAGCGCCAATTTACGTAAAGACTTTCTTGGTCTACCCACTGCCTCCACTATGATGTCTTTTGACTCCAGAGAAAGGACTTCATGCCTTCCAAGATTCTCACTCTTTTCGCAATGACAGTCATATGGATTTTTGTTCCAGTTTCTTTTAACAACAGATTCATCTCTTTTAATGTATTTAGCTATCCAGGAATGGGAAATGAAGGATGCGTCAGCATCCCTGGCCTCTCTGAAGGTTATAGCCCGAATTTCATCAATCCATCTGATTTCCTCCAAGTCGTTAGCCATGGCTGTATCTAACCCCGTCACTCGGTTTGAAAATACAAGAAATGTAAAATGGAAAATAGCTCAATAGAAACTTCAGATAATGTACTTAGAGATAGGCTATACTATGCAGAAAACTTCATAGCTTTCCATTTGTTCTTGGAAGGGGCTCTAATTTCGAAACACCCTGTATATATTATATATATATATATATATATATATATATATATATATATAGTATATATAATATGTATGTATGTAGTGTATGTATGTATGTATGATATGTATGATGCTATATGGTTATGTATTATGCTATGTATGTATGTATGTATAATAATAATATACATATAATATATGTACTATTAATAATATATAATATTATTATTATATATATATATAATATATATGTATATATATATATATATATACATAATATATATATATATGTATATATATATATATATCATATATATATATATATATATATATATGAAATATATGCATTAAGTTACAGATGTCCTTTAATATCCAATTAGTTGCACATCGGAATTAATATATTTTCATATATGATAACCGAAGGGGAATTTTTTAGTTGACAGTAATTTAGTTCTCCCGTGGATTCGAACCAGCGCACAGAAGAGAAATCAGGCCTTCAGTGAGGTTACCGACTCGGTCTCCAGATTTCTCGTTTGTGCGCTGGTTCGAATCCACGAGAGAACGAAATTATTATCAACTGAAAATTTTCCCTTCTGTTAATATATATGAAAATATATTAATTCCTAGCTAGAGCGAATTGGATGTTAAAGGACATTTGTAGCTTAATGAATGCATATGAATCACGGTACTGTGATAAAAATTCATATGCCTATATAATATATATATATATATATATATTAATATATATATATAATTATAATTATATATATATATATAGATATATATTAAAGGAGAGAGAGAGAGAGATAGAGAGAGAGACGAGAGATGGGGAGATGGAAGAGAGAGCGAGAGAGAGAGAGAGAGAGAGAGAGAGAGAGAGAGTCGCCGTAAATCTGTATTGCTGGAATAACTAGTCACAATTTCTCTTATTCATGTGCCATTTGCCTTAAAAAACAAAATAACTTTCATTGTACATTAGTCCTCAATGACTTCATATATAGTTTTAAACCAAATGCTTCCTTTATGTAAATATATTTCCTGTGCAGGCAATAGAATGTTAAAACAAATACAGGAACATGAATATACCTGACTGACTAATCGAACAACAGATTTTTGCGAACTGGCGCAGCGGCAGCGATGGTCACTGGCCGTATTCGTGCTTAATAAGGCCTAGCGGAACGAACTGCGCAGTGTCAAGGAAACGCCGCAACCAGAATATCATTCTTCTGTGATTGCAGAGGCAAGACGGGACGCAGCAATGAAAGCCTTATCGCTTATCAGCGACCGGTTTTTGATTTGTCATGTGTCACTTTACAAAGCCTGTTCCTGTTTGTTTTTTCTGAGCATGATATCTGTCTCTGACGATCTTTGTATTCATTCGAAAATTTATTCATGACTGTATCCTTTTGCGTTCTTCTCGTTGCTTTGCCTACGAGGTGTAGAATTATTAGGGAATATCATGAGTATATTTTTTCATTTGTGTCCCTTATCCTGACAAAGCATTGATTTCATGTGAACGGTTGCATATGTGTTTTATAAGAATGTAGATACGTAGGTATGTCTGTGATTGGTTATATACAATAAAAGTAAGTCAGTAACTGAAATCTTTGACAGTGAAAATTTTTGTAGTAGGATAGCATAAATCAGCCGCTGAGATTCACTGTATATACTGTTAACTTGTGGGACAAACAGATTGAAAGTTTTCGCTTCATGGATGGCCATGTAGGTGGAATGCTCTGGACGCACATTTAACTTCTGCAGATGCACTCTCGTTTCAACAATGGACTCCAGCAGTGCATTTGGTCCTTGCTTTTTCAGAGTACTTTGGTGACATTAGTCTGGAATACTTCTTCTATTAGCCAACACATCTGACAAAACGAGATGCAGCACAGCCAAAAAATCAAATGGCTTGGATATGCTGTGGTCATAAACTTTGAACATGCACAAAAACTGTGATTCTTGCAGCACATCATCTTTGTACACGAAGAAGTTCGAAAATTCATAGCAGTTTAGCTTAGTTAGATTGAAGCGCCCAATGTACGTTACATTATTAGTAACAACTGTTTATAAAAGCAAATCTTCTAGGGATTCTGTATGGCTGCGGCTTTTTTTTCTAAGAAGTTAGTAATGTAAGAGCACAAATATTACACTGCAAGTATTATTTAACACTGCTGTCACTGTACCAAATATTCGTCGAATCCAGGTAAAAACGTCGCAGGAAAAAATTCACAGAAAAAAATCACAGGAAAAAAAGTCACATTAATCTTTCCTAGATAGTGAACCCCAAAGGTAAATTTTAACCCGGTATGTATCCATGTATCGACCTTTGCGGCGTGTTTAGTACAAGCCTGTTGTGGATGACCGTCAATACATAAACAAAAGACTTTAAATATCAAAAAGATAAAGACCCCCAAGAAATATTGTGAATCTTTCCCTGTGACTTTATTACCGGCCACCATAAATTAATGTGACTTTTTTTCCTGTGACTTTTTTCCTAGACAGAATTGACTTCTTTTTTTTTTTTCGTGTGAATTGATTGAATCACCTCTCTCGCACTCAGGCCCTCACCCTCCCCCCACCATTTCAATCTTCGTTTGTTACCAGACAACCAGAACACATGGTTTTTGCTTCCATTTCAGTTCACATGAATAATTTTTGTTGTTGTAAATATTAGTATAATATGCTATTCTTGTACAACTTAAATTCCTTTAAACCATTGTTTGTACTTTATTTCATTGTCTATATAAATGTATTGCTATTGTTTATGAACGCTACAATTCCATCCGCACAATGTAATAAGACAAGAGAATGCGAAAGAAACATAAGACCAACTTAATCAATAATAACAAAGAAATGTAGTGCACTTTGAAGAGGTCACGACCAGTGACGGAGCAGCTCTGTTGTTGTTCCCAGTAAATGGAACAAAAGAGTTAATCTTCGTTTCTTTATCCACTGACTACATTTGGAAGAACGCAGAAGACTTGGAAATAGTGTGAAACTAATAAAAAGTTGATTGACAACTAAAAAGCCATCGAATTCAACGACATATACATACAAGAAAAACTTTGCCCCAAAATCATAGCCTATATGTATATATGTATATATATATATATATATATATATATATATATATATATATATATATATATAGACGATCTATCGCTAAAGCATGCGATATTTCATGTTGTCGTACAGCTGGAGGAAGGAATGAAAGGAGTTGACAAAGCGCTGTCGTGTATTTTTTTCACACCTATGTAAGACTTGTAACCCTTGTGATTTTATCGACAGGGCTTTCTGTAAAGCAAGAAAAACGTTTTATGAAGTTGGTCGTAAGAGTGATTTTAATAAGAAACTCCTTGTTTTACCATACTGTAACCAGTTTATGGCCATCCCTGGGCTGTTGAGACCATTTAATGTTAATGTCATTTTTAAGAACTATGTACTTAAGAACTTGTTAATCAGGAATTCCCCTCTACAGAAGAGTGGCTGCAAATATGAGATCCCTTGCAATCAGTGTAATAAAAATAAAATGTACGTGAGACAAAGTGGAAAGGATCTCGAAACAAGTTTAAAAGAACATAAATATAATGTCCGAACGGGGAATAATGCAAGCCGTTAGTTTCAACATATGAATGAATGCAACCACGCTATGAACTGGAAAGAAGCGAAAGAGATCATGTTTTGTAAAGACATCACAAAACGAAACGTTGTTGACTCAGGATGTACGAACTGGATGAACCACTTGTAAATAACATGAACATTGTAAATAGTAGTACGATAGTTTTTGTTTATGTATTGCTGCCACAGAGGTGTCTTTGTAACAAATAATAAATTTTTTGTATCACTTGACCCTGAGGAGGTGTGAAAAGGTGTGAAAACTACACGAAAGCGCTTGGTCAACTCCTTTCATTCCTTCCTCCAGCTGTACGACAATACACACACACACACACACACACACACACACACACACACACATATATATATATATATATATATATATATATATATATATATATATTAATACGAATTTACCTTGGGGATCTTCGCGAAAAAATGGGATACACTGAAGATCCACCAACTTACCTGGACAACGAGAGATTATCAACCTCTGGTCTTGAGATCAGGCAAAAACATATTAAATAAATGCAGCTGAAGGCTTGCTTCAAGGGGGGTTGGGTTGCCGGCGATTAAGTAGATTCTGGGATTTTAAT